>NC_062999.1:4052168-4363873 GCF_017499595.1 Psilocybe cubensis | reverse complement strand
ATAATGATACGTATACGTATGACAAGGTAAAAAAAGAATGAAAAAGAAATGGAAGGGAATTAAGAGACAAGGGTTGCTTGACAAGGGCCGAAACTTGGGACAAGTGACAAGATGAAGAGAGACAAGAAGGAGAGAAATGGAACAAGGGAACGTAAGAGAAGTCCAGGTGTATGCATGTACGTAGACAACAAATTTGGAGTGATTGAGGGGGGAAAAAGAATATGATGGACGAATTGCAAAGCGCTTACAAAATGAATGGAAGTATAATGGGTGGGAAGGGTGGAAGAATGTGTGTTGTTCGTTCCGAGACAGAGAGAAGGAGAAAAACAAAAGCAAAAAGTGTGTGTGGGACAAAGCGAACATCGTATCGTGCGGAGATTCCAAGTCGAACAACATTTCGTGAAAATTTTTTATGGCGGTCGTCAAAAGGAAACAGAAGAAGCGTCGTCGGGGAAGAGTGTGTGAGAGGGGTAGCGGAACCTCTATTCCTGGAATAACGACGTCGTTGGTGTCAAGACACATATATCCATGTTGTTATATTTGTATGACACAGACACATATACAGCATGTCGTTGTCTTCCAGTCATCCTAGACTGAGCGGGTGCGGGTGACAGAGGATGGTGGGATGAATGGATGGATAGATGGACGGATGAGAGGTGTGATTGTCGACAAAATGATGATAATGATGAGGTTGACGGCGACGATGATGGGGGAATATGACAGTGGGACTATTCAGTGCCCAAGATCAAGGGATAATAATATAGGTACACAGAGATGTGAACAGACCATTCCAAGGGAGCTCTAGGCCAGTAGAAGTGGAGGGTACGAGACGAGTAAACCAAAAAGGTAACAAGAGGTGCAAATGAGACCAGAATACAACATCGATTTCGGATTCAAAAGAGCCAGGAGTATGTACGCGCACGAAGGCACGCGTGACGCGTTGAATTGTGTGGTGGGGGTGGGGCACCATCATCATCAATTAGAGGCCACCAGGGGCGCAGATCTACGCCTTGACTGGCGGCGCGCCTTCTTCTCAGAGGAAGGCGACGGTCCTGGATTAACGCAGTTCCATTCAGCCGGAAGACCCTGTCAAGCACACACAAAATTGAGATTCTACAAGTTTGCACCAAATTCACTGATTTATTGGACTTACGGTAAAGGCACCCGTTACAGGGTCAAACCCTACGTGCACATGATGGACGAAACTGGTCGGGTTTCCGATCGGCGAGGAGAGCGCGCTGCGGAGGTACAGCGCGTCGCGCCATTCGTATAAATTCGTATTGCCCTTAAACACAATCGCTAGTATATCGGTCGGCACGGACCCTGAGGATGTGGAGGAGCTTGGGCGGGTGGTGAACTCGACAATGAGGCAATTGTCCCGTTTCACGTCGATGTCGATTCGGGTGAGAGCGGGTAGTGGAATACTCTTCGATGCCGGCGAGGACTGGCGGAGCAGGGCAAATGAAAAACAGGATGTCAGTAAAGAAGGTCGATAAGAGATACGAATAAGAATAGATTTGGGTCCCCCGAGTGGGGATCTGAAGGTGGAGAAGTAGAGCAAAGAAGAGACTAGTTCACCTTGGTACTTCGCCGATGAATGACAAGAGCCTGTGGCGTGAGTGTCAGCCATCGTTCTTTCCACAGCCAACCCGCGAAGAGGCCTGTTTGTTTGATCGCAAAAAGTCCATCCAGGACCGGGTGTGATGGCGATGAGCTGCCCTTTGGCACAGCGGCGAGTGGAGAAGCAGATGCAGGCCGTGAGCGGGGCGAGGCGACGATGGATGGAGAGGTTTTGGAAACAGCCGGCTGTCCGCCAATGATCTCTGCATAGATGGGGAGAATGTTCGCGTCCTATGGGAAAAGAAGCCGCCTTGAATGTGAGAACACAGGAGTGAGAATGCCTATGAATTGAACGCACCGTGAATGTACCCGCCACCGAATCCGATCCTATATGCGACTTGTGCACAAAATCGAAGGGTGCGCTGTAGTTGCCTAGAGGACACCGCTGGTAGATATCGTCCTGCCAGTCATACAATTCCGAGTCGGTGGTGAATGAGAAGTTGTACCGCTTGATCTTTGTCTTTAGTTCGAGTGCATGGTCTGCCAGGTCTGTTCGCTCGAGCTCGGTGATGTCTTGCAGACTGATGCGAGTGCGCTTGTTTGACGAGGGCTGCAACGACGCGAGTGAGACAACTGTGGAGCCAAAGCGAACTATGGCGAACAAGAGAACTTACATTGATGATTGTCAGCGACTCGCTGTCGAGTTCAAGCCGCTTGGGCTTCCAAGTAGTGCCACTGAACGTGGAACGCTCCAACAGATTGGCAGAACCACTGCGAACAAGGGGTGGAACCGTGGCAGCGGCGCCCTTGGTTCGTTTGTAGGGCGATTGGGGTTTGTAGTCCATGGTGTAAAGAAAAAGGGAGGGAGAGGGGCGGATTGAAGAGAAAGGGTAGAGGGAGATGGTTGTTTAAAAGAAAGGCTCCCAGGAACCCAGAGTCACTCAGCCAATTCTTATTTATGACTTTGATGGGGTAAAGTGAACTCGCAACGAGGCGACAAAGGAAAGAGCCGCTGTCCCGTATATCTAGTCTGAGAATCAAGCCTCGAGGCCAGCCCGGGAAGATTGTGGTCGAGTGCAGAGGTGTTTGTGGGCCCTGTTTGTCGTCTGTCCGTCGTCGTCGCCGTTGTTGGGACCTTCCAACGATGCGGCTGCCCTTTTCTTTGTCTTGTGGCCCAGAGTCGCACAGCCACCGGACTTTATGACAATCAGAGCATTATTACTCCCGCATAATAATAGCTTGAAATGAAGGCACACAGTCAGTAGATCTTCTACTTTCTCTACAAGACATACAGTCAATATCAAAGCCGCCGATGAAAGGAGGGAGGGCCACAGGCCATTTTGGTGAACAAACGAGCGTTTGGACAGCTCTGGACGCTAGTATGCTAAGGATGAGTTCGGGTGGAATAAGTATTTGATTTTGCGATAGTCCACTGGAGAATCGCAACTTTTGCCTGGCTGCTATTGTTCTTCGTTGATCACGGGTGCCCTTCCAAATGAAATTATTGACAACCCAGCGTAGGTGTTCGCGAGGTCTTTCCCTGTATTAGCGTTGATTGTAGGGCGCTTCAAGATGGACAATGAACATGCAACTTCGAGATTTCTCTAGACCCATCCACATATGGCCGGACTGAGAGCAAAAATTAGACGATTATCAGAACTGTTAGTATTGGATAGAAGATTTGATCAAAGATAATCATTTGTATTGTAACCCCATAGACGCCCAGCATGATGGCGGATAAACCTACAATGCTTTAAATCAGAGTACGAATACCGTTGAATTTTAGATATTGCAGCATCAGTCCTGCAGCTTGTATTAGACTGTAGCCATGTTTATAAGAAAAAATGTCTGCAAAACAAGTCAAATGGCGTCCAGAGAGCGTTAACGACGGCAAAAAAAGTGAATATATGCGCCTTGAAGGGGGTCAAAATTGTAAAAAAAAATACCTTGTGGGAGAATTTCAGTTTTGAAGGTTCCATACGGCATATATCCCTCATGAGCTTGGATACACTCCGAGGGTCACTTCAGGCAAAGTCAGCGCTTGCCCTGGAAGAATCATCAGTGCAGATGAAAGGTAAATATCATAATCTGAATCCAGCGACGGTTTGAGTATGATTTTGATCATTCTGATGTAAGAAGTGATACTTTTCAGTAGACAGAGTCTGATTTCATTGTTGCATGAGCAAAATCGAACAAATTCATCAGATGGTGGAACGAACGAACAAGTATCACCAAGAAAGTTTGGACGAACAAAGCGGCATCTTGCGGCAACAGGAAGTATTAACGCGGAGATTGAAGATTGTCATGTGAACTGCGGCGGTTGCCGTGATGCACTTTGTCAACAGAAACGAGATTCAATCAATTGTTGAAACCGATTGGTGTCCTTCAAGCATGCGGTCGGTCGCGTTCAGAAATTCAGAGAGCTATATACGACATTTCATGAGATATCTCTTGTTGGTTGAATATTGAGACACTCAGCAAAGTGCGCGTCAGCCTAGCCAGCCTTCATCTAATTTGCAAGTCGACAGCAGTAGCATGTGAAATCCGCTGTTAAAACGTTTCACTTGAAAGTTCACAGTTGCAAGATCAGTCAGAAAACAACTGCCAAAAATGACTATTCGCTCTTGAAACGTTTCACTTGAGCTGATAGAGAAGACTTTCGAAATCAACGAAAATAAAATTACTCCAAAATTTTATTATATTATGTATGCGTCTCGCCACGCGGGATTCAAGCAGTACGCTCGTTAAAAAAAATCAATATCAGTCAATATCGCGTATCGAACTGAATAACAAATTAGTGGCATCACAACGCACGGAGAGGGAGAGGAGATTTTCACCGATCTCGGCCAATTGATTTGCGGCCTCGAGCTCGTCGCCGGTCGGTCGTCGTCAAACCACCGTCCACGCGTCCGCCGTCCGCGCCTTTCCCCGCCGCGGCGCAATCAGGTTTGGTATTTGCGCATTCCGCAAAGTACGTACGCAGATCTGTAAATTCTATGTCATTGTTAGCCGTTTCAGGTTCTGTTCTTAGCTGCTGTGGATCTGGGCTATTTTATTATGTATCATCAGACGCATCGCTGCTATACAGCGTTAGCCTATGGTGCCGGATTCAGACTGACCATACCGCATACGTACGTATGGGCGCTGAGGATCCACACTCTCGCAGCGCAAAATAAATAAGCTTCTAATGTGGGGCTGAGCCGCTGAGGCGCAAAGAATTCTCCGAAGCACTTCCAAGTTCCAGGACGTAATTTCACGAAATATATTCATTCGCATGATGATTATCCGCGTACTATGTAGTATGACAAAGGATGATGATGTACTGGGGAGACAGATGGAGTAAGCACAACAAGAAAAACACTAATAGTAGGGGTTTTATGTGTTAAGTATGTACAAGACATGAAAAAAGAACGAAAGTATTGTTGAATCCAGTCAGGCTGCGATTTGTTAACTGTTCCATTGCGTTCCATCGTAACTTTTTGAATAGGTAGTAAGGTAAAAAGAGCCACAAACCATCATCAGCGCCCCGCCCAAAAAGAGAATGACAAGATTGAGAGAGACAGAAACCGAGGGGTCCAAAAAAGGCGACGGGAGGGGGTGCATGAGGTAGAATAGAAATTGTTCGTAATGTATAGCAAGATCGAGGGGAACAAGGGTCGTGAATCATGAGAGTTTAATAAATTAGATGGATGATGGACAGTGAAGAAAATGTGAAATGCGACATCAGCCACCACCACCACCACGGGGGGCAAGGCGATGCCGCCAAGAGGATTTGAACATCCGGGTGAAGGTAGAGCAGAGCCCTCACAGGCTGTCGCGGTTTATGTTCCGGTAGTCGTTGTTGACTTTAGTTGGACCCTGCCAGTGGTCACCATCGCTGAAGGACGACTGGTGCTGGTGCACAGACACTGTGTTCTTCATTGAGCCGAGCGGGATTGCGTCGGAGGGACCGGGCTTGCGGATGCGGATGCTCTCGTCGACGCCGTTGCTGTTCTTCAGGCGGATGGTGTCCTCCACAGCAGACCTCGTTGTACCGCTGCTGTGTGTCGGGATGGAGCCCGAGAGTTCACCGTTGATCTTCTTGTTGTACATTCGAAGATTTATGTATACACTAACCGGGACGAGAATAGGTCAGTAAAATTAATAACAAAAGCCAAATAGATCAAGAAAACGTACCGAGCTCCCATGGCTGCGGTTAACAGCGTTGGGAAGGGGAGCGCGACGGGCTTGATGTCGTCGTGCTCTGGGCCTAGACTGTTGATAACCAATGCAGCAATATTGGTCGCAGTCACAATTACGAAATACAGAACATTGTCGCCTCGAATCTGACTGCCGATAGAATACGCTTTGATCCTGTCTCCGCGCAGCTTAACGAGAGTGAGAACGAGGACGACAACGTCGTACAACACCGACGACGCGAAAGGAAGGGGTTGCCACGAAGGGACAGGGTGGAGAATACAATTAGACCCGAAATTGGTAGGGGGGCCCTGAGATGCACGGAGCTGCGAGCCTGCTGCAATCTGTCGTAAACGAGTGATTAGAAATCTTGTATCAGGCGGGCAGCCCTGTAAGCGAAAACGGCGAAATGGAAAAAACGTACCCATGAAGCGACTGTAAACACCCACAGGAACGAAACACCACCTACGACGAATTTGTTGAAGCGCCAGATTGCAAACACTCGGTATGCAAAGATAACACCTGCAGAACCCGTAACGAGAATGACGCCAACTTGGCTAACCGAGGCGGTGACTTGGCAGTGGTCATTCTGTATTGAAGTAAAGAACAGGCCGGGGAACAGCGCGAGGATTCCGGCGTAGCGCAGCACCATGAACCTAGTCCCGATTCCGTCGTGAGATTGATAATCAAAAGTAATTGAAAGAGAATCCACATACGCCCAGGTTGCAGGTGCTTTCCATTGCTTTCTGTCCTTGTCGCGGTAGAGCTCTCGCTCTGTAGGGATCATTGAGACGCTGCATCAAGGATGAGTTGACAGAATCAAATACTGATTTACTGAATCAGCACTCACAAATCCCAGATAATGATTCCAACTGCGACCGCCATAGCAATAGCCAGATTTACTGCATAGAGCGTAAACATAGCGCGACAGTATTAAAATCTTGTACACTCACCGACTACTTTTTGGAGGGCCAGGAATTGATCCACAGTCATCCCAGGAGGGAGAGGGACAGTGATGGATCCAGGCTGGGCCGCAGGAGGAGGAGGAGGAGCGTCGGACATAGCGCGCTGGGTAATCGAGGAAAGGTAGGATGGCAAAGAAATTTCAAGATTACGGGGCTTACCTATTTAAAGAGAAGTCCAGGTTGGTATGTCATTCCCAAAAATGATGGGGCCGATATAGTCGATCGCGCCGTTGTAATCTCTATCAAGTTCTATTCTCGGAGCGTGTTACACACAATTTGAAGCCCGGTGTCTACGCACCTTAAGTTCATGTCCGTATTTCCGGGCCAACGTCCGATAGAAATTGAGACTGGCGCCACATAGCATTGCGAGAATTTTACCGCATCGCATGAAATGAACTGTCACTGGTGTCTGGAGCACCGTATTCCTGTCTTTCGTTTTATTTCAGTGAAGCTTGAAGCCTGAAGCTTCAACTCACCGAATGATATAGCGATCCATCAATCTCGTGCTACGGTCCGCTATATCGACCGTGATTAGATGCAAGCACGAGCTACGCGAGAGTGCGACGGGACGCCAAAGATACAAGACGAGCAAGTACATACGGTATAGCGCCCGTGCGGCGTGGAGTAACCTCCAGAGTTACAGTATGAGGCGGCAGTAAGACGTTCCCCCCTGAAACTCAGAAGCAACTTCGTTCACGGGTTCTGGGCCACTTGGACAAATTTAAGCTTGAAAACGCCCACGCCCTCCGACGCCATGCGGCTATGCTATCAGTCTGTACCGTAAAGGGCAGCTTTCTGATCAGCGTTGGAATCAACCCGACTTGATTGTTTGAGAGGAACCCCTATAGGCTCCTAGATGAATTGTAAGTGTACGTCCATTGAGACTATCTCTGCGAAAGCGCGATTGGCCCAATGTGCCGGAGCTGTCATGAGAACATCGTGTTTTAGCCTTTTCTTCCATTTGTTCATGCATTTCTTGGAATCGGCTTGGGATGCGGCAGAAAGTCGGATGGAGCATACGCGCTTTGAATGAAGCCAGCTCCCAACACGTGGCACGTGCCGAAAAGTTTGGTAGACAAGTCACATGTAATAGTGACGGTGACACACTCCTTTTCTCCCACTGGTGCCAAAACATTTGTAGAACACCATCATTGGTCCTCTTGACTTGAATAGTTTGACGTCTAACCTCTCTCCCAATGCTCATTAGTTGCTGTTGACATGGTTTCCTTGACGCTACTAGGTCAAAACGCATCAGTCTATGTTCAAGGCTCACAACTCCACCCTCCCGAATCCCACAGATCGCATCCGAACAGGTTATCGACAGACGGAACACAGACCAAATGATTGATCCGAGCTCGACGGTTGCTCTCGGCAACCACCTTCAAGACTCAAAAAATATTCGAACACTGCTCTTTGAAGAGTCAGAGAACATCAAATATTGCACTTCTTCTGCTTCTATCAAAGCCAAAAAGTGGGGTTATCTTTACACATTCGCTAATGGGCCTGATCTCAGTCAGTACAATTCTTGGTACATCACTGATTGTCTACGGGTTCTCGATCGAGGTATACAAAAGCAACTACACTCGAAACACTAGCATCAACAACCATACGAGGGACTTTGATCTATTTGATGCAGGTCTCGATACTTGCTACGAATGCCTCCGTCGAGCTGAGCATTAACCACGAGTTTCCATTTCTAAAAGCGTTGATGGAAATGCATACGGTGCAATTCTTTCCGTCTGTTACTAAAATTATCACTACCTCGGTGATAAGGCTCGCAGATTCCACTAGCAAGAGAACACTACAGATAGGAGTGACTATAGGGACTGGTACGACTCACAGATGTCTGAACACGACAGCTTCAGTGATACTGATGCAGGAAAGCGTTGTATTCATAGCACATATTAAACTATATACATTCTCCAATTCTCCCAGGACCCAGACTCTAATTTGCACGATCCGTATGATATGCTGTACAAAGCGCTACGTTGAGTATCAGTCAGTAATAACAAAGAAGCCACTCCAACTTTCAAATTAAAGACGTCGTTTTTCGACTGATTGCTCATTCTGATGGTTTTCCTGAGCATACCTGAATTACAACTTGTTCGAAGACTCATACTTACTCAAAAAGTTGGCATTTCCTTTTTGACGTCTGGCGTCGCGCCGGCCGACGGGAGGTTCTAGTATGGAGGTATTGTTCGCCGGCGACCACGCCGGCACAAGTCTAGTGTAAATCTGGACTGATGCGTACCCTACCTAGCCAACGACAAGGTGTCTTTTACAAATTCAAGGGGCCTGCACGAGTTTCAGATCACGATCAAAGGGCCAAAAATATCATAGCGTAAACGAGCTTCTTAATGATTCGTTAGCTCTCTTCCTCCACCTGAACGTTCTTTAGAACTTTCTTGGGCGTCTGCTTGGTCACGATCTGTATATATACCCCAGCGTACTGGACGAGATAGACGTCTGCCTCCGACTTCCACCACACATCCAATATGCCCGCCCCATACCCTCTCCAAGGTACATACGTTGTTGCTTTCAAAGGGTATTCACTGCTCATAACCTTTTCGAATATCAGATATGCCACCTGGCAAGTTTTCGAACATGTTCGATTACCAGGCCATGTAGGTGGAAGTTCTTTCCATGAATACACTCTGAGAACTCACCCACGGATAATTAGCAATATGGCAGCTGCCCATAACGTCTTTATCCAAGGCATCAATGCTGCTGTTGCGCATGCCCCACATATCACACCTGAGAAGGTGCAACCTTTCATGGTGTTTTGTCTAACAGTGGTACGCCGCGGGTTCAGATCATTTAATGTCCGTTGCTATCATGTTAACTTTCTTCTCTTTATTCTTAGCTGGATACCATTCATCACCATCATAACGTGGAAGAGACATTTTATTTCCCAACTCTTGAAAAAAAGCTCGGTGCCGGCTCACTATCATCGAACGTGGATGAGCACGCGTCGTTTGTTCCTCAACTTGACGCGACTGCGCAGTGGTGCAGGGACGTCCAGGCCGGCAAGGAGCAGTACGACGCAAATGTTTTCCTCGAGAAGATCAACTCGTTTGGGGACCTTATGTACGAGCACTTGGTTCACGTCAGTAACTTTTTTTCTTCTGTCAAAACGCCAATCTAAAATAACATACTTAAATATAGGAACTGCCGACACTGGAGAGCAGTAAAATCAAAGCTGCTTTCACAGAGCAGGAACTCAAAGCGATCGACAAAGACTTCCAGAAGATTGTCTTTGCTGACATTGACTTCCACACCACTCTTCCCATGACCATCGTGTGCATGAACCCTGCTACCCCTTGGTATGTATTATAGTCTCTGATGCGCACTCCCATTCTAAGGGCGAGTCTAGGTTCCCTCCTCTCCCAGCACCCGCCCGATGGGCAGCTCGGTGGTGGTTCTCAAGGAAACACAGTGCTGCATGGCAATTTGGCCCATTAGATTTCTCCGGAAATGTGCGCAAGCAACCTGGTGCATGAGATCCTGCCTGATAAGGTACTGGAGATACCAGGGAGATAGGATATTGGGTGATCGCGCTGGCACTAGGTGGGGATAGCGATCGGAACGTAATGGGCGCGAAAGTATCCCTGTGGGCGCCGGGCGGGGTTGTTCGAATAAGCACTAGACAGTGGGGGTGGCGTGGCAGGGTCTTCTGAGATCCACGTTGTACAGCTTATCATTCTATAGTTCTTGTTTTTATAATGCATTTTTTATGGCAGTTGTATCGCAGTCTTGTTTGAAGAAAGAGGTCCATACTACCTTCGCCTTTTCTAAGTTCTATTTATAGAATTTCCTTGTCCGCTGTCCGACGGTCAACATTCACAGCTCAGGTCTACGCTCAGTGCTCACTTTTCTTTGGAAAACTCAATGATAATGCCCCCGAGGGCCCGAATGCAAGAGAGCACATCTGAATTGCTGTTGAACCAAATATATTTACAAGCTTCGAAGCGGAAGATGATGTCGATGGAAAGTTGAAACTGACCTACTACTGCCCTTTTGCCATGTTGGCTTAATTTCAAGGCAAATGAAATAGCGTATACTCACCGTAATGGTACATATTTATCACGGTAATGGAACCTCTCTCCGTGCCCATCAGAATCCGCCAATAAGTTTCTCCAAGTTGTCATTGCACGCTATTGAGTCTTGACTGCGCATGAAGGAAGAAAAATCCAAACTCCGCTGTCTCACCGTCCATGACAAAGAACATGCTTAAAAAAAACTCCCAACCAAGTTGAACCAACCATCAGGCTATGATAAGGCTCCAACCGTTTAGTTTCCGTTTAAATTTTATTACAAACTAAACGGAAACGGTAATAAACAGTTTACAAACGTTTATAAACGTTTGTAAACAGTAAGCTCGAGGGTGGCTACAAGGGCAGGCGTTCAACAGCGTTCAACGCATCATTTGTCCTAATGCGGCCGATTTGCCAAGGAAGATAATAGTCGGCACCTAATTGGTACAAAAATGGGACCAAAAAAAGAGTGCAAATGAGTTAGTTTGGTGTAAAGAATAAAAGATGAATCATTTGATGTAATACGCACCCAATATTGTCCAAAAAAGAGATATACTTTAGCACAAAAATCTGTTACCGTTTGAACCGTTTATAAACGTTTGTAAACTGTTTAGCAAGGCTCATAAACTAAACGAAACGGTAAATGGTATATACCGTTTACAAACGATAAACAAACGAAACGGTTGGAGCCTTAGGCTATGATTCCCGAACACCGACTGTGTATGACCAAGGAGTTGTATTCTCTCATGTTCTGGCGCGCTCGGAGGATTAGAGGGACCATACGTGGTGCGGCTCTTCACAAATATGGACTTGTCAAAGGGCCTCATCCAAACACGCCGACATAACGGTGAATGTTCGTCCCGTAACAGTTAGTTTTATCGCACGTTCAACTGTTTCTTAATCAAATGATAGTCTTTTAGCGATGTCTACTATTGAAGAAAACGGCGAGGATTTGGTCACGATATATACCCGAGCATTGGGTGGTCTGGCGGGTTTGAATTTTCTTTACGTTTTGCAAGACTTCAAAGCGGCGTCGGAAGGGTAATTTCAGGTTCGCGTTTTTTGTCGAAGACTTCATTTCACGGTTATCGCGGTTACTGGGATGTCGCGCCATGGCATGGGCTCCCCGAGTTCTCTCAGCGTTGTCAAATATATGCGCCATATATGACGACCCTGCCAGTGCCCTTCGCCGCAATCTTACTGGGTAATATTTCATGCTTCTGTTGCAAGTGGGATGGTTATGGTTTAGATGCCGATTCAGTCTAACCAAAAGGTTCAATGTGGAATGCATGATTTGGGCTTCGTCACGGCAATTCAACCCATTATCGCGATTACCTGACGTATTGGCGATACCTATCAACAGTTGTTTCACCAAATTCAACTCTCCCCTATCCTTCAAATTTAATTATTCAATACGCGACGATTCCAACCGCTTGATACCGGAAGCCGATGCGGCGCGTAATTAAAGTCAGTCAAGGCGCGTCCATCTGACCGCGTCGAGGTTCCGTGTGGGCAACACGGGCATCGCACTTTATACTCCACCTACAAAGCAACATAAGGCAACATATCGACGTGTCGGGCTAAATAGCAGTCAACGCCAATGGTCTTGACTCCTCTCGGGTCATGTTCGTTTCCCATTTCGGGGGCCGATGGGGTTTTTATTATTTTAATGGGATTGAAGATCATATGAAGTACTGTACAGGCGACATAACAGGTCATTTAAAGTGGCGTCGGCTTCAATTCAACAATCAGATCTACGCCCCTGACTGCGGTGACATTCTCGACAATGAACCCTGCTTGAGCGATAAGCTTGCGGAATTGGACTGGGGAAAGGCGCGAGACACGAGCGGGGCGATCAGCATCTTGTTGCAGTGAATGTGGAAAGGACAGACATACCTTCTGTGCGTGTCACGCCGCCGCTCAAGGAAAGCAGCTGTAATGAAGTCGTTCTCGTGAAACGCGACGAGGTCTCAGTTAGCATCATCTCGACGAGGAGAAGTCTAGGCGGTGGGGTCGACGTGGTTGGCGGCGGTGATCCGAGCATAGCGTTCCGAACGTGTGTAAGGATGGTGACGACCTGTGGATGTGTGTATGTTGTAAACTGTGTCCCCTCACGCGGAGCAAGGAGAATCACATACCTGGTCATCGTTCCAATCGTGCAGGACATGACGGATCACGTAGGTGCCTGCGCCTTCAGCGGGGGTGGGGATCTTACTGTCGGCGGGAGAGGACTGCATGAAATCGCCTGCGATAAACGACACACGTTCCTGCATCCACTGTGGCTTTCCGCTCCATACCTGACATTCGGGAACTAGTGTTCAGAAAATCGCAGAAAAATACCCGAAACACTTACTTTCTTCGCGTGTTCCACTGTCTTTTCGATATCAAAAATCTTGAAGGTCAAGTCTCTGTTTTTGGGAGCAGAAAGCACTACTCCTTCAAAGGATCCGATGCCCCCTCCAATATCGATAATTGGCGTCGCGAGCTTCTCCCAGGAATAATCTACACCCTACCGTTACAACCAGTACGCAAAGCAAAAAGTTACGGACATACCTTCGCCTATCTCTCCATTAGCCATTCCGTGAAGTTGGACCATTGCCTTTGCAGTCCTCTTTCCTCGCCATTCATTCCCTGGAGAGGACATCCACTGGAATACGCTGCCATCGAAACCGAACGCAATGTTGGCTGCTGTTTTTGAGCTTTCCTTTCCTTTCCCTGTGGCAGCTTCCAATAGACGAGTGGTGGACTTCGCTCCATCGTCTGCACTTCAGGATTCTCAACAACCTTAGTAGGAAGGTTATATTAAGCTGCATGCTTACGCCAGGCCGACTGCATCCTTCATGCTTTTTCCATCTTTGGCGTGTGTGGTTTCTGAAAGGAGAATGTTGCTGAATTCGTTATTGGCGTACACCTGAGAGCCGAAGCCCCCAACTTCAACGAAATAGCCGTGATACGCAAGCGAGCTCAACATAACACCTGTCGAATGAGAACGCCATGAGAAACATACTGAAAGCAGTTATAGATACTCACTAAGGTATTGCTCATCTGCCTTGACTTTCTTACTGAGTTCTGTCAAGCTCAGCTGACCATTTGGAGATTCAGCGATGTGGTCTGCTACGTTCAGAGACGTGATAACGTTCAAAGCGGAGGACTCTTGACATGATTCTATACAGAATCATTGTTGGCAACAATCAGCGCCTATCAGTTGTGATGCTCTGTGCTATCGTACCAGCTAAGATGGCCGTATACTCTTCAGGGCCTTGGACAGATCGCAAAAGTGCAAGACAAAGATCGGAGATTTTGTGCTTTGCCTTGTACACTTCGAACGGGTCGGTAACCTCGCCGGAAAACGTGGAAACAACAAGTTTCTGAAGATCGTTTACGAGGTCGATGGGAGACATTGTGGTGGGTGGAAATCAAAAGAATTTTTTGATATCAAGGGTGCAATTTCAATAGGGAATTACTAAACTAACATCAAAGGCTGGTCATTGCACCTACGACTCGCTGCATATCCGCAATATTCATATCCGAATTGAGGTGATAAAATCAATATCGTGTACTTGGAAAACCCAGGCACAACGTATACTTGCATTCGGGCGCCCTCTCTGTCAGCGCTTGTGTTGAGCAAATAAGTCAGCACGTTCCCAAGCTGTGTCGGGCCCGACTCAACTGAGCCTATCTGGCGACACAATCGATCATGGTGAGGGTCCTTGGGAAAAATATGCGGATGTTGTAGGCAATGCACCAATGTAACATTTGATGCAGCTTAAGCGCGGCCAAATCGGATTACCGACTGCCGTCCCCCCAGCCGAACCCATCAATACGATCGTGCACATAAATTTGCTTGCAAAACGTCTACAAATTGGGTAACTGTGAACCGTTTCCAGCTGTTTCCGTGTTTGAGATGGTGTTTGATGTTGATTTGAATTAGGTCGCAAATCGCGCGTACGGTACTCTCAAGACTTTTTTACGACTTCCCATCCTTTTCCATCTCGCCCACATGTATTTTGGGACATCAGGGCGGCTGGCCAGGGCGTACAGGGTCCGCTCAGCTTTCACTCATCACTGCCAGATAAGATTTTCTGGTCGTCATCAAAGAAAAGTAACCGATCCGTTTGATGAATCATTTAAAGCCCTCGCGTTTTAAAAGAATGAACCTCAGACCGCGACTCTGCTTTTGCAGCTCCAAACATGGAATCAACAGGGCCCACAACTATTACTGAGCTTCTCGCTCTCCGCGCCAAAACATCCTCCAGTACCATTAATTTTCTTGGCGAATCTGGAGATGTTACATGCTCCTACACCTTTCAACAACTCGTTGACTCTGCCCAGCGCATTGCGAGGGCACTACTTTCTTCAGGCCTTCGAGGCGGTGGTAAAGACATCGTCGTTTCCAAGTTCGACGACCAACGGTTGCACATCCTCGTGTTCTGGGGATGCGCTTTCGGTAAGTCCTGTCTTTGTCTGCTCTAGTCCCAACTTAAGGAGTATACACGACTGCAGCTGGCATCCCATACTGCCCTCTGCCTCCATTCCACCCTGATGAAAGTCGTCAATCCCTCCTTCTCAATCATCTCCAGAATCTCTTCGGAAGTCCCACCTTTATCTCTGATGCTGCCGCTCTCGAAGTTGTCCAGAGGCTGGTTCCGGAGTCTCGTACCATTGACGTCGAGCTTATTCTAAATATGACATCCTTCGACGCGTCTCTCGACGCCCAGATATATCCTACCCGCACTTCATCAGCCAACGAGATAGTTGCACTTATGCTTACATCTGGATCCACTGGGAACTCCAAGGGTGTGATGCTACCACATTCTATGGTTCTGGCTGCCATCAGAGGGAAGGCCTTGAAACACGGTACCAAGGACAGCGACATCTTCCTCAACTGGATTAATTTCGACCATGTCGCCAATGTCACGGAAGCCCACCTGCACGCCATCTGGGCGGGCGCATCGTAAGCGATATCTTGTAGATGGTTTTATATGATATGACTAACGTATCAATTCATAGTCAATATCAAGTCAACCCTTCCGCGATCATTCGCAAGCCAAGAAACCTTCTTGACTGGTGTTCCAGGTACCACGTCACTCACACTTTCAGTCCAAACTTTCTGTTAGCCCAAATCTGCCGCGATGCTACTCTTAGTGCTGCCTCTATAGAGTCAGCTGGGCAGCCAGGCCCAGACCTATCAGCGCTCAGGGTTATGGTAACTGGAGGAGAGGCCAATCCTGTTACCACCGCTGTCGAATTCAGCGATATCATTGAACGCTTCGGTGCCCCTCGAACAACTCTGAGGGCCGCGTTTGGGATGACTGAAACTGGCGTACGTTTCTTCTATATTTATTTCCTTTGAAACAATACTGACAGTCATCGCAGGCCGGTATTATCTACAACAACCTTCCGATTTTGAAGAACGTTGCTGACTACAAAGGCGCAACATATCTTTCCATCGGAACCTCTCATGTCGGCGGCAACGTTCGGGTTATGGACCCGGTTACATCGCTTCCCTGTCCTCAGGGAGTGGTTGGCCAACTTCAGATGTCCGGGCCTGCTATTTTCACGCAGTACTACTCCAATCCAACGGCTACTAATGAATCGTTCACATCGGATGGATGGTTTATCACTGGAGATTTGGCACTCATCGACGATGATGGGAACGTTCACATGCTCGGCCGACACAAGGATGTTATCAACGTCAACGGAGTTAAACACCCATGCGTGGACATCGAACACTACATCGCCGACTCAAATATCGACAACGTGGAAATTTCGTGTATCTTCGCATGCGCTCTTAGGCTACCGGGAGCGGATACCGAGACGTATACAATCTTCTACCAACATAACGGCGTTTCTATCGAGGAAGACACTATCACCTCGTTGACAGACGAACAACTTGAGTCTGTTCTTGATACCAATCAACGCATTCGAAATCTATGCGCTGCATTCTGTTCTCAAGCTCCACATGTCATTCTACCTCTCCCTCGAAACTTCTTCTTCAAGACTGCTTTGGGCAAGGTATCTCGTATCACGCTAGCCAAGGCGTACGGTGACAACAAATTTGCCGTCATCGAAAAGCGTATCGGTGAAGCTTCAGCTAGACGACAGGAAGCACGTGCCGCATCATCTGCTCCTCAATCTGAGTTGGAAAAGGTTGTTTGCGAAGGCGTTTCGATTGTCTTTGAGGTCGAACTGGAAACTGTCAATCTGTCCCAAAATATCTTTGATATGGGCGCTTCTTCCATGCATCTCATACGTCTCAAGACGTTCCTACAGGACCATTTTGGTATCGTTAATATTCCTACTATCGAACTCCTACAACGTCCTATCGTCTCTGAGATTTCTACCTACGTTCAGCAATTGGTTAACCAAGGCAATGATCATCAAGCCCCGTACAACCCTCTTCTTTGCCTGAACCCTCAGGGCTCAAAGCCACCCATTTACCTTGTTCACCCTGGTGTCGGGGAAGTTCTCATCTTCATAAATCTGGCTCGTATCCTCAACGATGATCGACCAGTCTATGCCTTGCGTGCAAGGGGATTCGAAGCCGGGGAGACACCTCCGTCGTCTATGCAAGAGATGGTCGACATATACGCTGATGCCATCGTCAAAAACAATCCCTCAGGCCCGTACTACCTTGCAGGATATAGCTTCGGTGCAGGTATCGCGTTTGAAATAGGCAAGCTTTTGGAGAAGAGGGGCAAGGTTGTACCATGGCTCGGTGTGATGAACCTACCGCCTTTTATTCAGTTCCGAGTAAAGGAATTGGTTTGGGTTGAAACACTGTAAGTTGTTACAATCCTTATACGATATGACAGTCGACTAACTGTTTTCATTAGCCTTAATCTCTCAATGTTCCTGGCCCTCATCCGGTCAGAAGACTTCGAGCACTTCAAAACTGCTCTTCTTCTTCAGAATCCTGGTGGTGACTCAGACTTGGAACCTGCCAACTCAAGGCAACTGATTGAGTGGACCTTTGCGCACTGCAACCAGGAAAGGTTGGCAGAGCTCAACATGCCCATCGAGTACTTCCATCGCTGGGTCAATGTCGCATATGATGTTTCCTTCACGGGTGGGTGATTACTCGCTGAATTTTTTGATACTTTCTTATATTGACGCAGGACGAACGTATGTACCTTCCGGTTGTGTCGAGAGTGCCTTGACCACCGTGTTTTGCGCCATTCCTCTTCCCTCGATGGGAACAAGAGAGGAATATAAGCGTGATCGACTTTCCAAATGGAAAGATTACTCTGGCAAAAACTTCGAGATGATTGACGTCGATGGCGAGCACTATACTATGATTTCAGAAATCCATGTCGAGTCCTTCGCCGCTAAGATGAGGGACGCTCTTCATCGTGCCGAGCTTCTGCAACTTCCTCCTCCCGCTCCTGCACTACCTTCCCGACAGAATTTTGACTCTGTTCCAATCATTGATTTTTCCCTCTCCAGATCAAATCCTACGGACTACTTCAAGCAACTGAAGTTTGCCCTGGAGGATGTAGGATTTGGCATTTTTGTTAACGTACCAGGATTCGAGCAGAGCTTCCAGGACGAAGTTCTCCAGCTCGCTGCGCAATTCTTCCAACAACCAGAAGAATGGAAGGCCTCTCTTGCTACTGATAATTCTCCCTCTCTGCGCGGACATTTCCGATGTGATAAGATTGAGGGACCTCATAAGGTTGTATTCGATATCACTCGTTCATTTTTCATACTTCTCATATTGTGTTCCAGGCTTATGCTGAGGCCTATCGCTTCGGCGCTGAGCGACCAGCACACGACAGTCCAGATGTGCCTTTCTGGCTCCGCATTCACGAGGGTATGTGTTTTTCAAAACCGAAGTTTAGTTTAGTCAGTCACTAAAAATATATTCAGGTCCAAATCAATGGCCCAAGGACGCTGATCTTCCTGGCTTCCGTGCGAAACTTGAAGCCCTCTTCGAGCGCTATCGTGTTCTAAATGTGGATCTAAACAAGCACATTGCTGCCTTATTGGAAGTACCCTACTCTGTCATTGACGACTATTTCCCTTCCCCACATGAATTTAATGCCGCTCTTTGGCACTATCTACCCCTCACGCCGGAGATGAAAGCTTCGGAACGCGAGGGCTTTGTCAACGGAATGCACGAGCATCGCGATCCTTCCACGTTCCTGACGTGCTTGATACAATCAAGGCCGGGTCTTCAGGTTCAAAATCATAGTGGTCAATGGATTGATATACCGATGGTCGAAGGAGGCGTTGTGTGCAACGTTGGTATGTATGGAAGTTTTTGGTGTTTCAATCTTGTGCTGATCAAATTCTTCAAGGAATGCAATTTATGCGCCTTACTGGTGGGAAGCTCGTTGCCACCACTCATCGAGTAAATACGCTCAAGATTGATAACGACCGCTACACTATTCCCTACGTTCTCACAACCAAACTGGAGAAGCCTGTCGTTCCCTTGCCTCAGTTTGACAACCCATCCTTGGTCAAGGTTCACGTTGCTCCGAACAGCAAGGTTCAAGCCCTCATGGCCATAGAGGATCCTTTAATACGTAGCGGATATGCCAGACTGAGCTTGTTTCCGGCTGCAGCACAGAAGATGTATCCTAAAGAATGGGAGGAGGCAAAGAAGTTGGGAATTGTTTAACTTATGAGATGCAACAATCTGTATAATATTAAATGTAACTTTAATTCCACTTGTATCCGACATCATATTGTGACACTTTCGCCAATAAAGCGCGCAGTGTTTCTCTGCAGTAATTGCGCCATGCGCGTTGAGGCTCTTGTCTATGTTTGCGAGATCGGAGAGAAAGACGCGCCTGCCATAGCTACACGGCGGGCAAAAGTGCTGACTAGTCAGCCCTGGTGTTGGTCTGACCAGTTACATGACGGGTTCGTGACGGGTTCCGTGACGAATCAACTGACCAGTCCATTGACCAGTCAGAATATGTCACACAGACGTTGTCACACTAGTTAGTACTTATTGGTGAATGGGTTCTGGTTAGTATTGGTAAATGAGTTTATCGAAATAAGATTGAATGGTAACTGCGCGAAATAAATCGTTCAGCGTGACAACATCTTTGTGACCTCTTCTGACTAGTCAACACGTCGGGATTTTCCGAATGTAAAACTAACTTGTACGGAAGACTCGTATCTTGCACAGATAGTCCAAGTAGAACTCCAAGTAGAAATTTCTCTTACATTTTGAATAAAAGATGAACTTTAAAGTTGTCTTATACATTAAGTACCAGATCAAGGTGTCAGAATGAACTCCAGTTTGAGTGTAAATCAAACTGTAAGAGAACTGGAAGAAAAAATACGAGAAGTTTTTCCAGTTAAACTGGAAGACACGCTGCAAGGTTATTAGTCAGATGATGTAGCGTAATTACCTACCCGATTTAGCTGGAAATCAGTCTTATATTTTGATTTTGGCCCTGATATTAACATATAACACGTCGGGATATTCAGAATATGAAGTTCCCACGAAGTGGGTAATCGAACGTTACAAAATATTTGAAATATAATAAGGTTTTAAATGATGCAACACACTTTAAATACAAAAGAAATACATATGTTAACTAAGATTGTAGTTACATGGCAACATCCAAATCTTTAAAGAATGTTGTGATAAATTTTATACATAAAGTACATTTCAAGAATGACTTGTATATTAAATCTGAATCATCCTCTTTGAGACCAAGATATTTTATATCAAAGTTGTCCTTGAAAGGAACTTTGTATTTTAAATCCATTGTAACTTTTGAATGCCTCATGAATGTCGAAAAAAATTTAAAGTACAAAGGTCCTTTGTGGGCTCACTTAGACATAGCATGTTTTGCACCATCTGTTGTTCATAGACATTTGAAATACAATACTCCCTTACATGCTGCCACATATATTGAGTTTGTTACTACTTACAAAGGTCCTTTATATTTTAAATATACAGGAACCTAATATCAGTACTTTGTATGTTATAACATATCTCAAATATGTTGTTCCAATATATTCTGCGCCCGCTCATTGCCCATTGAGTGCCCAACAGTCGCCCACTATAACAGCCACTGCGTGCCCACCTAGATCTCTTTTGCGGGCATTGAACATGTTTATAGAATTGATGCCTGCAAAATGGTGTTCAATGCCAGATGTAGGTGGGCACGCAGTGGCTGTTATAGTGGGCGACTGTTGGGCACTCAATGGGCAATGAGCGGGCGCAGAATATATTGGAACAACATATTTGAGATATGTTATAACATACAAAGTACTGATATTAGGTTCCTGTATATTTAAAATATAAAGGACCTTTGTAAGTAGTAACAAACTCAATATATGTGGCAGCATGTAAGGGAGTATTGTATTTCAAATGTCTATGAACAACAGATGGTGCAAAACATGCTATGTCTAAGTGAGCCCACAAAGGACCTTTGTACTTTAAATTTTTTTCGACATTCACGAGGCATTCAAAAGTTACAATGGATTTAAAATACAAAGTTCCTTTCAAGGACAACTTTGATATAAAATATCTTGGTCTCAAAGAGGATGATTCAGATTTAATATACAAGTCATTCTTGAAATGTACTTTATGTATAAAATTTATCACAACATTCTTTAAAGATTTGGATGTTGCCATGTAACTACAATCTTAGTTAACATATGTATTTCTTTTGTATTTAAAGTGTGTTGCATCATTTAAAACCTTATTATATTTCAAATATTTTGTAATGTTCGATTACCCACTTCGTGGAAACTTCATATTCTGAATATCCCGACGTGTTATATGTTAATATCAGGGCCAAAATCAAAATATAAGACTGATTTCCAGCTAAATCGGGTAGGTAATTACGCTACATCATCTGACTAATAACCTTGCAGCGTGTCTTCCAGTTTAACTGGAAAAACTTCTCGTATTTTTTCTTCCAGTTCTCTTACAGTTTGATTTACACTCAAACTGGAGTTCATTCTGACACCTTGATCTGGTACTTAATGTATAAGACAACTTTAAAGTTCATCTTTTATTCAAAATGTAAGAGAAATTTCTAATTGGAGTTACTTGGACTATCTGTGCAAGATACGAGTCTTCCGTACAAGTTAGTTTTACATTCGGAAAATCCCGACGTGCAATGGATTGGTCAATTGATTCGTCACGGAACCCGTCACGAACCCGTCACGTAACTGGTCAGACCAACACCCGGGCTGACTAGTCAGCACTTTTGCCCGCCGTGCTAGCAGCCTACCACAGGGCACGTGATACAATCGAATCAATTTTCGAACCCCGATTCGGACAGTTCCAGCCGTAAACGGCAAGCATCCTTTCAAGTTGCTTCTTGCGGAACACCGAGCGTTGTGGAAAAAGGTAAAGTCTACTCCATTCAAATTTATAAACTAATCGCTCATCATATGGACGCCAGGACCTGGACAAATTCTATAGATCTTTGGTAATTTTATTGGACGAAGATTCATTCCACCAAGTCAAGCGGCAACTCCCGAATCGGTTGTTCATCAGATTCTGACTTCAAGTTTCTGGATAATGCTGACGCCTCAGCCGTGAAAACATAGTAGCTCCCAGAGAGCATGTAACTTTTTTCTGTGAGCTTGATATCGGGATTTAATGCATCTGTAACGAACGGCGGCTGTCCAGACGGTGAGCTGCGGAATGACGGAGCGCATGGCCTTCGGGACACGGGAATCTTTTAACCGATTCTGAGAGGTTTACGGTTACCTTTAGGCTACATACTCTTCGTCGTTTGGATGTTCAGTTTTGATGCGCCTGTTTGCAAAAAATGATATCATTTTCCCTGGGGGGCAAGACTGGTTAGCAACAACTCACTGGCATTATCGCCTCGTAGCTCCATAATGGCTTCATCTCCCAGGAACTTCCAGATACAAGTTATATCTGACATTGTGCGATAATAAAGCGCAACAAAGATATGATATTACAGTCCTTCCGCTACAAAGTAAAAATAAATAATGACTAAATACAAACGCTACTGGTATACACCAGTTCACAGGCTCTCAGTGGTGACAGTGTGTAGTTTGGTATCGTCCCAGTCCTTTTGCACATGGGTAGACTGAACTACCATGGTAGCACTCCTCATGGAGTTGAGAGGTATTGGTACGTCGTTTGTCTTGAACCGCATGGTGTCGCCCGAAGTGACCTGAGGAAGAGTCGACGTCTCGTGGCGTCTCTTGTTATACAGCCTCAAATTCAAGTAAACGCTATTACGCCAGATATTAGCTTATAAACGGGGATAATTGATGGTACCCCTAAAACATACCGGGTACCCATAGCAGTAGTCATCAGGGTAGGATAGGGAAGAGTGACAGGCTTGATGTTGTCAAATTTAGGGCCAAGACAGTTTATGACCAAAACTACGATGTTGGTGACGGAAAGAATGACGAAGTAAATGATATTGTCCCGCAATATTTGATTTCCAATGGCAGAGCTCTTGATTTTGTCTTCTCTGGTCTTGATTATTGTAAGGAGCAGCACGGTGGTATCGAATAACACGGATGAAGCAAATGGCAGGGGATCCCAATCAGGGACTGGGTGTAACTTGCAGTTAGAGCCAAAAGGTGTCGGAGGACCCTGGGACGCTCGGAGCTGTGAACCAACTGCGATCTGTACCTCCAGTCAGTCATTGGAAATTTTCAATTGATAACGAGACGTACCCAACAGGCAACATTGAAAACATACAAGACCGATACGAGAACCATCACAGTCTTGTTGTAGCGCCAGATGGCGAACACACGATAAGCAAAAATAAGCCCAGCTGATCCGGTGACGAGAACGACTCCAACTTCGCCTAAGGAAGCAGCCACTTGACAGTGCTGATTTTGCAGGGATGTGAAAAAAAGTCCCGGAACAAGAGCGAAAACCCCAGAATAGCGAAGAACCATGAATCTACCCATATTAATTAGTTTAAACTCAAAGTAATAACATGTGCTGAGAACACTTACGCCCATGTTGGAGGAGCTCTCCATAGCTTACTGTCTTTCTCACGGAAAAGTTCACGTTCCGTAGGAATCATAGACAGGCTTGAGTACGAAATGTAAGCTCATCGCTGTCCTATATGTCAGACGAAACGTTCTTACAAGTCCCATACCACTATCGCAACTGCGACAGCCATAGCAATTGCTACATTAACTAAAGGAGTTATGAGCGAGTTAATTCATAGCCGGCATGACAAGGCATACTCACCAATTGTCCCTTGGAGGGCTTGGAACTGTTCAAGCGTAAACCCTGGAGGAAGCGGGATTTGCGCAAAGTTTGGCTGGGGCACGGTTGCATTGGTGGACGACATGCTGATCCTGGGGAGACAAACGGGGCGCTCGAGGCTTATAACAGACGCCCTACCACCTGCAATCCCACAATAGCTACAGAGCCCGTCGCGATTCTAAATTTCTATCCGAGAAGAGAGTATGCAATCACTGACTAATGAATTTATTCTTGAAGATAGTAGTCCCTTCTTCTGGTGCAATCAGATCATCACCAAGGCGGAAGAAGGTCCTAATCTATATCAGGGAAGATTTGCACTATGTACTGAATTTAGTGAGTTGAGGTGTGGGCTCAAATACGGTGCCCGCACGATCCGAACGGTAGTGAAACGCGCCTGATAGCTAAACGTTCCCACTGTATGTACTTCTTCCTCGACAGCAGGTTGACACCGTGCGCCTATGAGAACATGATGTGTCTATAAATGACATGTCTCAAGAATTGATTTCTGAAAGTATTGCCTATTAAGGTTCTCGATATTAAATCGCGTGTGGTCATACAACCATCTATCGCATGTCGAATAGGCCTTTTCTATTTTTTACCGCCTGGGTCCAGCGTCAGGGCAAAGTTCCTGATTCATTGGAAAAACATGTGTCCAAGTATCAGCTGCGATCACAATGGCGTTACGATAGTCGCTGATATCTTCATTGCAACGTTTATCTGGATGTGGAGATATCTATAGCAGGTACCCGAGTTCACAAAATCTAGTGGGCGTTACTGCAACCCATACTGAAGCGCTCACACGTTCAATCTCGACTTCTCAGAAAGTTTTGCTTGGTACATCATAATTGGGTAACAATGATATGCGTAGTGGCTACAGCGACAAGGAGACCGATGGCTATATAGCCCTCTAATTTTATCGTGGTTAGAATTCCTCAGTCATAGCTGTATACTGCTCCTTTTGATATTGACCTCAAATCAAAGATTGAACCATACATTCCAACTCATCTCGGATCCAAAGGTAGGCATGAATCCTTATAGATGGTTTCCAAAATCTTTTGAAAGTTCTAAGTACCCATTTCTTACCCTCTTTCACTAGTGAAATGTCCACCCCAATCCTCATCGTATGTCGCATTGCCTGTGTGCACAGCCTCCAAATTTGTTAACCAATCTTCATCCATTCAGGTTGGTGCAGGCCCTACAGGCCTTACCCTGGCCCTATCGTTAGTTCAGAATGGAGCTTCTGTCCGTGTCGTGGAGAAACGCAGTAGCCCATTCATAGGACAACGTGGAGGAGGTATTATGCCTCGTACCCTCGAATTGCATGGTGTTATTGGAACACTCCCGGACATATTGAAGATAGCCGGACCACCTTTGACAACGGAACTTTACCTGCCACAGGCACGAGAGCCGTCAAAGGTCTTCGATATGGCGCCGTATATTGAGCCTACCGCAGACCGCCCATATGTCAGTACTTCCTCCATATAGCCATCGGGTTACTATAATTGATCCTCCTGCTAGCCGAACCCGGTGATCCTCTGGCAGTCGCGTCACGAAGCGATTCTTCGCGACCACTTGCAGAAAGCGGGTGTCGAGGTCGAATGGGAGACTGAGATGCAAGATTTTGAACAACACCAAGACTGCGTTACAGTCACCCTGAAGAAAAAACTTCAAGGAATTGACGGTGACCACGTCATGGAGACAGTCACTACACCATACCTGTTATCAGCAGAAGGTGCTCACAGTATGGTTAGAAAAAGGCTGAACTTAGGCTTCTATGGTGAAACAACGTCTCAAAGCTATATCATTGGTGATATTGAAGTCCTTGAGGGCTTGAATCGTGACGTATGTTCTTCATAAATAATACTGATGTGATTATTTGATTGATTTCATTTTTCAGAGATGGTTCTTTTGTGGAGAACCAATGACAAAGCAGTGCGTACCTCAGATAACCTTCGCGTGGGTTCTGGAATTGACGAAGAATTTGATACTCGTCTAGGATATCACTTTGCGCAGGAGAAGATTTGACGTCTAAATATATGTACATGCTGTACACTGGAGCTGAAGTCGATCACAAAAAAGTGGCGGCCAGTCGAGAAGCATTGATTGAAGACATATATGAGCTCACTGGAAGGCGCGAGATTAAATTTGGAAATCTTCTATGGATTTCATCATATACGTGAGTTTGGTCAATGCACCCAAGTTTTCACGACATTTAACGCGCGAAAATAGGCCAAATATTCGAACAGTCGAAAAGTACTCCCAGGGTCGATGCTTCGTGGCTGGGGGTAAGTATTATCCATCTTGAAAATAGATGACATTTCACTTATTTGTTGTATTAGATGCTGCGCACATATTTGCATTGAGCGGTATGTTATTCAAAGCAGGTCATCTCACGAATCTCACGAACACGTTACAGGCGCCCAAGGGTTAAATTCTGGAATTCATGACGCAGTCAGTCAGACTTCATAATAGATTCGTTGATTTGAGACTTACTGTCACTCGATAGATAAATTTGGGATGGAAAATGGCGGCAGTCGTCAGGGGATTCGCTCCTCCATCGCTCCTCGATTCCTATGGACCTGAACGATTGCCTGTCATTGCAGAAATGCTCGATAAGACACGTGAAGTCCATGAGAAGACATTTAAGAGCTCCATTGCCGACGAAGACAACGATGCCTGGAACCGTGGAGGAGATTTCGACATGCTTCACATGAACTATAGAGGCAGTTCCCTTGTCATTGACACCATACACACGAAAGGTACACGCTACACCTTCTCCACAGGAATTACAGTACGTGCTGGAGATCGCGCCCCTGATGCTCCCGGTTTGGTCCATCGCAAAGGCACAGGTGGTCCGACAAGCCTATTCAAGATATTTGGGTCGTCCTACCACACAGTGTTAATTTTCTCCAAAGATCAGGCCCTTTCCTCTCTCGTAATCGCTTCACTCCAAGAATATCCTTCGGAATTATTCAAGACTGTTGTGGTTCTGCCAAAAACCCAGTCTAAAGTCGACTTCAACTCTGCACAGACCGATTTTGTGGTAGAGGATAGCAATGAGCATGCTTACGACGCATACGTGGAACAGAACTGCGTCAGAGAGTCGACAATTGTTATAGTGCGACCGGATACCTATATCGGAGCTATGGTCGACAAGGAAGAAGATGTCAGGAGATACTTTTCACAGATATTCAAAGTCACCAAATAAGAGTACATATGTACTGTAGCAGGTCAACTGTAGGTTTACTGCGTCCACATGTTTTCAAGTGTAAAATAGTAGCCTTTCTTATCGCAATTTTTGTAATTTTTGGGAAAGATGGTGAATGAACTTGAAAACGTAAACAGAACAAATTGCAAATACGCGTTGCCTTAGGGCCGGTTCATTAGGTCATCATCAAACGATCACGGCATCCACCGGCGACATGAGGTCCTTCAATTTTTCGTCAATTTTTTGTTCATTGAAATTCAACTTGAAGTCAACAATGGTCAAATCATATATTGTTTTAAATTTACATATGTAACTCATTTCTATTCTGCTGTATGGAATAAAAGAATTGTTTCAAACATATAGGCAACAGTACATTATCTCTTCATTTACAACGATGCTGGACTCAACTCTACCACTAAGTCCACACCCCTGACTTCTGTAACACTGTCGACGGTAAAACCAGCTTCCTTGATGAGCCTTCGGAATTGAACTGATAATGAAATGTCAGCCACCCTGCGTAAAGATGCAGACAACTGTTTTATCTTGCCTTCAGTACGTGTTATACCCCCGTTCAGAGATAGCAATTGCAAGGAAGTAGTTCGAGTAAATCGGGATGAAGTCTCATTGAGCATCATCTCTACAAGCAGAAGCTTTGGTGGTGTAGATGCGGGAGACCCTAGCATCGCGTTGCGTACGTGTTTAAGAATGGTGACCACCTGAGATGTTAGTTTAGATGGGTTTCTTCGGCACACTATTGTAGTCATGTACCTGTGCATCGTCCCAGTCGTGAAGAACGTGGCGAATAACATAGGTCCCTGCTCCTTGTGCCGGAGTAGGAATTTTACTGTCATTGGGTGACGACTTCATGAAATCTCCGGCAATAAAGGACACTTTGTCTTGCATCCATTGTGGTTTACCCGCCCATACCTTTCACAAAGCTGAAATCAGAAAGGTCCAGGTGAAAGTCGCTTTACACGCACCTTTTTGGCATGTTCTACAGTTTTTTCGATATCAAAGATCGTGAAGGTAAGTTCCTTGTTTTTGGGAAGTGCGAGGAGCATTCCCTGGAATGAACCAATACCGCCTCCGATATCGATGATCGGTGTTGCGAGTTTCTCCCATGGGTAATCTGGATGTTGATTAGAGGCTAATCATCGGTAATATATTTTGCTCTACCTTCGCCAATTCCTCCGTTGGCCATGCCGTGAAGTTGAACCATAGCTTTGGCAGTCCTCTTTCCTCGCCATTCGTTACCGGGAGAGGCCATCCATTGGAAGAGGCTTTCGCTGAAGTCGAAAGCAATATTTGCCGCAGTCTTTGCTTCGCCTTTAGCTTTACCCGTTGCAGCGTCTAACAAACGGGTGGTCGCTTTGGCTCCATCATCGGCCCTGAACTCTTATTAGATCTGTAAAATGTGTTGTTAAATGCGAATACTCACGATAGGCCGACGGCGTCCTTCATGCTCTTGCCACCTTTGGCATTTGTTTCTTCCGACAGGAGCAAGCTACTGAAGTCATTGTTGGCGTATACTTGGGAACCGAAGCCGCCGACCTCTTTGAAGTATCCGTGATAAACGAGAGAGCTAAGAACGACACCTGAGGTGATAAAAATAAGTGCTACAAGCGCAATTGAAGCAAAATTAGATAGTACTGAGGTATTTCTCGTCTGCCTTGACTTTCTCGCTCAGTTCCTGCAGGGTCAGTTCTCCATTCGGAGACTCGGCAATGTGATCTGCGACGCCTAAAGACGCGACGACGTTTAACGCAGATGACTCTTGGCAGGATTCTAGACATCGACAGGGATGCATATCAGCATTGGAGCCGCACTTCCAGAGTAGATTCTATTGTTTACCTGCTAAGATTGCTGTGTATTCTTCGGGGCCTTGAACGGCGCGCAAAAGCGATAGACAGAGGTCTGAAATGCTGTGCCTTGCCTTGTACAACTTGAAAGGATCGGTGACGTCCCCAGAGTACGTAGAAGCGACGAGAGTTTGAAGTTCGTTGGCAAGATCGATAGGCGACATTGTGGGTTGGTTAGGGAAGAGTGAAGACAATTCCGCTGCTTTTCTCCATAATATGGTATCGCTCAGATCAGAGTCACACTGATGACTCAGTCATCACATAGAAGAAGCACTCTTGGAACAGTAACATGGGCGCCATTCTTCGCTATCGTAAGATCGTGATTAGGAGAGGTTAACTCATTACTTCATCTACCTGACGAAAATTCGACAGTCATAAACGGCAAGTGAGATTCTGCCGCAGTAAAAACATCACTGTTTCATTCTCATGCTCACTACAAATCAAAGGCAAACTTCACCTGGGGCAAGAAAATCGGTAAGAAAACAACGAGTTGCAGGAGTTTTTCAAATTTGGAGTGGCAACGAAGTATTCATACGAGGCGGTACACAACCAGCTCAATCAGATTTCTTTGATCTTTTCCACGATGTGCCACCTCTTGACTCTCCCTTGATAATCAGTGGTCACACACCCGTCTATCTGACATCCCCAGCTCTATTTTAAGGCAGAGGAGTAACCAACAGCGTGAGTCGAAGATATAAATAGCCTAGTCCGTAATGGAGGGCCGCGCGCTTGACATGGACACCAGTGGGAGCGTCAGCAGGTAGATTTCTCACGAATTATGCTGGTGAGCTCGGGTCGCTCGAAGATACGGCTCGGGTTGTTGAAAAGAGCTAATAAGCGTGCATTATTAGATATGGGCTGAATTCTGTGCCGATGGTTGTCCACGTTTTAGGATTTTCCATGTTTTGAATCGAGCAGTCGATCCCGAACAAAAGGTCCCATCAGCTTCGACTCACAGCGATGGAGTCGCAGCGCCCGAAAGTCAACCAGCCTTACCGGCTAGCAATGGCTCCCATCAGCTGAACGACCTGTTAGCGCCAGATGTCCCGTTTGAACGGACATTTATGTAAATGATTGAACGTACTCTCACTGAAAGGCTTGCCCATTTCTTATCGGTGTTAGTTGGGGATTTAGAGGGGTTGATGAACTGGTATTGCTATTCTAGTCATACTACAGGACGTTTTACACCCTACTAGGATATATTTCATTCAATCCTACTTTAATTGCTAGATATACACAAGAGCCTTAGGATGGTAGATATCATTTTTAATTACATATACCACTAATGAATAGATTATATTTTAGTAATTTTGTTGCCCCCTCTTGTCGTGACCATGGCAGATGGATAGCCATGGACAACAAGAACAGAACAGGAGCATCCGTACATTCGTATGCAGCAAATAACAATATGCTGTGAGACTTCATTTCCCATGAACATGTGTTGACTGGTGTAACTCATCAACTGAGACTTCCGGATTTTCTGTAGCTTCTGATACTTACTCTTCCCCGAACTCTGAGAATGTTACTATCTATTGAATACTCGTATCGGACACTGGAGCACCTGTTTCGCCCGTCGAGCTTAATTTAAAATGCTATGCGCCATTTATATCAACACGCATTTCATGAGTAGTAGCTGTTTGTGGCATCAGTGTTTAAATTCAGATTCGTTTTCTCACAGCGCAGTGTCAATTTCTGTCACAAATTGCTTAAATGATAAGGATACACCCCGCCTCCTAGGCAAGGCACCTTCATCCTTTTGTTGGCCACAAGATGCATACCACTGAACCGACGACAATTACAGAACTTCTCACCTTACGTGCGGGGGCTTCGAACAATCCTATTCACTTCCTTGATGATTCTGGAGACATAACAAGTACCTTGACATTTGTCGACCTTGCGGACTCTGCGAAACAAATTGCCAAAGCACTTCTCGCGTCAGGCCTTCAGAGTGGCGGTAAAAACATAGTCGTAACCAAATTCGATGACCAGAGAACACATATACTCTTCTTTTGGGGATGTGCCTTCGGTTAGAACGTTTTTTTTTTACTTTGAGTCACTTAGAAGCTAAAATGTACTGTGTCAGCTGGTATTCCTATATGTCCTCTTCCGCCTTTTCACCCCGACGAAACTCGACAAGCTCTACTTCTGAATCACCTTCAGAACCTTTTCCACAAACCTACCTTCATATCTGACTCTGCAACACTCTTAATCGTTAAGAAGCTGGTTCCAGAGTTTAAAATCGTCGACGTCCAGCAAATTACCAACTCGACATTAAGATTCGACCCATCCCTGGATGACGCGATTTATCCTTCGCGTGTTGCCTCGACAGATGAGACAGTTGCCATTATGCTGACGTCAGGATCTACGGGAAACTCTAAAGGAGTGGTCCTACCACACTCAGTATTACTGTCAGCCGTAAGAGGAAAAACACAGAAACATGGTACCCGGGAAAGCGACAGCTTCCTCAATTGGATCAATTTCGACCATGTGGCAAATGTCACAGAAACACATCTTCATGCTATCTGGGCCGGCGCATCGTAAGTCCTTGGCTGTGATATTTTGCACGGTATTAAACCAACCTTGTATTTGCTCAGCCAATACCAGGCTTCACCATCTTCGATAATTCGCAAGCCACGAAATTTGCTTGATTGGTGTTCTAAGTACAAAATTACCCATACGTTCAGCCCAAACTTTCTGCTGGCCCAAATTTGTCGGGATGCTTCTCTTTCTTCGGCATCTTTGGACCTATCGGCGCTTAGAGTTTTGATTACAGGTGGTGAAGCGAACCCTGTTACGACAGCCGTTGAGTTCAGTGATATCATTGAACGCTTCGGCAGTTCCCGGACAACGGTAAGGGCCGCGTTTGGAATGACTGAAACGGGGGTTCGTGGTTTTTTCTTCTCAACCTTCGACGACCCCTGACTGGGACCATAGGCAGGAATCATATATAACAACTTGCCAATACGACCTGCCGTCGCGGACTATGGGACTTTGACCTATCTTTCGATTGGTACTTCTCACGATGGAGGAAGGGTCCGCATTATGGATCCCCAAACATCGCTACCTTGTCCTCCAGGTGCCATTGGACAGTTGCAAATGTCTGGACCGTCTATATTCTCCCAATACTATGCGAACGAGACCGCTACAAATGACTCTTTCACTTCGGATGGCTGGTTTGTTACTGGAGACCTTGCATTGGTTGACGACGATGGTAATGTTCACATGCTTGGCAGACACAAGGACGTCATCAACGTCAACGGCGTCAAACATCCCAACGTTGACATTGAGCACTACATAGCAGACTCCAACATTTCTGGGGTTGAAAGTTCACTTGTTTTTGTGTGTGCATTGCGACTTGAAGGTGCTGATACCGAAACATACACTGTGTTCTACCAGCATACCGACGTGGCAATCGAGGAGGCTACTTTGAACTCATTGACTGACGACCAATTGGAGAACGTGCTCAATACAAGTCAACGCATACGAAATGTCTGTGCGGCCTTTTGTTCACAGGCTCCCCATGTGGTCCTTCCTCTTCCCCGAGTTTTCTTCGTCAAGACTGCCCTGGGAAAGGTTTCACGTATCGCGCTAGCGAAGGCCTATGGAGAAGGAAAGTTTAATGTCATCGAAAAGTTCATTGGCGAGGCTTCTGCTCGGCGGCAACAGGCTCGCGCATCCTCCAATGCCCCCCGGTCGCCGTTGGAGCAGGTTGTTTGTGAAGGAGTATCCGTTATTTTCGAGATTGACTTGGCATCTATCGATCTGTCTCTGAACATCTTCGACATGGGCGCGTCATCTATGCACCTTATCCGGTTGAAAACGTTCCTTCAGGACCATTTCGGAATTGTAAACATTCCTACCATCGAGCTGCTACAACGTCCAGTTGTATCCGATATTGCGGCCTACGTCCAAGAGCTGGTCAACAAAGGGAACGATCATCAGGCGTCCTACAACCCACTCCTATGCTTCAATCCACAAGGATCTAAACCACCTCTATATCTTGTCCACCCTGGTGTTGGCGAAGTTCTCATCTTCATTAATCTTGCCCGTGTTCTGAATGACGATCGACCGGTTTATACTCTGCGTGCCAGAGGCTTTGAAGCCGGCGAAACACCTCCCTCGTCTATGCAAGAAATGGTCGATATATATACGGATGCCATTTTGAAAAACAACCCCACCGGTCCATACTATATAGCTGGATACAGCTTTGGCGCGGGAATTGCTTTCGAGATAGGAAAACTACTCGAGAAGAAGGGTAAGGTGGTTCCTTGGCTGGGCGTGCTAAACCTGCCACCTTTCATTCAGTTCCGAGTAAAAGAATTGATATGGGTGGAGACATTGTGAGCCTTCATATTCATGGTCAATTAGCTTCTTTTAACACAGCGTACCTCCTTTCTCAGATTAAATCTTTCCATGTTCTTGGCATTGATTCGGTCAGAAGATTTTGAACACTTCAAAACTGCTCTTCTTCTGCAAAATCCTGGTGGAGACTCTGATGTAGAGCCCTCAAACTCGAGGGAGCTTATCGAATGGACATATGCGCATTGCAACCAATCCAGGCTTGCGGAACTCAACATGCCTATCGACTACTTCCATCGTTGGGTCAATGTTGCGTACGATGTATCGTACACTGGTGCGTGTCATTCCTATAACAAACAGAGAACAATATCACCAACTTATTCTGTGTAGGACGAACGTACCTGCCTTCGGGTCGGATTGAAGGCGCGTTGACTACTGTATTTTGTGCCATTCCTCTCCCTTCTATGGGCACCAGAGAGGAATACAAACGTGATCGACTTTCTAAATGGAAAGAGTACTCTGGGAAACATTTCGAGATGATCGATGTCGACGGCGAGCACTACACCATGATCTCCGAGGAGCACGTCGAATCCTTTGCTTCGAAGATGAGGGCTGCTATTCACCGTGCTGAAGCCCTACAGTCCCCACCGGTTCCTCCTACCATATCCCCCAAGCAAGATTTCGATGCTGTCCCAACGATCGACTTCTCCCTGGCCAAATCGAATCCTTCAGAGTATTACAAACAGTTAAAATTTGCTCTAGAGGATGTTGGATTTGGGATCTTTGTCAATGTTCCTGGGTTCGAACAATCCTTCCAAGATGAAGTCTTCGATCTGGTCGCTCAATTTTTCAACAAGCCCGCGGAGTGGAAGAGTGCCATTGGAACTGAGCATTCCGCTTCCCTTCGCGGCCACTTCCGAGGGGATACAATCGAAGGCCCTCACAAGGTAATCTAGTTACCATTTATTGTATCGATAGACGCTAATAAATGATATCAGGCATATGCTGAGGCATACCGCTTTGGGGCCGAAAGACCTGCTCACATCGACCCAGATGTTCCCTTCTGGCTTCGAATCCACGAAGGTACGATCTAACCGTACATCCAATCATATAGTTATTAAGCACATACTAGGTCCAAACCAGTGGCCACCAGCAGCGGATCTCCCTGGATTCCGAAAGACTATTGAAACGCTTTTTGAACGTTATCGTATCCTGAACTTGGAGCTGAACGAGCATATTGCACGGCTTCTGGATGTCCCAGCATCAGTGATCAGCGATTATTTCCCCTCAGAGACGGAGTTCAACTGTGCCATCTGGCATTACCTTGCTCTTACTCCTGAGATGAAAGCTTCAGAGCGCGAAGGATTTGTAAATGGAATGCACGAGCACCGAGACCCTTCAACGTTCCTCACTTGTTTAATTCAATCACGTCCTGGACTTCAAGTCCAAAATCACAGCGGAAAGTGGATCGACATTCCAATGGTTGAAGGAGGAGTAGTGTGTAATGTCGGTACGTGATGAATCAGTCTAGCACCAGTTCCATCTAGTCAACAGTATCTTCTGAACAGGGATGCAATTTATGCGCCTCACTGGCGGAAAGCTAGTGGCCACAACCCATCGTGTCAATACACTCAAGATCGATCAAGACCGGTATGTCTGACCTTGTAACTCAATGAAACGTCCCTGACGAAAGGTTATCAGATACACTATTCCGTATGTGCTCACCACAAAACTCGAAAAGCCCATCCTCCCTCTACCTCAGTTTGACAACCCAGCCATGGCTAAAGTTCATGTAGCTCCAAATCCTAAGGTTCAGGCCCTCATGTCCATTAAGGATCCTTTGACTCGCAGTGGATATGCGAGATTGAGCCTGTTCCCCGCTGCGGCCCAGAAAATGTACCCCAAAGAATGGGAAGAGGCAAGGCAGCTAGGTATCGTCTAATCACAATTCCTACAAAACTACACCTGCGTATTCGGCTATGAATATTTATCGATCAAACCAAACGCACTCGGACCCTTATGTAGAAATAAGCTAAATGTGATAGTAGAAGTGACAATAGAAATCGCCAGTCCCTGGTTCTACATTTGTCCTAATACCCTTACTAATGAATTCTGTGAATTCCAAAGAGCATCAAGCGCGGTATCTTCCATCCAACTTGCTTTAATTCAAAATTCCAAAATGGCCGCGTCGCGACGCGTAGAAGACGCGACATGAATACTGTAATTAGCAATCACATGGTCGCGCTTTTGATCTAATCGCCCATGATGTCATTGATCAATGATCAGAAGTCACAGGGAAGAAATATCAAGTCCTGTGACCATCGAAAATGATAAACGCCAGCTACGCGTAGCCTCCTATTTGGCCTTGTATACCCTGTGTTCCATGCCCTTCACTGTCTGGACTGCCTTGTGAGTGGTTAATAAGTACAGGATATAAGCTGGAATGTGAAAGGCCGTGAGCTTCACGCAAGTGGTGCTTGCAATATTGCCATGGTGTGTTTGGTAAATTACCATTGATGCATGAATGCAAATCACATTTAATTCTTTAGCAGTGGACAAGTGATATTGACCCTGTGTTATATAAGTTTTATGTGGTAAAATTATTACCAGACAACAATTCAAATTTTTTGTACTATACAGAACTATTCACCAACCGTGCAGGGATCATAACGCATAGCCTAATGATTTTTGCCAGAAGCATGTAAACCGCCTGAACAACAAAGAACCCTACATAAGAAAAGGTTGTACTTTTCATCCAGTAGTTGTACTTGTGTAGCTCCATGTCCTTATTGTGATGGTCCTGATGGAATGCTCTACTCGGATTTGATTTCCAAATGTCTTTTCCCAACATGAACCGACCCTTCAGATGTCCTATTTTGTATAATTCTACCCTTAATTGATCGCTAACATCATCTAGACTGCTAATATTGACCCCGTTACATGGGTATTACGGCCAGTAATACTGTCTTTGCTACGTCGTGAAATGCTTTGTGCAGATACAGTGTGGTTATTGAGGTTTTTCCCTCACTGACGTCGCTTACCGATTCCGGGGATCCAATATATCGTCGTCTTAAATCCAAATGGGATTTAAAAACTTTGTTTTACATGCTGTCTACAAAAAATGACTCTATATGCGCTCAATAACCACCTGTCCAAGAGAAAGGTCTGCACCATTTTTGGCGAGTCTCGCGTTTAAAGCATATGATCAATGACTCTTGCTCTTGGGACCTTGTTATCCAAAAAATTTTACATGCTGTATTAATAGAGATAGAAATCGATCCATAAATTTGTGTCTTATGTACCGTTTATCCCTGCTTATGTCCCTGGGCAATCGTTCATACTTCCTGGGAACGGGGTCGGACCTAACATGAACCGCTCAGGCCATCCCTCGGAATGGGCCTTACAGCATCAGTAGCCGACACCGAACGAGTGAAAGATACATAGGCATCTCTAGACAGCTTGCAAACTGTAAACACCTGCCACTAAGGTTTTATTCAGGGTCTCATAGAAAATTCTGACGTCGGACCCCACTCGCTAGGTAAAATTTCGGGGTGACAAATACGCCAACGGTAGCGTAGTGTTTAATGTAGAATTGAGCTTCGGCGCTAAGTGAGGCATAATAGTACGACAACGTGGGGGTCCTGGTCGAACTTGAAGATTAAATGTTAAAGATACCAGGAACGCAACAACGGACTTCTCATCATCGAAAGACCTGTTCAAGATAGTCATCGAGTTTCCAACGTAGGTGGAAGACGGATATTTAAATTTTGCATCTAACTGAGCTGGTCATGCATCTGATTTTGTAACTTTCCGAATCATCATTGATTCGGGATTGATTCTGTGTCATATTACTTCTCAGGATTGTTCACAAGGGATTACAAGACCCTCAGAGTCTAGTCCAAGAAAAAGCATAACGCCATCGGATGTGGATGCTGATATATGAAGTTCTAGATAAATCTTTCCGTAACAGCAAAGGAGGCTTGAAAGTATCAATGAAATCAAAGGGATGATCCGACCATGTGTTATAAACCAAACTCGTTTGAAAGGAATCCATTTTTGGGCACGTCCAATATCACAGGTTCAACACGGCGAAAGGCGCTAATTTGCCTTCCTCGTGTACCTGTGGTGCTATATCATCGCCTGTACGGCACCAAGTACGAATACACTCGCTGTTTCCTTTGTGCACCCCAAATGACATTGATATAAAAATGTCCCATATCCCGAGTTTACGGAAGTTGATAATGATATTGATTGGGAATACAGCGGAGGCAGGAGTAAGAATAACATACATTCACATATTCAGAAGGTCACTCAGAACCAACAGCCAGAGATATAATGAGCCAGTAGCAGAAATGCGATAGAAGTCGAAAAGGAAATAGCACGAAATCCGAATGAGCACCGGAAGTATAATTTCCCAAGGCCATTCATTAAGTCTTTGAGGACTGACCAGAAAACGACCAGCAGACAGACGCAGCCTGGAGAGAACGGCAAGGAACATTCTTTGTCACCGAACCGAAGAACCAGCTGGGAGTATTGAAGAACTCGAAAGTTGGTGCCCATATCGAGATAATAAATGACTGTAGGTCTCCGAAATCTGGGGATTGAATTGTCGAAATCATCGACGAATGTTCTGTGGGAGGCTTTGCCTGCTGCAAACACGAGGCACATACCTTTTCCGAACGCTGTTTCCCCCCAGGCACAAAGCGGCAAATGACGGTCGACACTTCAAACCATCTCTTTGCTTCTTCAAATAGCGATGCGCTGGAAAAGAAGATAAATTTGAACACAGTCGTATTTGCCAATATCCAAACTGACTGAAGACACTCTGTGCCGGTGTTGTATGCTGTGGCTAAGAGCCACTGCCTTTCGTCCATGGGGTAAGCCTGTACAATGGTAAAATATGTGCATCCATGTACTCGTGGGAGATAATGCAAGGAGATGCCGAACCTCGCTTTCTCCCTCGTGATGATCTTTCAGGACGGTAACAGCATGCTCGAAATAACCTATTGCTTTTTGTCTGTCAGCTGTGGTATCCTTAGAAAGGCTGATCGTGCAAATTGCACGTAACCAGCGGGAAAATTTCTCCACGGAGAGGGAATTATGATGAAGGCTTGCGCGCAGAATCGCCTAGAATTGACATCAGATCAGCGCCTTGCTCTTGGGTAGCAAGTCATGTTCTGAAGTTGGGAAGTTGCACCTCTAAACATTTTGACAACACTGTTGAGAACCGAATGTAAGGCTAATCAATGCAAATACCAAGACCAATCACTCACCGTGTACAGGACAGGCCGAATCTAGCCACTATTCATTTCGATCAGTAAATGTGAATACAAACTTTTGAAAAGGGGGTACTCGCTAGGATATCAGCAATAGCCTCGTACGTCCCGAAGGCTAATGGACCCGAATTTGCGATATCCTGAAAATGAATGATTAGGTAACGAGTATATGATCGCAGGTAAACCAATTCACATCTATGACCTGTGATAACTGCTCCCAATCTTTCAGATGCGCCGAGAACTCTGCTTGGAAAACACGTAGCGCATATAAGAAATGTTGGATTCGATCGCTATCCCGAGTGTCTTGAACATTGTTTTGACGAGAAATATCAGTGATCTTAGCCATCGCTTTTTTTATCTGTGCGAGGACAGCACGCATGTGGTCATCCTAGTGCAGGACAATTTTAGAACGGACGGCCACACTTCATATCCCGTCCTACATACACCAATGGCTCCCGTGGTCGCCATGACCTCACGAGCGGAGAAAACTATTCAGATAGGAAATGTGAATAGCCTGGAATTAAACAGGCTTCAATCCTGACCTCGTCCAGAAACCGCGGCGAAAGAGGCACTGGCAAGATGGAGACATAGTCCAGCATCGGCTTCGACTGGTGAGGCTTGACAACAACAATCCAATAACTGCATGTTTGTAAAAATCGGCGAAAGTCAATAGAAGTCGTTGTCAGACGCCGCCATCTATGCGACAGAATACCAAACAATCACCTCTCTGGCGATATCAAATAATTCGGAGATCTCGTCTCCTGCATTTTCCCATTCGGCGCACCCTTGTACAGCGCAATTATACGCAGTCCGCCATAGCCATGAGATATCTTTGAAGACGAGGGGGACCACCTTCTGCGACACTGCTGCTTCTGTCAAGATGCGGGCTGGAGCAGAGTTGAGCCGTGGTTTGACCATCAAGAACGAGTGCGAAACCCACCTGAGCGGAATTGTTTTACCACGGTGTCAATCAGAACAGGCCTAGCGCATGCACAGTGAGATTAGCCTACTCCGGCGGTAAAAATAATTGGTTACTTGTTTGCTGCGGGCTCAAGAAGAAGATTGAGAACTAGTTTAACAATGCACCGCATGAGTGTCATAGCTTCAACAACAACCTCCCCATTGGAACCAATGTTCAGGGTCTTGAGAAGACTTTCAAGCACGACGAGAAGAACAGGTTTCATCTCCGACTGGTGGGAAATCTGCGTGGCTACCAGCAGCATCTTGCGGTCAAAGTCCGGAGCTTTCAACATGTCTTGAATTGCTCGGATAGCTAAGAGACGCCATGCATCAGAAGACTCCACAAATGGTAAACATAAGCCAAACCTTCGCTCTCCAATCCTATTAAATAGCAGCATCGCAGAGATTATCATTGTGATGAGCATAATTCGGCTTAGTATGTAGAAAGAGCGGAATAACTGACCTTGATGAACAGCAGTGAGAAAGATAATGTAATGAGTCGCTGCTTCGGCGGTGGAACAACGACGGATCACCGTGGAGGCCAACGAATACTCTCCCTGTTCGATATGACATAGTGCTGCTTTCCGGAAACATTTCGCGGAAGTCAAGGGGCTATTGGTCCGGAACAAGTTGTGGCTACCGGCCATGTACCATTCTGCAGCTTCCGACCATTTCTTTGATTTGTAATGTCGGCCTCCATACTGCCATATAAGCTAAATAGGACACGTCCGTGTGTGTGACTTTGAATCAGATATATGCCATCGAAATTATGCAGATGAAGAAGTACACACCGTGAGGCACGCAGTACAAATAACACTTGGAAGTTCGACGTCAGCGTCGCAAACGGCTATTTGGAAACTTTCTCAATGGCTGCCATCTGCGATTTACGAAGAATATGGGGAATGCCTTGGAGTCAACGTACATGTGAACGTAGAGTCCAGCGTTTTCATTGCCCTTGTGTGATCATCATCTTTAGAACAGTGTATGATCATAGACAATATTAGCCGATGAATGTGGTCTGGTTCTGTTTTGTGACGTTTCAAACATTGCTCAAGAGCGTGTTGATGAACAGCTGTGACAAGTGTGCTGAATGCATGCTCCCGTTGAGCACTTTCCATGCGCTCCATACATAGGTTCAACTTACTAATGATGGTTCAATGTTCGTAAATCCTGTAGAACGCTGAAGATGCAAATAGTTAAGTGGACAGATTAGCGAACAAGGCATGAACAACGAACTCCGTAATGTTAAGCTCCGAAAACTCCATATGTTCGATAATGGATTTGAAGGCTGTTAGTTTACAATACATTAACACAAAAATAATTCGCAATTTCTTCATATCCCATAACAAACCATTCAGAAGGGACGCATCTCCCGCGTTCCTTTTTTTAAGGACAGATAATCTCAGCCACCGTAGTTCCTGATACTCGGACGTTGTCTGAAAGGAAAGAAAGTGTGATATGAAAGTTGGTCCTTTTGAGAAAGATACCTAAATATTATATCTTACATGGTCATTTGATGCGTCAATGATTGGGATTAGTTCGTCAAGAACACTCTCAGCGCGGTCATATGCTTCTGACATAAAATAAGCTCTCGCTGGTGTGAATAGAATTAGCAAATAAAATTGAATACAAAGGGGTGAGAAAAACCTACCCAAAGTTCTCATTATCGTCAACTTTAAAAAAAGGATTGGAATCAGAAACAAGGGTAATTGGGCTCGACATACCTTTAACCCCGTTACGCCGGACGACGTTGTATCTTCCAGTTGATCTGCGACAGAGAATGCCCGCTGCAGCCATTCAATGGCATCTGCAGTTTTCGATCCGGCTTGTGCAGTAGTCAAGAACGATCCAGCGATCTGATGGAGTTTGTAGGCAAGAAGCTCTTGCTATGTCACCCTTAGTAACATATAGGAGTATACTTATTCATAGTCAAGAGAACTTACTGCATGCGACGGGAGCAAGGTAAGTCGTTGCTTATCATCTTGGAAAACACACGTGATTTAACTCCTTCATATGCTTTAGGGAGGAAGTACCTGTGATCTTCCGGGACATGTATTCCGCCAGACTATCATTACCATCTTTCCACGCCTAGGCAAGCGATCAGTCCATGATCAGCGTGCGAGCTGAGGACGCTCACAGCTTCCATTCTGCTGGAGTAATAAACGACTGTAGCGCATGCTATAGACCGACGTTGGCTGTCTTCTAAGATATCCACGTTTCTAAGTTGCTCTTCGAACTATGAAACAAATGCAATTAGCTCGAGATCTGATGGACCTCAAGATGACGATAAATGGATACTTTTGCGGCGCTCGTTAGAACGCCAACTGCCAAAACATTTTGTCCACTTTCTGCAGGAGAGTATGCGGCGTTAGATGAACCCCAGAAATAACATCGTGACAGATGCAACTTTGTAGTGGGAAACCATACCGGATAGGCACATGCCGGTCTTACTCGCTAGGTGGAGTACGTGGATCAGTGCTGTAAGGGGTGCTTAAGTTGTGATATCACCAGAATAGCGATGGCCGAACAGAAGGACCGACTTTCTATCCCTGGGTTCATTTCCAGCCCTGCTTCCACAAGACGGAAGGCTGCTAATCGAACTAGTGGCGCCCCCCAAATACAATGTTATCGCAGTATTAGAGCCGAATCAGGGAAAAACATACGAGTGGCGATGTGGGTCTGCCCGACCTCGTCCGGAGCTTTGTGAATTAGACCAGATATATTCCACAGGTTGACCCCTTCGGAAAATGCGTTGGCCGTAAGCAATACGACTCCCGCTTGTGGGAATAACACACCTTCTTGATCCAGGGAATCTGCAAGGTGGGTCCAAGTACTCTTGGGTGACTTCGGGCGTTGCTCTGTGAACGACTCGGCCAAGGAAGCTAGCCGAATTAGTTTCTCGTCAAGAGATGTCCTCCGAGTTTTCTTGGATTCATCAAGAAGAACTTTGATTGTCGACAACAATTCTAGAAGAAGAAAAGATCACAAGCTCAGTTCAAATTTTTTCTAACGTAGGCCCTTTCTCTGAATGAATGAATGCACCCAAGATTGATGCGTAGATATCCTGGAGACTTTTCAAAGGTTCCTTCTTCCGAGAGGACTTTTCAGGAGACATTTGTAATGGGAATTCGTTATTGGGGCCGAGTGAGTAACGACTGTAGTGGTAGAATAAAGGAACGAAGCCAGCTCGCTCGTCGCCTGCATACACGGATCAACAAAAAAAGATTACGTAGATGTCACACTCTGTTACTATCGCACACGTGATCGTCCCAGACACGACATTCAGTTCAAGAAGCCATCGTCCCAACTCTGTTCTTCAACTCCTCTAGCTCAAATACGTGTCTTGGTCTACACTTGGTTCGGAATATACGTGGCTTTGGAAGGTATTTGTACGAGCGATATGGACTCTCCGATGACGAGTAGCGGTGGAATTTCTCCTGAAGCTATCGAGACTGTCAAGCTGGTGGGTAAAACATACTATTCATGCTGTTTTCGGACCAATTAGCTTCGGTCCGAGTTATTAACCCATATTGTTCATGTCTTCTAGGAGGCCAGAAAAGAAGGCATCTTTGCAGGACTTACTTCCGGGTTAGCTTCAGGCGAGAATCTTTGTCAATCTAGTTATGAATGTGTGTGGTATAACCTTCTATCCTTTAACAGCGGTTATCGGACAACGACTGTTCGGTCTCAAAAGGAACGCTACCCTTCTATGTGGCGTCTGTGAGCATCCATTCGAGCCGTGCAAGTAGGCCTATCTTTTACCCCCATTTATTTCTAGTGAGCGGTGTTCTTTCTGGGGTTTTGTTCACCCAGGTAAGTCCCTATTTCGCTGGACTTTTTTTTGCATATACCTACCAGGAACGACGGTCTTGGAGAACCAAGACTATTCTTATTTTTAATTTTTATTCCGCACTCACACCCATTTCTCACAATCATTCGTCACAGGCTTTCCGAGATACTGCAATGGCCAAGTTACGTGCTGAAGAAGCACGGTTGCGGTCACAACCTAAAATAGGGTCGGAAATGCAGACTGAGAATCCTTCAGATCCTTCAGTGTAGTCTGTACTTCCTAGTGTGGATATCCCTGTCCAAATTCATATTGCCCATGAGGTCTGGGAGGCGACACTACGTTTTGTTGTGGCTCGAGCCTCGAAGGCTCGGCGACGGGGCCTATGGCACGTCATACCCTTCTTGGTTATAAACCTCTGGTGCCGTGCCGTTCGACACGTTTTCCTCTGATTTCGTCCTTTCTTCCTGTCATGTCGGGAAATTCCAAGCTCTCTTTCATATCAAAAATTCTAGGCACTCGTTTCTGCATGTGACAAGCATCGACAACGTCCGCCCGCTTCCTGAAGCATGTTAATTCCAAGGACTATCGCCCCGTTCTAAGTTGTTCGTGTCACGCTTTGGCAGGATCCCAGAAATGGTCGCTACCGGTTCCCTATTCCGATGCGCAAGCTTTTTGCCCAGCTAAATCGCTTTAGCAGGTGTCTTCGGTCTGCCTCACACAGTGTCAACCTTCTCTCCAGATCTAACTTTTGGGGTTGCTCAGCTTCGATAATTATGAATTTCATAATGAAAGCGCCCTTTAGTCAGGATCTACAAGACTTTCTACCCTCTATTTTTTTCTCAGCCCGCGTCCCTTGGCCTTGTTGGGTGGGCGGGTATCTCAACCCCTTCGAGCCACAAATGGTGAGCAACTACATTCGTGCAATTGCATAAATAGATTTCAAGAATATCTGGGTACTACTCCATTGTAGGCTATTGTCGTCAATAAATCTGAATAAGTTCAGTAAGCATTATCCAGCATCCAACAACAATCATGGTTGTCATTGGCCCGGAACGAAATTTCCAACTAAGTGCAGTGGGTAATTGCATCACAATCACATCTTTTGGCCCTTTTTGCATTTGATACTATTTACCGCGTGCGGACAGAATGAAACCACAGATCGCCCAATATTGGTTGCTGCGCATCCATATTTACAGTTTTGCAAGATGAACGCCCCATGCATAAGTCAAGACACATCAAATCGTTTAGATTGTTCTCCCCTCCGCTTCTTCAAATGACTGATGAATACATGTTTTCACCAGTTCCCTTCGACCCCATTTATCAAACTAGATTTTGAATTAACGAGGGTCCTGAGTGAATGGTGGCGCGCGCTGCACCGCGGATGAACCATCATTCGCCAGCAGCAAGTATGCATTCTCTAAAGTTTTCCCGTGAAAGGTCTCCTTATTATTCCATGAATACAGTTGCTTAAGATCCTTATGGACTCTCCATGCTCGACGCGGGACCCAAACTCTACCACCCTGACAATTTAAAGGGTGCATCCCTTAATGGATATTATCCAAAACCATCCGTGTCTTCTCCGGCCCATGTTCGAGCCATTATTATGCGAATATTGGACAATGACAGAAACGAAATAGTGTACCATCACATGTTACTCCCCTCTGAGGGTTTGCATGGATGCGGTGTTCGCATTCTCCTGAGAGAGCGAACTGGGGCGTGTGTCAATTGCATCTACGTGTAACTCTTCCGGATTCTGGAGGGAAACGTCGATTCGGAGCCAGTGTTAACACGACCCTGGAAAAATTCGCGAGAACTACGCCTAATGAGATTGATCAAAGCAACCCTCATAAACATACCCCATTGTTACCTCAGTTCTTGACACCAATATACGTATTGTCATGATGAGTAGACACCACTCCATCAGATCGTGTAAATTGTATGCAGATAAAAGTAACCAACTGCCATTGATACTTGGAATTCTCCCGAAGAGGGTTGGTTGGGCATTTGGCGTAAAGAACAGGAACCGTGCAAATATCGACAGTATAGTGGGTCATTCATGACCCAGAGGTATTGATGATGCTACGTGAGTGCGGCATGTCATCGCCACCGATAGTTACCGCCAACGACCAGTGCCATATACGTACATGACACAAAATGATACACCGCGCCAGCGTGTGTGGTGTCTGCGAAGGCCCAGTCTTCCTAAATCGACAAAATCTTTCCCTGTTCCCGATGAAAACTAAACGTTAAATTTTCTTATATTTAACCTCAGATCTTAGCCGGCTCTTTACTTTGACAGATAATCCGACAGTGACGAGTTTAGTCTCCCTGGTTCGGTTCGCGTGTCCATGTAATACTCCGAATGGCAGTTTAGGAAGACAGTCACGCTCGCGTGGATTTACCTGTGACCATTAAAGACCCCCTTTACAAGTCACAACAGCCGGATCAGCTCATCGGAGGTACCATCAGGTATGACAATTCCGACATGCACAATTGCCGTCGCTCCGCCGGGACCAAATTCAAACCGAACCTCATGCCAATGCAAATTTCGTGTAGATAACTATATTAGGGACATATTAAATATATGTTAACTCTTATTGCCGCCGTCGCCGCACCTAACGGGTTAGCAGCGGTTCGGCTCAATTATGTCATGGATGGCTTTACTGCTGAGCCTGTTACATCCACCATGAAGTGATTGATTAACCCTACCCTATCTACCCGTTTCGATACATTAACGTAACCCAAACTATAATTTCTTTTCCTTACATAGCTACAATTGGACTACAACTTCACGAGATTTACTACAACCCTCTTCCCTGGTTCATCAGACAGCCGTCTGCTCGGCGTTCGCGTCCCAACTTTTCAAGCCTCTGAATTTAGCTGGGTAAATACTAAAATCACTGACTCTCCGGTCACATGCTCCGGGAAATAGAAATTGCACGGGTTTTGTTATAGTTAGCGGCGGGATTGATCCCTGCCTCTCTTTTTCATCCCTTTCAATTTTCAGGGCCTTACCAACTCACTCAGGGCCGAGAAGAAAAAAATAAGCGGGATCCATGGAAAATCAGCTCGCGCACGCGACCGCCGACAGATGGATTTAGTTCAGTTTTTGGGGGCGCTGAGGGCTGCTACGTGCTACGTATACATACGTAGTGTTAGGAGCTAATTGACTAGTGTGGGCCTCCAGGCCAGGCGCGCGGTTGGCAGCCGCTCTACCATGGCATCATGCCACCAAGCACGCATGCACCGCTCCGAATCCGCTGCAGCAGAACGCCGAATGTCTTTACCACCACTCGGCTTGGCTTCTCATAGCGGCTCATATGTAGGTAAAGGGCGTTTTGGTAAGAGTAAGGGTCCAAAAATTAACAAAATTGGACAAGCGATCCGCGTACATGTTGCTCGCATATTGGAGCACGCACAACAACAAAGCAATTTCAGCGTGATACCAATTTTACTCAAACTATAATGCAATGCATTGATCATGCTGCGATCGCGAGGGCGGCGCTTAACGCTTTTGCTCCGTGGTGCGTAGTCAAGTGGCACTAAGTTGTCCAAAAAAAAAAAAAAGTCGCGCGCATTTTTTCCGGGGTGGGGTGGAAGGCTGGTGGAAGCTTTTGGACGGACAATCGTATAGAATCGATGATGATGAATCATCTATCATGACTAGATGGCTGGAGGAGTTCCCTCCTGGGCGTACGGATTGTCCATACATAGTCATCCCTTTTGTTTAAGCGCAGACAGGGAGAATGTAAAAACGGGATATTTAGGAGCTTTAAGCAGGCACTGATACACGCGTGATGAGGCTCAAAAGAGGATGAGGCTCATGTGGGTCAATGAATCGAGTGCTCGGGCAAGTGGATGATCATTCCGTTAATGCGTAAAGCCTGCTCCTTGTATGTCCCTGTCCTGACAGCCTCCTGTAATTTTTTTCAAATAACCCCAGACGTAAGATATAAGAATTTGTGTAAAGCAAAACTACGTACATGAAAATAAGAAGCGACTTGAAGCTTGAAGACCCAGGCGTCGTTGCATTGAGACCCCACAGAAGGCACTCTTGAATTAAGTTCTCAAAATTTTTACACATGCAGCTTTCAGGTTCGGGTTTTTTGACAACTGTGCGCTTGGTTGCCGCTGATTCGGAACTCGTACTCAGCCTTCATAACCCGTCTGAGAAGTGAAGAGGAGGTTTGATTGCATTTTTCAAAGCGGATTCGGAGGGTCTTCTGAATTAATCTTTCAATGATTAAAAATTTTTTATAGGCCGGTTACCGGACGAGACTACGAATTTCCAACATAGCGATTTTATCTTCCATATCCATCTGTAGAGAGTCGTTGTACAATGATTAATTTACAACAGTGCGATGAATGGGGCTTGAAGCTTGAAACTTGAATGGGAGGGAGATGCTCGGAAGGAATCACCTTCAAATATCTGCCAAATCCGATTTCGTCACCGGATCCTAAGCAAGTCATATGCTGTGATACGGATGGCGTATAGCATAGCATAGCGTACGAATCCTTCGGACCAACAATTTTGTTTTTCTCAATCATATGTATGATAGATACTATGTATTGTGTGGCAAGATGACCCCAGGGCCTCGTTTTCGCTAGGAAATTGCTTTTTTTTTTCTTGCACGGCAAACCCGGTTTTCAAATGGGTGCAAGCCAACGCCGGGTGCTTGCGCCACCACAAGCGCCTCATTTGGCGCAAACGCCTGGCATGCCAGTAATGCGCCGCGCGCGCGCATAAGTCAAGACTCAAGAAACTCAAGCCTCTCTATCAAATTGTCATGCTCTCCTTTTTCAGGCTGATCTATACGATACGATATGATATAATATGATCCATTATATTCACCGAAACGCCCCTCCGGAGTCCGACCTCCAACTGGGTCGAGCGTGATGCATGACTCATGATACAATATACCATATCCATTTTCACAATCCAGATGCGCCGGTATCTGACGGTGGATTGACCTGATTGACCGTTGGTGGCTGGCTCGCATCTCCATTCCTCCGCTTCGTTCTAGGTACATGACTGGCCCTTGTTCAATTATTCGACGTTCGGCCTTCGGCGTTCTGTTTTCTGTTTTCTGTTGCTGCACCACGAGTTGCAGCACAGGGTCGGGACCTCTGTGATTCTCCGACTCTGGAAAATCACACCCCAAGTCACGGAGACTACTTTTCTGTGCTATGCGAAGTCAAATGTCAGATAACGAGATGCGCATTCAATAAAATATTTTCGGGATGGCTGGCTGGCTGGCAATGTGCCCTGAATCTCTGATGAGTCCTGAATGAGAGTGTACCATAAAACACTGAGAGACAACAAACACGCAACGCGGCAGCGCGATGTCATAACATAAAATATTGAATATTGAGCGGTTGAAGGTGTGCGGATCCGGGATGGTATGTACGAGATACGCGAGAGCCTGAGAGCAAGTAATTGTTTTGACGGGGAGTTTCACAGAGTATCGATATATCACTCGTAAGTAGTATTTCTCCGAGTTTTGCGGGAGATTCATCGGACCGCATACTTTCACCCTATCCACCAACATGAACCAACGGTATTGACGGAAAGACCCAAACCTCGACACCCCAAACATCCGCTTTCCACTACATCTTCCCAAATCCGACGTGGTCATTGGGGTCGGTTATATTCATAATTCCTTCCACCTGGGTTTGTGGGTTTCAGGCTTTCAGCGACCTGAGCGAGACGGCAACGCAGATGATCATCATGGAGACGGTGCACCATTCGTAACTTGCATGCACCCAGCGGTGCAAAACAATCTTAATGATACTTTTTACTTATCCGCAAACGCGGAGACGAGCCAAACGTTTGCCGCTATCGTCCGAAGTCCAAGTCGTCCTAAGCCCGCAGCCTGTCACCAGTCGCACATGCGTGCCCACGGGTGGACCCATCATCACCGTCACCATCATTATCAGCGTTGGTTGAATTTAGGTGAAGGCTTCCAAGTGCAACTCACCTCTAACGGTATAGCCTGAACACAAATAAGGGTTCTGAATCGCATCCCGCGTAGCTCTTGATCTCCTATGTACTTGGGCAGGGCAGGGTGATTTACGTCGAAGCGACCAGGAGATTGCCGTTTCTCCTGAGCTTCCGCTGTGGGATTGGACTTTGTACGTTGAATGCTGAAGCTTGAATTTTGAGGGGGCGAAGCTCGAAGTTCTTTCCCGGCAATAACGCTAACATGCTTTGCTTCCACCGAGTTTCCTTTTTCTTAGCGGCACAGACCCCAAAGTTAAGGAGTACTGCCGGTACTGGGACTAGGCTGTCTGATAGTATCCCTCGCGCGGACATGAGCTGGCGCTGTCTGATAGTATCCCTCGCGCGGACATGAGCTGGCTGCTGACCATGACTCGGACCAGCTTTAACCGAATGCCCTTTTCGAGGCGCATGTGCAGTACACTGGTGTGGGTGGGCTGACTCTTGAGCTTGAGACCCAGCGGGACACTAAATCCGCTCACTACTGCTAGGCAACAGAGCTGCCGCCTTTCAAAAACCTTCGACTCTCAGCGGCGCTTCGCATCTTCTTCCAGCTGACGTCCTATTTCCATAGATAAGACACATCCACATCCTCCTCGTTCCATCCCTATCCCTATCCCTATTTGTCTCCGCGTCAACTCGACTCGACTTCGCGAGTGCCCTTCGCGTTTGCATTTGCGTTTGCTAAAAGCAATCTTGAGCGTTTAATTCAGAGCGTACTTGGCTAGCATCCGCCATGCTGTTTATGCGCCGTTTGTCGCCTTCCTTGTATTGTACGTTTCTGACTAAATGAGCAATGCCGTCTCTCGTGGCCACCCATCGAAGTCCGCTGTGATATCAGTATACTTAGTAGTAGTATGTGTATCTGCCACAGCAGCAGCAACGGCAACTGCCTTATGAACCATTCCAATGTAACTCGAATCCATTCAGCTCCAACGGTACATTGGATTAGCACAACTTCACAACGCGACTAACGCGGCTTAAACTTGTCGGCTCCTGTTTGCTACTGGCAATTTACCAACAAAGTGTAAGGCGCGTCAGGAGGATTCACAAACGCGTTTGCGTGTTACCTTGGTATCAGCATTGTATCAGCATTCCGAGTATCATCCCACCGCGCAGTCCCCACCGAGCGGCGCCCAGGCCAGGCTCATCATCTCAATAACTGGCAAATCCAAATCTAATCAGCGCTCAACGTTCAACGTTCAACGTTCAACTTTAACGCAACCCATCCCGCATCGAAGACCCAGTCCCGTGTCTCGTTTCCCGTTCAAGGCTCCATGCTCCAGGCCCGAAGACGCTGACGCTTACACATGTCCATGTCCCAAGCAAAGCACGAATCTCGACGCTGACGGATGGACGAACGGACGAACGAACGAACGAAGCACGCACTGCACGAGTCACGACGGACTCTTGACTCCGGAAGCACTGTAAGTATACCGCGTACTCGAGCTCCCACATCGAGCCAAACGCCAGCACCCAGCACCCAGCACCCGCTTCTCCGAACTTCAAGCAGAGATTCGTTACCAGAACCGAACACAGTTCGCCAAGTCCTACTCGCACACACTCGCACACACACACACAGAGACGCAAACACAGATCTTACAGTAACACTACAATATGAGCGTGACTGGGATTCTCTGTCTTTGATAGCTAGTCTGGTTATGGATATAGTTATGGTTATGGTTATGGCTATGGATGTGACCGCAACCGGCGTAATCCTAAGCTACAAATCGTAATTATAAGTGAACGACCAACACCAAGACACCAAGACACCGCTCTCGCTCTCGCGCTGGCATGTCCGAGTTTCAAGCTACTGTTCAAAAAGCGTCAACAAGAACCCTTCAAATTTGAAAAACTCAGTGTAGCACTCACTAGTCTGAGTCGTTATCTGAATACGAGTCCGTGACACCCTCCCTCCCTCCCGCCAATTAATCACGATCCACACCAATTTAATTCAACTTGATTTCCAGCACGAACTCCCAAAATCAGAACCCCCCCCCCCTCCTCTCCCCTCCACAAAAGACGCGCATCAGCAAACGCGACGCGCGACGCGCGTCGCATCACCCACGCACCTCACGTGCACAAATCAGCTTCATAAGACACACTCGCAACATCGCAACACCTCTCCCCCCTCAAAATTATATACCTCCATCAAACCACACATCCACACATCCACACATCCATCCATACATACAAACACATATATATCCCATCCGTAAAACCACACTCAAATTGCATGTAATAAGACCAAAAGGAACACACACACGACACCAAAAAAACGCGTCGAACGCGTCGATTCAAATACGAGTTGGGCGACACGGACACGTGATCGCGTTGTCAAATAGGAGTTGGTGCTTACAGTTACGTGACCGCACCACACTGAACTCACACTCACACGCACACTCACACTCACACTCACACTCGAAAACACCCAAAACACATGTAAAGTATAGAGAAAATGCCTGTTTTTGTTCGTTTGTTTGAATACGTGCGTGCGTGCGTGCGTAGCTGAATGTGCCAATATGCCAATATGCGAATATGCCAATATGCGAATGTATGTGTATGAATGCGAATGTATGTGTATGATTGTGTGTATGAATGTGTGTATGAATGCGTACTAACTACTAACTAACTACTAACTACTACTAATACCAATAATAATGCGATGTATGCGTTGAGAATAAACTAAATTGCGGTGTGGATGATGAGTGTGAGTGATGAATGGACGAAATGATGATGTTGTGGTTGTTGTTATTGTAATAATGTGCGGAGTGCAGAGTGCGGAGTGCAGTGCGTAATGAGGAAAAAATGAGAAATGAGAAATGAGAAATGAAATGAAAGTGAGAAAATGAGAAAATGAGAAATGAGAAATGAAAAGCGAGAAATGAAAAGCGAGAAATGAGAAGGAGAGAAAATGAAACAGAGAAAACAGAGAAAAAAAATGAAAAAATGAAAAAATGAAAAATGAAAAAATGAAAAAGACGACAGTAAAATCAGAGACGAAGATAAAAAAAAAAAAAACTGTAAACTGCACTGTAAAAGTGTACTTTTTTTTTGGACGGGGGCGGGGCGGGGGCGGGGGTAGTTGGAATGTGGAATGTGTGTGGGATGTGGGCGAATGCAACGAGACATGACAAAAAAAACGAAAAGAAATGCGCATGGACGTGGACGTGGATGTGGACGTGGATGGATGTGGATGTGGTATCATCGTTGAACCGAACCGAACCAAAAAAAAAAAAAAAACGAATAAGTAAAAACGTAAAAACGCAAAAACGAAAAGAAAAAAGAGATAGTCTGTTCTGTGCTGGTACTGTGCTCATTCATCTTCATCTTCATCATCATCAATAATCAACAATCTTCATCTTCAATAACCTTCATCATCGTCAACAACATGAAAACATGAAAACCCATAACATCAACCCCTCATACTCTGACATCATAAACGCGCTGCGGCGACGAATACTGCGACTGCGACGAATACTGCGAGTGCGAGTGCGAGTGCGAAGCATACGCATGCTGACCCTGACTCTGGCTCTGAGTCTGAGTCGAATACCCCTGCTGATACCCATACGCCTCCGGCTCCGAAGCATGCGGCGGCGCACGAACAGGCGCAGGCGCAGGCGGCGCACGAACAGGCGTAGGCGGCGCACGAACAGGCGCAGGAGGCGACGCCCCACTAAACGTACTATACGACACAGGCGACGAATACTGCGACTGCGACTGCGTGGTACCATAATACCCCGTACCCGCACCCGCACCCGAGCCTGGACAGGTATACGGCGTCGAATTCGCACTCACACTCACACTGGAGCTTAGAGTGTTGTTAGATGCGGACGCGGACACAGACCCAGGCACAGAGGACGGATGTGCGGATGATGTCGATGGAGGCGTTGCGTAGCCGTAGCCGTAGCCGTACCCGTATCCATACCCTCCTCCTCCTCCGCCGCCGCCGGTGCCGCTGCTGCTGTACGCGTTGTTGTACGTAGACCCAGCGCCAGACCCAGACGCATACGTCGAACCATACACATATCCCGACCCTGTCCCGCTCGCAGGCGCATACCCAGCACCACCACCACCACCAGCACCACTACCACTACTGCTCGCAGCATAGTTCGCCGTCAAACCCGAACTCGAACTCGGATGCCCAACACCAACACCAACACCACCATGCGCAGCAGCCACCGAATGATGATGATGATGATGATGAGGAAGAGGAAGAGGAGGCGGTGGAGGGGCAGCATAAACCGCACACCCCCCACCAGGCGTAAACGCAACATTCACACCAGGCGGACCCGCATTCGCAAAGGGCGCCGCTTCGACGTGGCCGTGCTGCGCGTAGCTGTGGCTGTGGCTGTGGCTGTGGCTGTGTCGATGGTACGACGACGATGTTGACGACGACGACGGCGGGGGCGGGGGCGGCAACGATGAGGAGGACGAGGAGGATGAGGATATTGAGGATAACGAAGATGTAGGCGGAGGCGTGCGCGGTCTATACATCCCCGCCGACGCCGACGCCGAGGCGGGTGTGACAGTCGCAGTGGACGAGATGGACGATACGGACGCTTGCGTGTTGAGCGTCTTCGTCTTTGTCTTTGTCTTGGTCTTGGTCTTGGCTTTCATCAACTGCGTCTGCGTCTGGCCCTTGGCAGAGGAAGAAGGGAACCGCCGTAAAATCGTCACGGGCGATCCATCATACTCCATCTCCTCGTCCTCGTCCTCACCCTCATCGCCATCCTCATCCTCATCCCGATCGCCATCGTCAGAGGAAGAGGAAGAAGAGGAAGAGCCCTCGCTCTCGCTCTCATTATCGTTATCGCCGCGCAACGACTCAGCTTCAGCTTCCATCTCCTCCTCCACGTCCACGTCCACATAAGAACTCGCAGGCGCAGGCGGGCGCGCCCACACATCATCTCTGAAATGCGGCAGCGGGCCCACCGCTTGTCCTTGCTGCTGCTGCTGTCCTTGCTGATGCTGCTGCTGCTGATGATGATGATGCACAAGCACCCCACCAACAGGCGACACCGCCGCCGACGAAACATACACAGGCGCAGGCGGCGGCGGCGGCGCGTTCATATCCGCATACGAAGCCCACGAATACGCAGCGGTATACGGTGCCGGGTGGTGATACCGCAAACGCGCCTTGCGCTGCGTGTGCGCGTACGAGTGTCCGTGTCCGTGCGTGTGTCCGTGTCCGTGTGTGTGTCCGTGCGTATGCGAGTGCGAGTGCGAATGCGAGTGGTTATGTGTGTGGTGGGCGTGGGTGGGGGTGTGGCTGTGACTGTGAGAGTGCGACCCGTACTGATTATGCTCCTGTGCATACTGCACGCGACGCGCTTCAGCTTCTTCCAGCGCAGCCTCCTCGCGCTCCCGTGCGCGCCTCTCCCTCTCCCTCTCCCTCTCCCTCTCCCTCTCATGCTCATACTCCTCGCGCTCACGCTCTCTATCCAAATCTCTCTCCCTCTCATACTCCCTCTCATACTCCCTCTCTCTCATCCTTTCCCTCTCACGCTCCCTCTCACGCTCCCTCTCCTCAGCATCCGCATACGCCTGCTCCTGCTCCTCCGAAAGCATACTATCCTGCCTCACCTCCCCAGCCCCCGCAGACGCAGACGCAGGGGTAGGCGACGGCGCCGCAGAATTACACGCCGAATGCACATGGCTCGCATACCCATACTCGTACTCCTGCTGCTTAACGGGCGAGCATGCGAGTGCGTAGAAGTAGAGCGGCTGTATTTGTATTTGTTTTTGTTTTTTCGGGGGTGTAGTGTAGAGTGTAGAACAGAGATGGTTAGCGAATGTCCACATCCAAAAAAAATGTGAAGAAGAAGAAAGAGACTAACCTGCCCACGCCCCCTGCGCTCATCATCCGCAACATTATACGAATACGCCGTCGAGAGCTGCGGCAGCGCGTTCACATTGACAGGTACTTGCGCCTGCTGCGAACGACGCACCGCCGGGCCCTTAACTTGCGAACTGCCCTGCACAGGAACAGAACCATGCACCTGACCCATCAAAGGCGACACACCCCCACTCCCAATCGACATCCTCTCAAAGCTCGAGAGCGCGAGCCCATCAAGCGGGCTTACTCCCTGTCCGTGTGAGTGGGGTAGGGAACCAGAACCAGAACCAGAACCAGAACCAGAACCACCAACAACCTTCTTAGAAGGAACATGCGCGAACCCCGCGCTCGTAGGCGAGAACGCAGCTTCTGCCGTGCGTTTCGCTGCGCCTGACGCCGTCGCCGTCGCCGTCGTATTCACTACATTGCCATTTGTAACGTTCACTGTCGGCGCTGCAGTTGCAGATAATGCAGACAACGACGTCGTCGACGCAGACGAACCAAACGACGCCGTATTCGTATTAATCGTCAGCCCACTCGCATATGATCCATGATGTCCATAGACATAAGACCGAGGCGCAGGCGAAGGCGACGAGTACGCCGAATGCGATCCTGAGCTCATCATGGACGCCGTCGTGGATGTGGACGTCGTCGTTGTACCAGGATACACCGCATACGCTTGCGCCTGGGTCTGAGGCTGGGGTTGAACATGCGGGATATGGAACGCGGCCACACCCGAACTCGTCGTCGTCTGCACAGGACCAGGAGCAGGCGCAGGCGCAGGACCAGGCTGTCCAAACACCGGCGGCGCATACCCTGAACCCAAACCCGCACCCGACGAAGAGGAAGACAAAGAAGAGGAGGAAGGCACAGCGCGGCGCAACGTAGGCGAGCTCGAGCGCGCGCGGTGCATCGTCGGTCGTCCCCCGTTCGTGTATCCGTTTCCGTTTCCGTATCCGTATCCGGTGCACCCGTTCGCGCTGTTGTTGGCGGCGGTGTTGGTGGAGGAGGAGGTGGTGTTGGAGGAGGTGGTGTTGTTGCTATAAGGGATTTTGTAGTAGTTGCTGCTGCTGCTGCTGGTGCTGCCACCAGCGCTAGTGTACTGGGCGTTGGCGTTGGCGTTGGCGGAGTAAACCCCAGCCCCAGCGCCATAGCTCGCATTCGACACCTGACTCGCACCTACACCCGCCGCGTACCCATACTCTTGCGCATAATGATACCCCTGCGCCGGCCCCGGCGGCGGCGGCGGCGGATGCTTCGCCACCACCGCATTCGCATTCGCATTCGCATTGCTGTTGCTGTTGCTACCGCTACCACTCGCAAGCGCAGCAGAAGTATACGCGCGCACCGGCTCGCGCGCATACCCCCTCTCCCTCTCCCTCTCCCTCTCTCTTCCATACTCTCTCTCCCTCTCCCTCGCATACCCCCTCTCCCTCTCCCCATGCGCATGCGCATACCCATACCTCGCACCCACCCCCCTCCCTCTCTCCCCCCTCTCCCCTCTCCTCCCCCCACCCGACCCCGAAACCGCCCCCCACCTCCTACAATCTCTCTCCTTCGCCAAAACCAGCCCTTTCAAAAGATTCAACCACCCTTCATACGTCGCTTTATCCACGTACAGGTTAAAATCCACCCCAGTGAGAAATTCGCGTTCCATGCGGTTGATCTCGTCCAGCTCGATGCCTGATACCTCTGACCATGTTTTGTTGGTGTAGGTGTTACTAGCGAATTCCATTTATCAATAAACCACCAAAAAAAAAAAAAAAAAGAGAGAGCAAAAGAGACCAAAAAAAACCCAACTCACTCATCCAAAAACTTATTCCCCATCATCAACCCAGCAACCGCAATCCTAAACTCACTCCCCCTCTGCGCAGGCGTCCACCGGTTCTTCTCCTTCAACCTATAAATATAATGCAGACTCAGCACAATGACGCTCTGCGAGACTTGCGTTGTTTCGAGCAGCTTTTGCATGAATTGGATGAAGGTGGGGGTGGCGACGAGTTGCAGGGTTGAAGGGGCTGTTGTTGGGGGGCGTGCGGGTGGTGCGGGGGGGTGGGCTTGGGTGGGGGCGGCGGCGGCGGCGGCGGGGGTGATGTGGGCGGGTTGGGTGGATGAGGAGGTGGTGTGGGCGGAGTGTAACGACGAGCGTTTGATACTAGGCAAAGACGACGCCGCAGACGACACGGACGTCGCAGGCGACTCTACACCGTTGCCTCTTCCTCTTCCCCTCCCCCTCCCCCTCCCTCTTCCTTTCCCTCTGCCACTTCCCGTTCTCCTTCCACTCATACCATCCATATCCACATCCCCATCCTCCATATCTCCCTCCACATCCACATCCTCTCCATCCACATCCCCCTCCTCCTCCTCATCATCATCAACATCCATCCCTTCCTCACTCGCACTACTCCCCTCACTCCCACTCGCACTCTTATCCTCCCCCAAAACCTCCGCCTCCCTCTTATCCTCCACCTTCTTGCTCATACCAGACCCAGATGTAGTTACAGCAGTCACAACAGGCACAGGAGGCGGCGCAGCGAACCACAAATAACATATCATCTCACACGTCTTCTCAGCTATAAACCGCCCCGAGCGCGTGCGCGACGCGTCCAGCCAGTCGATTATCACCGGCTGCTGCTGCTGCTGGTGCTGAGCTGACGGCGGTTGGTGCGAGGGCTGAGGCTGAGGCTGGATGGACTGTTGCGGATGTTGTTGGGGTTGGTGCTGGGGTTGGGGTTGTGGCTGCTGCTGCTGAGTTGACGGCGGTTGGTGCGAGGGTTGAGGTTGATGATGGGGTTGCAACTGCTGCTGCTGCTGCTGAGGGTGTTGGGTGGACTGAGAGGGCGGCGGCGGCGGCGGCGGAGGCGGCGCGCTATTTTGTTGTTGATGCTGATAATGCTGATGCTGATGCGCCTGCGCCTGTATCTCACCCACAGGTCCAGGTCCAGGTCCAGGTCCAGGTCCAGGTCCAGGTCCAGGTCCAGGCTGCGGCGCGGGATGATGATACCCATGCTGCTGGTGCTGCTGGTGTTGCGATTGTTGATACACCACCGCATTCTGCTGCTGGTACGTCCCACCACTCGAAGCCTGCGCCTGCGAATGCGAATAAAAAACATCCCCTTCGCCCGACGCGACGCGCGGTAACTGCGCCTGCTGCTGAGCCGACCTAGCCGACCTAGTTTGCTGCTGCTGCTGCTGGCTCCGCTGTTGCTGTTGTGGTTGTGATTGTTGGGATGGCTGTTGTGGTTGTGGTTGTCGGGAAGGTGGTTGTTGAGAAGGCGCAGGTGCCGGTGCAGGCGCAGGCGCAGGCAAGCGCGCAGCGTGCGCATGGGGTACGTCGTCTGGCGGAGTAACTGCTTGGATGACAAAGGACGTGTTAGCAATACGCACAAAAAAAAAACAAAAAAAAAGCATAGACAGATCAATAAAACACCAAAAAGATGAAGAAAAAGATGAAAAAAAAGATGACGAAAAAAAGAGAAAAAGAAAAAAAAAAACCTTGCAAGATAAAAAAAAATTCGAGTACTTGAAAAAATCCAGTACAAGTACAAGTACAAGAAAGAAAAAAAAGACAAGGCAAAGCAAAAGAAAAAAAGAACACAGCAACAACAACAACAACAACAACAACAACAACAACAACAACAAAAAAAAAAAAACGAAGAAGACTTACGAGGTGGTAAACTGGTGCTCGGGTACGTCAAACCCTGACTCTGACTCTGACTCTGGCTCTGGGTTGGCGCATTCATCGGCGCATACGTCTGGTTCTGCTGGTTCTGCTGGTTCTGCTGGTTTTGCAGAGTCTGCTGCTGCTGCTGGTGCTGGTGCTGGTGCTGTTGTTGTAGCTGCTGTTGCTGATTCTGCTGGTGTTGTTGTTGGTTATGCTGCTGATTCTGGTGCGGCTGCAGTTGCGGCTGCTGCTGGTGTTGTTGTTGATTCTGTAAATTCTGCAGCTGACTCTGCTGCTGCTGACCCTGCTGCTGTGGCTGATAATTTTGATGATACTGCGAATACGACTGCATATGCGGGGCACCAGACGCAGACGCAGACGTAGAGTGTGTAGGAGGGGGCGGCGGCGGCGGAGGGAGGTGCCGCTCGAGGTGGGCTATAGGCGGTAACGTCGTCGTCGTCGTCGTCGTCGTTGAAGGCGGAGGGGCATGCGTATGCGTATGTGGGTGTGAATATGTGGGGAGGGTACTATGAGACGCCTGCTGCTGCTGAGGACCAGACGTATGTGATGAAGGATGCGAGTGCGAAGGATGGTACGCCACGGCCACGCGGTGCGCGAAGCTCGTCGACATCGGCGGGGTAAGCGGGAGTGGCGGGTTGGGCGCTAGCCCTGGACCTGCACCTGCACCTGAACCTGAACCTGTATTTGAGGTGGAGGCGGAGGTGGTGCGCCATGATGTATGCGCGGAGGCGGGGTGTGAGGAAGATGAGGAGGCGGGGGCGGAGGTGGTGGATGTAGATGTAGATGTAGATGTAGAGGCTGACGAGTAGCTCCCGCTATACTGCGAACTCGAGCTTCCACTTGAGCTTGCGCTCCCACTCGAACTCGACCCCGACCCCGACCCAGAAGCGTAACTCGAAGGATGCACAGCGTAGCTCGAGCTCGAGCTCGAGCTCGCACCGCTAGTGTACGGCAGCGCCATTCCAACACCCAAACCGATACTCATGCCCATGCCCATACCACCGTACGCCGGGCCACCTGCAGATGCGGTGTGCGCCATAGTCCCGTGTTCCGTGTTTCGTCTCAAGAATCAAGAATCAAAGGTGTCTTTTCAAGTCCTAATCCCGGTGTCTCGTCTCGTCTCGTCTCGTCTCAGCTTAGCCTTGACTCGTTCCGTTCCGTCGTTCGTCAATGTAGGTAGGCAGGTAGGTAGGGTAGGTAGGTAGGAGTCAAAGTGCGCCAGTCTGTGTTCTGCAATTAGGATGGATAGCGACGGTGTATATATGCGTGCGTGCGGTCGTGGTCAAATGTGCCTACGAGCGCGTCGTTCGTCGTGCGTCGGCGTCGTGTATAGATGTTAGTTGTTGGTGGTGGTGGTGGGTGTGGTGGTGAACAGCCAAACGAACTCGGACGGAATTATGTGCGTGTGCGTGGATAGGATAGAGCAAACCACTCTCTATGCAACAACAAGCAAAAGACAGAAAAAAAAAAGGAGCGATAAGTAAGAAAGTTAAGTATGTACGTATGTATGTATGTATGCAATGGACAGGTTCAGGTCAGGTCTGCTCTCGGACACTATCAATATGGATACCGATACGGATTTGGATTCGATAGATCGCGCAAAAAAATTAAGAGAAAAAGAATATTTAAATTTACCGGTCCCCTTGAAAAAAAGCGATATGACGGAAATGGATATGGATGGAATGGGGAGACGGGACGGGACGAATATGGATGTCACCTCTTTCAGGTCTCACACCCACCCAACAGAATGGCTGGGGGCTGGGGGCCAACTCACGGCGGACGGCGCGGGTTAACTAACGCATGCATGCACGGCACTCGCTTCTCGATTCGATTCGGTTTCGATCTCACTTTACTCTATCCTATAACTATAACTATTCCGAGATCAGATGTGTTGTGCTGTGCTGTGCACTTCACATAAAAGGAAAGTCGCAAATGGAAAAATGGAAATGGAAATGGAAATGCAAATGCAAAATGGAAATATGAGTGGAATGGGAATGGGAATGGGATTGAGATGGGGGTGAGAGCGGCACGGGAATAGGAATAGGCACACACTATTACAATTTACAAAACAGAAATTACATAATAATAATTAATATAATATAATAATAGTTTCGTGAATCGGTGACGTAGAACTTGGTTCGCAGTTCATGGTTCGCGGTTCGTTGATACGTGATGTGATACAACGATTGATGAATTGATATATAGCATACACGAACATCCATATACCCATTCGTACAGCAAGATTGATCGGTGGTTTATCCGGATCCGGATATGTGATTGGCATCAAATATCAAATGATCAACCAGAAGAGAGAAGGAGGCGGCGGGTCGAATTAGAATGGGATCATGATTACGCATTGAATTGAATTGAATGCAATTGAATTACGCGCGAATTCAATATTCAATTTTTAGCCACCCCCCCAACCGCAACCGAACCCCCTTTCCTTTCGCTGATGATGTTATTTTCGGTAATGTATTTGTAATACTTTATTTATTTATTTATTTCCGTTCGTGCAAATGCAAGTTTTGACTGCGTCCGCTTCCACTTCCCTCCCCTTTCAAATCAAACATCCACATACACATTAATAATATCAATAACCATCCCCATCCTCACATTTCCTGGTTCCATCACTTCATCACTTCACTTCCCCTTCAGTGCCTTGTTCCTTTGCCTTCCTTCTGTGTCTGGTGTCTATCTCTGTTTCAATCTGTGTCTCTGCACATACAACATACGGAACACAGAGTATAGAATACAATATAATAAAAAATCCAAATGATGCTTATAATATAATAAAATAACATTATACAACCCGACTCACCGACGAGTCACCGTCCACCGCACCTCCGACCCTGAACTTAGCAGACAAGTACGCGCATCACACACCGCTCCGCTCCGTCGCTCCGCAGTGCATACCACGGCTCTTTCCCCTGATGCGTGCTTACATCTTCTGCCCCGGAATGCATTCAACGTTGCCTGACCATAACTTCCGGAATACCCCTAGCCCCCTATACTATTCGTATGAAATCCCGTGATATGGTAAATGGAAACACGTGTCCCACCAGCGCGGCGCCGCGCGTCTTAGTACGTGACGTGAACGTCGTGAAGACAATCAGGCTGCAAGACGCGTCTGCAAGACCTAGGTAATTTGTAAAGCCTGAGTATGATCAAACCTCGCAGATTCCAAGTCGGGTGCTTACTATGCACTATGCACTATGCAAGCACGCACGCACGCACGCACGTACCGCTACACCTTGACTATCAATGCAGATACAGATGCTGACGCACGAGCACTTGACACGCTGATCTGATGTATCATCCAGGGTCTTACTTTTGCTTTACTTTACTTTACTTTACTTTACTTTATACAAGATGATATTCAAGTTTATGCGCCTACTAACTACTATACCGTGATCATGATACAGACAGACTCTGAGTTCTGAGCTCTGGAGCATAGACTCCAGAGTCGCTTGTCTCCTCTTGTCTTCGCCATCTAGTCTAGTCTAATCTTGCCTTGCTCGTCAACTACAAACAAACCCATCCTATCCTATCCTATCCTTATATTCATATATACCCTTTATACACACCCAACGTCCCATGTATCATTTTGACATTCCTCATTGAATATAAAGAAAAAAAAATTGAATCCACTTCGTGAGAGGGGACTAGGAGAGGGAATGTAAGATTGATTTTATAATTTATTGATATCGCACTTAGACTTGGAGTAGTCTAAGTTTTGAGTCTGAGTCTTGGGTCTGAGTCTTAGGTCTGAGTCTTGACAACTGAAGTCCACGGAGGTCGGGGACATGTAAACCCACTCGTAAGCCGGCGGCTACACTTACACATTTTACATCGCACAGCTAAACATTTAACAGAGACCCGGTCTGAGAGAATTTATATAACTAATAGTAATACCTAACCCACTGCCTGCGCACCCGCACCCGCACACGCGTACCCGAGAACTCGAGGTCAAGGCGTCATGTCATAGTCAAGGCACCGACCCAAGTGGCAAATTATCCTAATTCTCCTGGTGCCGGCGGCTTTGAGAATGGGATTCGGGCGTAAGTATATGCCATTTATAAATAGATTTTATCATCAGTAGACACTGGACACTGCACGCTGCATGAAGAGCTATAGTACTATAATGTAGCGTTTGCATTTGTGATATGCTTGTGAAAAGCGGTGTATACGAAGCGACGGACGCGTATACGTAGTTGGGGTTAGGATTTATATTTAGCGCTTTAGCTGTAAAACTAAAAGAGATGCGATATATCGTGATTCGTGTGATTATGTGTAGTAGTAGTAGGTCGATCTACTGTTGCCCAGTCTCAGGACATGTACATGTACAAATATCTCAGAGAAACCTTCTCGCTAACTTTTCTATATAGCATATTTCGGCGTATGATTTTGCGGGTTGACCACTGGTGTGGTATCAGACTTATACCGAGGGTGATTACAACACCGTGACTCACGGTGAGCAGAGTATACGGGGGATGGGATGATATAAATTAAACCGCGTCCACGTCCATTTTCCGACCGAGTGATCACTGATTAAGATTATTGATATATCCAATCTCGACTATCAGCACCTCCGAAAACCTCAAAGAAACAAAGTCCGCGCATACCTCCCCCGAGGAAATATTCATGCGGGTTTTGTGAAAATCTTGACCATGACCAGGTTATATTTTTCTTACTCGCACTCGCAAATGTATTCTACCGTATACTTCCTTTCGTTACTTCAGTCACTCGCGCTTCCAGTAGCGATGCGATGAGATTCAAATTACTCACTCACTCACAGTGTACATAATACAGTCTCATGTGAATGCTGAAATATACTTACTTAGTCTGATATCAACCTAGGTATATTTAAAAACAGCTCGTTGATTGTCTTATTCCCAGTTACTGTTAAATCCGATGTGATGTGGGTAAACGCTTAAGTACGTACTATGTATCTACCGGGTGCCAGTGTACATGTCCGCCCGCCTCTTATGGCTGTCCGTTTGCACATTTAATACCAATCTATAAACTTCTTTCCCCATACGTATAAATCGAAATTTTGCTTGAACCCAACTACATACCTTGGTGTCCCGGTTATAGAGAGATAATTTCCGAGCATAGAAGAAATTATCCCGGCCATTGTTTTTGCATGCCCTTCAATTGGAATGGGAGCTGCACAGATATGGGTATGATACCCATACATAAAAAAATTAGTACCATAGTCTGTGACCCTCTCTGCATGTACCTTAATTTTTGTCCGAAGATATAGAGTTGTCCAGATGAATATTACGCGTGCCGTCCTTGCCGTAGAGGCGTGGGAACTCGATTTTTGTCCCGCTTGCAGTGGATTGCTACTTGTGAAGAAAGTAGGACAGTCGTTACAGGATTATAATATTCATCAGGAGCATAAACTCATACATTAAAGTCACATAACACTGCATATAGACTACTCCAATGCAATTTTCTATCTGCAACCTCAACTTCAGGCCTAAAGCCTTAGCACGGCGACTGGGAGTGGTCAAGGCACTCGTCTCAAACTATGAAGACAAGCTATTTCTGTAATCAGCCTGCACAGGAATATATTTACTAATTAATTGGATAAATGTGTATCTTTTTAATGTTCAATCAGCGTGTGTCGATAGGCATACAGGCAATGAACTGTAATTTGTGTCCACATTTGCCGAGATTTGCCGATTCTCACGATGTCTAGGCATGCACGGCATAGACAGAATGCCGAAAAATGACTGTATATCTTCGGGATGAAGAAAGGTAAGAACAATCATATGGGGAACCTTCAGATATAAGTAAGGGAATAAAACATGTATAAAAGGGAGTGTTTGCTCTATGTAAGGGATTGTAATTTGTATATGTGCGCACCAAAACTATATGTATGGTACTCAAAGTTGTATCTGAGGGTGCAACCTATGAATGTATGGATACTGGATTTATATGTTTGGAAGCCATCCTCTCTATATCCGGGACACCAGACTATGTATATGGAATCATGTAGAATTGAGACTTCTATGTATGGGACAAAAAGTTTAACAATTGGTATTAAATGTGCAAACGGACAGCCATAGCCTCTGGCTTGTAACATTTATGTATGCCGACGGTAAAGTAAAGTGCGACTCTTAAATGCTATTTATCGGGTATCAGCTATTTTTAGAACCACACATTAAAGCTTGAAGCTTGAGGCTTGAAGGGTCGCTGAATTTCGAGCGTTTTCGTCGTTTCACAAAGAATATCGTATGTGTATGTACTTGAGTGGGCCGGGAATGCACCCTACGACTACGATTAGCCTATTTACAGAACAGCTCAATTTTCATAGGATATACTTCTGAAATAAGAAAATAATACCATGCATCTGGTACTGCGTACTTGTTCACAACCTCACTCGGTTCATCCATGCACACAATAAATATTCGTATCAACTCGGATAATCGTAATCGTTCCGAGTCGTGTCGCGTCGCTTCAACTTATTCGTTAGACTTAGACAGACATTATAATCGTTTGACACTTGGAGGCACGGGCTACATACTAGAGTCGCTAGTAAGTAAACTTTATATTGCGGTGTTCCAGTCAAAGGAGGGAATGAAAGAGATTTGAATTGTGAAACGGGATTCGCCAGTGTGAAGGTAACATTGCATGAGTCCCCCGTGTCGAGTCCCTGTATCCATTCGATTCGGAGGTCTCGGTGTCGGGGACGACCTCGAGCGCTCTTGAATATGCTACTTTGTATGTTAGCACTTTACTTGGACTTTACTCTAACTCCTCCGACGCTGCGCGTGCATTGGAATTTGGGATCCATGCACTTTCAAAACGTTGAGATTCAAAATGGGTGCAACTCCATCAACTTCCGCAATACTTATGTACTTAGTAGCCCTATTAGACTGGACTTGGTTTGTAGAAATATATCACTGTCCGATTTCACTTCATTGAGCTGGTCTTGAACTCTACGTAGATAAGGGATTTCAACTTTCGACTTTCGTACAGCTTTAAAAGAATGGTCAAAGATTCAAAAAAGCAGAAATTATATTGCGTACTATATGACCGTGGAGCCCGCCAACACGGTCAAATTTGAATCCGAATGATACATGCAGCCATGTCAATGCAACACGCTACCGTTAGTTGGTGGCGCTTCACCGTTCAACGCTTAATGTCCATTTCAGCTCATCGAAAGTCCATTCGAGGTTTAGTGGTCTTTCGTAGCCCATCTGGCAACACCAACGACAACGACAACGACAACACTAACAACAACAAGCAACAAGACCTCAATATTCCCGGAGATTTCGTGACTCCGTATGCTGTTGGCGATTTGGTCAATACAGATCAATATCATTATCAACATGGAACAGAACACGGATGCGTCGCGAGTGTTGTCTGAAGCGAGTACCCTCGGTGTTCAATGGACCTGTGATACTGATGCAATGCAGATTGCACCAACATTGAACAGTGGTGGGTGTCATGATGGTTTGAATTTCGACGCTCATCACAGGCGTACCAAGGCGCACCGCACGGCGCAGTAGGAAACCGTATGAACCAAGATGTTCTGATGGACTATATCAGATAAACTGGATATCACCGCTGCCCTATGACTGTCTTAGTTATCGCATCACGCTTTGAATCACAAGTAAATTTGTGCAAGTACCTGCCATTATAGTGTCTGTCTGTGTCCAGAAGATTCCACATATCCATCAACTCCGTAAGTACCGAAAGACAAACATCCCCATTTTGACTTCAAAATTTATTACTCTGTGAATTCTCAGTTTGTCTTTGTGAGTGATAGCCATCATCAATATGTAGACATGAGGGTCGTAAAATACTACAAAGAGGTAACGCCGTTGTAGAACAATACTTGGGAGATAACTTTACTGCATGATCAACAGAACCTTCGAGAAACAAGAAGCGAGTAAGGTACACGGATAGAATGATCGTTAAAAAGACCTGGCCTAATTGTTCATTGTGAAAGGCACCATTCGAGTTAACTTAAACCCATAAATTGCCACGGAGACTGCTGCAGAAATGATGAAGAGCGAGCAGCCCAGACGATGCGCATGGTAAATAACTTGCACTGCTCTCGAATCAATTGGTGCCCTTTCTTTCGGAATTCATGGCCAGCTTTGAGATATCTCCCATTGGTGAACACAAGATAGACACAACCATATGTGGAAGCGAAAAGGTTTATGCATTTGTGCATGGGGGAATAGGTGCTTCGAGTTTTGAACTCGTAGTCGGAATTTCGGAACCTTGCGAAAGCATCACTGTTCGTCAAGGTGGCGTCAATGCGAAAGGTCGAAGTCTAAGTTTCAAACAACTCCCGTATGTGCTTTCAGTTAAAATCAATTGCGAGCATTCCAGTCCAAGACAGCCGCTGACTCGCCGCAAAAAAGATTACTAGATGACATTGATCATAACCCCAGAAAGAGACGTGGCGGACCCAGAAAGCAGGAGACCGAAATGATAGCAGAAAAACCTTCCACAGCACGAGCAGGACATTCAGCCACAGCGTCTCAGTTTAGCGGGTTCAACGAATTCAGACCCATGTCAATGAAGAAACTCCTCCTTGAGACATGCATGCTGTCATAGTTAAACATCCAGTTCAGCCAAGCTCGACGAATGCGCAGCGATCTGAACAAAAGGCCGCACAAGGCTCGTAGACAATACTGCGCGTGGATAGTCATAGAGACTCGGTGGTGGTGACGTCGTGGTGCTATGCTTGCGGTCGATATATTTGAAAAGTGCACCGCGATCTCTAACCAAATGTGACATATCCCAGTCCGATGGGATCCTCTGGATCATGACAAGACAAAGCAAAGACGGTTTTAGCTGGGCGGTGGGTCCGGCTTTTGGTGTCTTTGCAACATCCAGAACGCCTTTCGGAAGTTGTTTCGTGGTAGCAGCCAAAATGAACTGGTTGCGGAGTGGTCCGGTTGATTACAATGTGACTGTAACACTAGTTTACTTGAATGCGTCACATCAAGGCTTTGTCAGGTTTGCTAACTTATCTGGAGGGTGATGCTAAGTCTAGGGTTACGGTTATGTAATGGATAACCTTACTTGGCGGCTTTGGTCCAAAGTCGGACCGAGTGTGCGATGACAAATGCGAGACGGTAAGCGCCGATTAGCACTTAGCGCGATGCGCTGTTGAATGGAATTTTTTTGTTTGTTGGTTATTCGTGATCTTCTCGTCATCCGAATTTCCCTCATGGACAGTTCTGGCAAGTGAACGGGTCCTTCTCAAAAGAAACAAGTTCCGCCGGCTGACAGAGAATGAGGAGTAAACATGATCAGAGCTTTGTATCTGCCTATCATTTTGCCCTTGAAAGGATTATGCGCCCTGCCGATCTTACTGTGTATCCACACTTTAAATCAGTGGAGACGCCGAAGCTCTGTACAGATATGAGCTTAGCATAGAATATCGTGCGTTTACGATGAATTGAATTGCAAAGTGACAGCGAGCGCCGCATGCTTCCGAGTCGCACCACTTTTCTTCCTTTCTGTATATCATCGCTGTTCAAAGTTGCTCAAAGGGATCAGGATCGCACAAAGGCCTTGGTATCAATGGCGTTTATCACGTTTTGATCCCGAACAAAATTTACAGTAAAACTTAAGAGTACCTTGCACTGCTTCCCACTCCCAAACAGTGAAGATCAATCTATATTTATATATATGTGTGTCCTATAAAAAGCCGCACATTGTGAAATTTCGCTTTGGTTACAATGCATTCATATCTGTGTAGATTTATTTTTAAGCCTCTACGTGAATGCCACTCACATGTACAAAATCCCCATGTGTCTATTCGAAGAACATTCCTTTATGCGGTAATATATTCGGTCTACCGCTCGTCCGGCCGTCTTTGATTTCATACAATAATATATTAATACATGTATATGTCCCAGACGCCGCTGGGGCCGAGTCTCAAGGACGATTACTTACAGTTACAAGCGTATGTAAGACTCACTTCGGTATAATGTTCTGTCAAAGTCGAGAAAGGCGTTCGCATCTAAGTCTCTCAAGCACACACTTTGAAGATCCGTGCAAATGATGATGATTAATTCAAGAATCATCCAGGGCGATGAACTTTACACCACGTCTACAGGCTCGGACCATTATATTGTGTTTATGTTGTTACATCTTTTAACGCCTTTAGATTGTACATACAATATACACCCTGAGACGGCCGCCGTGCTAAGCTGGCATCGCCAAAAAAGTCATCGGTGGATCCAAAACGGTTTGAGGGTCCTTCTATTCATATACTCCGCTGCGAACATTACTACCACAATTGTATAACATCATAAACGCGGGTCTACTTGGGATCCAGAAGTTTAACGAGTTCTCAAGAAGGCCTTACGAGCTCTGTAGCAGGATAATCTCAAAATGATGGCATTGAAAGCTACCCTTCCTGCTTTGAAATTGAGACTACTACTAGATCATGCCAAATCCAGGCCATTTATGGGTTTGTCAGAAATTAAGAGAATCAAGAATCAAGATAGTCGGATGATTGTTCAAAGACATCAAAGGGAAGAAGATTCAGAATAAGGGACAAATAGGCCGTTTTAATCATTCGTGGGTGTATATGTTTCAAAACAAACTAAAGGGACTTCCTGGCGGTTGAACCTCAGTCCCGTTGACTTGCCACGTTGCACTTATTGGTACATAATTATAAGCTAGCCTCAGGTCTAAGTCAAAGTGTTTGCACGATCAAATATACGAGATGACAAGTAAATTGAACTGTTATGTAGTGATGCAGAAACACCGTTTGCTCTCTGACACAGAACGTATCAAACTCACATCAGCAACATTGACGTTCTCAACACACCAAATTTCCCGCTCGAACTTACTTTTGAATTTTCACAAGCTGCACATATGTTTTTTTTTTGATCAAATACATGTCATTCCTGACTTACCGTCGAACCTGAGATATTCTTCCGAACGCCGACCGCAAGATGACTTATTTTTTTTTTGCTTCCGGGTAGGAGCCCTGTATTTCCATTTATGTAACTACAAGTCCCATCGTTCGAGCTTCTGCGCAGTCAATCTATATATCTCGTTTGGCTACGTAGAGCAAAAATTTGATGATCGACCAGGTCCAATCCAGTGGAGGGCGTACAACGGCCGTTTTGCTATTACAGACTAACTAACTTCTGTAAAATTGTGTTTCGACATCAGACGACAAAAAACCACGAAGCTACCAGCTTTCCCGAGTCATGTGTGGTCTCGCCGAAACGTACGTGATCTTCTATCTAGAACGAACGTACGACTAGTGTTATAGCTACATATGCGAGCCATATTTGCGTGGCGGGGTGCTTTCCGACTGTTACGAAATGCGAAATGATAAGGTGAGCGTTCCGGGGGATGGATCTGCAAAACCAGTCGAACTCGTGAGGTGTCAACACCCGCCTTTCGACCCTGGATGTGATGAGTACTAATCTCTCGCGAGGCTCAAAGGGAATCACTCAGGGAAAACAAACTTCAAAGCAATAAGAAAGTGGTGCATTTGCGAGTAAGCTATTCCTCAGTCAGTCAAAACGGTTTTCAATCATTGCTCAATTGAGAATGTTGAATCGAGTGGAGCGCGGAAGTACCACGGCGAGTATTGAAAAGATGTATAGAAGGAGCCCCAAGCTAAAACTGTCGTATTTGGACATTATGCGAACAGGGAGAAGGGCGGAGAAAGAGGATCGCACGACGCAGAAGGGGTCAAGCTCGCATGCCCCAACTGGTGTGGTTACAAGGGAAAGGAAGAAATGTCATTACAAGTAATAGACTAACATGCCGATTGGGGAAAACCTTGCTTAATACGTACGCCTATGGTTGGACACCCATTACTGCATTCATCGACGTCTTGACCGACCCAAGTCATCCCACCAGCCCTGAAATAGGTGAAAAATTTATTTGAGAGGGAGGGCCGGGGAGTGGTACTGACATGGCCGGATGTGCGAATAATTGTTAGTTGGCTTCGGGAAGTGTGAAGTGTAGAACCGAACCGAACCAGTCGAGTCAAAGGTCGAGCAGTCGACGTTAGTCCCCCTTCCCACTGGTATGCTATTTCAGGGAAGGAAAAAGAAGACCACATAACAGGGGGGTTCGTAAGAAATAATAGATAATATACAGGCTTACTGTCGCCGCCATCTGGCAGATAACTAGGTTAGTATCATTCAATCTAACAAAGATGCAGATGCCATACTTACGGCACACGTTGATACATTTGACGGCTTGCCGTTCCATCGAGGACGATTTGAGTTATCCTCCTCGATTTCTCATGTTATCCATATTTGGCCCCATCAGGGCTTGTTTGATCCAAGGACTTGATAGCGAGAGCGAGACTTGAGTGAAAGATGAAATAGGCATTGTGGCAATTGCTTACCGGAGCATGTCACCCCCCTGAATACTTTTTGGGTCTCTACCACTCTGGAAGATATTTTAGAGTCGGCCTTACGACATTCAATTTCAAGTCCCCTACCACCAAGACCGAAAAAGAAATGTCGGCCATTTGGGGCTCAGTCCCCAATGTCATTTGCGGCTTTGGGTCCGCTCACCAGGAATCACGATAAAATTTCGGTGGCAGCTGATGGCGCCAAATCCGACAAATAAAGCTTCAAAGGAGACGACGGAGGATTTAGATCGAAAGGAGGCAGGTAAGCGCGGCGATAGTTCTCATTAACAACAATGATAGTGGAAGCCGGATGCTCTGAAGCAGCAAGTTCACGTCGATGTGGATACTTCGAGTGCCAGAAGTATCAGAGCATTGGAGAACCCCTTCCCTTTCAATACGTACACCCTTTCATGATAAAACTCGACGTCAGGTCTTGAGACTTTGATCCTCCATAAAGAAACGGAAACCCGAGTTTGCCTTCTGCCTTTGGAACTCGAGTTCCTTCCGACAAGGTATCGCCCCGGCAGCAGACGTTGCAAAGGCGGGTTCGCAGCAACATTAGCGTTGGGATGTGTCAGTCCGCATTGCTCCTTGTCGACGCTTTCAGGCCACGTAGGTAGGTAAGAAGCATGTCGCCTCGACAGACTCAGCAATGCCCAGAGCAGGCAGACAACAGCCTTCGATGGACGCTGATCCTCCAGCACATAGTTTCCGCGTACGTATACATAGCATTAGTTCACGGTTTGCAAATAGCACTCCAAGATGGCAATCCAGAGTCTGAGAAGCTATGACAATTGGGGTGAAGGCGACATTATGGCAAGAGGAACCTGGAAGACGAGGCGATGGGACTGGTGAGTGTCACGTCGATGGTTCAAGTTAGGAGTCGACCGTTCAACGTTCCTGAGTGCGAAACTTCTCAAGGAGAAACACCGCCACCAAGGGCCACGGAGATTTGAGTACGAGATTAATCCCCACAAGAGAGACAATTGACAAACCCGCAAAAAGAAAGCATGGCACATCCCAACCGACCTTCTTGCTGAGATTGACACGATTTTCAATCTTGGCCATCCCATCAATACCGAATTAGTCCTTGTACGTGAAGGCAATTAGAGCTCTTAGATTTTAAATGGGATGGTGGCAGATCTGGCATGGCATGTGTACTTTAAAATAGCGTGGCGCCAGAGAGACAGAACAGACCAAACGAGACTAGCAAGGGTGCTGTACAATAGAGACAAACTCCATAATATGCCGGCAATCGTTGCATGCCGGAGACATATGTTTTTTTCGCCTTCTCTACGTTCCGTCATCTGGATCGTACACGGAACCGCGAGTCAACCAGCGTTATGGCCTCCTAAGCTACGCATCACATCTCAGAACTTCATCGAGTCAGGCTGCGAGTAGACAGACTGTTGTTCGGCGTTCTTGACTTACCAAGTTCCCTACAAATCGGACCCAAATACAGAGGGAGCGATGCCTTCGAATTTCGCGTTCAAAACGGGGTGCGATGCTGGCGTGAAGCAAGGATGTGTAATATCTCCCCCTGACCTTTCCGAGCCTTCCGGGCGTGTCATTCACTGGAGTTGGATTCACAACATGGATAAGCTCTAAAACAGACGAGTTAGGTTCGAACGTAACCGCTCCTAGGATCGAGGGTCGACCATTTCGCTACAAAGCTAAACCCACCCAGGCTATGAATCGGTTTTGCCAGCGGTAATGGGCGGCGGCCCTGAAAGTTCGACCAGTCATTGTCAATGATACGCTTGTATATTTGTCTCTTCCAATGTCATGGAAGACGTCTTTTGCCGGGTCCATGGGTTGATGAAGCACGAACGCTTCCCCCAGCGCGGTATCAGAAAGATCCTCAAGGAAACCGCCGACATTGGAACTTATCTGCGACCGTTGACAATAATTTTAAAGAAAGGTCATTTTGATGAAAGGGAAGCTTCCTTTAACCTCACAAGCTATGATCATCGAAAGGGCGAACTCTCTGGCAGCTGCCGTGCCAGTTCCACTCCGGGGTCCCGCATGGCATCGGAGTCGCACAAGGTAACCCGAATGTATGTCTACTAATCCACGGATGCTCAGGTGCACGAGGCTACTACAGGCGCAGGGTACACCTTGGGTGTCCACATCTGTTTTTGCTGCCACTTCCATCGCGTCTGTGCTATTCTGATCTCCCTGTGATAAAGTTTGGCGTCATGCGTGGGCGAACTTGATCAATATGATTATGATTATGTGTGCGCGTGTGTGCGTGGAATGTCGGTGGAAGGAGATGGATGGATCCAGTTGCTCCAGAAGTAGGGGTTCCCATGTTCCCTGACGTTATTATGTGCGGCTTGCAATGAAGCTACTATACCTCGTGCATTGCCAATATACTCAGAAGCCAGTCCTGGGACATCGACGTCGACATCCATTTATTCATGACGATAGGGATACCCGTTCTTCGATATATCGCTAGATGTCGTTTCATTCATTCAGCATCATTCCAGCCACCAACACATTTATCATTTTTCAGTTATCATTGCATGCGATATCAATGGTGGGCGATCCGAAAGGTTACAAGTTCCACGGAGGCGCTCTTAATCTGTTGAGAATCGTCGGGGATTAGTTACCACTGGCATGAGCATTGGGGCAGTCAAAGCCGCGCATCTGCTTATCGCTCTGCTCCTTTGAACCGTTCGCCGAGAATGTGCTCCGGACGGCCGCCTGAAGCAAACGTCAGTGGGTGAATTACGCCGGTGCGGTGTTGCGAGGGCAGGGTCCCACGAACGAAGCAGCTGGTCTCTCTCCCATGTCAACTCAGGCTTGACCTTACTAAGTTACTCTGCGCCTATGGAGGGAGCGTTTCCATTACACCTACTATATGTATGTATACAGTTGGAAGGGAAATCATCAGGAGCGTTCCTCCTTCGTATTACCGTGATAGATCCATATTGACGCCGTTTTAAATTTAAATAAATTTAAATCGGAGCAGGGGCATGGGGCTGTTGTGAGCAGTTCGTTAGCTCATACTTGGATCATTTACAACGTACGTCTGAAAGTGACGGTAGGGTTTAGTGAAAGAAGTGAAAAGTAACAAGTGGATACGTACTACTACTAACAGACGCCACGTACTACAAGAACATTCGAACATTCGTAACGCCAAACTTTGACTCCAGAGGGGCAGACGACCCTCTAGAACTCATAAGTTATTAGCGGTTTGGATTGATTTGTGGGGGGTTTATTATGGATTCGATCAGTGCGTTCGATGGGGAGTAATGAAGCGTTTAGGTATGTTTGTAGTAAATTCGGTAGAGACAAAGACTCCACCTCGGTGTTGCATTGAAAAGCCCTCTCCATCTCCGCTAGAACGGACGGGTCTTGTGCGGGGGATATACATGTACATTTACGCACCAGTGCATTTCCAGAAAAATGAATGGGACTTGCGCCTTAGCATTGGCATGCATGCTCGTTCCATAACGACTGCTATAAAATTAATATATTATAGATAGAACTAAGAGTGCAGCGAATGGACTTCGCGACGTGCACATGCGACATCGTGTACGTCCATTTGGGTAAAAATCGACACCATAGGATTAGTTGAGGGAGCCTACCGTATTGCTGGGATGTACGCGGTACATAGAGCAAGTAATTTCACTAGATGGACATGCCGTGAAAGTGTAAATAGAATTAACCAAGGGACTACACTACTTTTGGGGAATATTCCACACACCACACATAGTGAGAAAAAGCTTCGTTTATCCGGCGCCGAGCTTTGAAGATGGTCGAATAGGTGCCAAGCTCAAAAATAAAATAGTGAAAGGATGTCTGGACGTATTGAGATATGCAAGTACAAACAGACTGCGGTTGTTATGGGGTAAGAGAAGAAGCGCATTGGAGTGCATTGAAAAGTCTACAGAGCTTGTGTATGTACATCAGCTTTCCAGGGGGAGCTTGACAAGGGAGATGCGGAGACGATATATACATAGCCGGTACGTCCTGTAAAATGATTGGACGATCTTATACGAAGTAAAAAGACGTCGAGCACTCACCGTGGTGCAAAAGGGAACCTGTAGAGCACTAGGCACTCCAAGACAAAACGAAGCTGATTCACCTGCATCTTTGACCAGGCCTTTGTGTGAGCGGACTCCGGTATGACTGCATTCGCGTATATCTTCAAACAGACGCAAGTCCGAGGATCGCTTCTACGTTTTACAGGTAGAGAAACATCTGAAAAGTGATCTGATTTTCATGCATGCGATGGCTGACCAGTAAACAACTATAGCACAGGAATGTAGAGTAAGACAACGATACATGTTTAGGACCGAGTAAACGGTAGACAAAATTCCGAGTCCCGACATCATAGATTACGGACAGTCAGAGCACAATTGGTTGAGGATCCTAAAATAGCGATAGTAATTACAACGGCAAAGTGCATGTCGGCAGTGAGGTGAACCAAAGGCCCAGCGTTGTTGTAGATATCAGCCGTCCAAGATGAGTGCGCGTGATGAAGAAAAATATAGCACTAGAATTTTAAAAGAGAATCGGCATCTGAAAGGCTCTTTCAAGGCGCCTCAAGTAGAATAGTAGAACAGTCATAGGAGCTTCACAATTAAACGGGACTACATATGGATTTGAAGGCAGTGACCGGTTTCCAACATCAGTCTCTACCGTTCTTATTCTTCTATTCGATACGTATGACCGATTTAAAGGGCGCTGTGCGATACTTATTCACGCAAGTTCCAGTGAGGTGGGCGTCGAGGACAAGATGCATTCAATCTCCGACTGAAAGACTTAGCGCGTCCAAATGGGCATATCACGTGAGTTATCCAGATTTTTTTGTCGAGGCCGGGCAATTTGGGACTTCACCATAATATCCGCACAAAACGATGGCGAAACACGCGCGCAAGAGACAGAAAACCGCTCAGAACAACCATCATGAACCTGTATCGAACAAGGCAGCAAGGTTGGAACTTTTGCTTGATGAAGAGAGCAAAGACGATGAAGAAAGACGACTTGAGAGTATGCTGTTCGGTGTGAAGTTTGTGCCCAAGGGGAAGGGCAAAGAAAAGATGCCAGCTACAACTGATGACGAGGAAGAGGATCTAGATGATGCAGAGGAGGAGGCTGGTGGTAGAGGCATGCAACATCTATTGGATCAGGACGTGTGTTCATTTCGCCTTCTCCGTGTTTAGGGCCGTATACTTACTGCGTTTCTTGTTATATAGTTATTTTTCGTGGATGATAACATGCCCAATATCCAATCTGATGTACCAAAATATTCTACAAGTCATTCGGATTCAGAAACATCTGAATCAGAGCCCGGAAGCGACTTTGAATCCTCCTCATCTACTTCGAGCAGAAAAGCGCTCCCAAAATCTCTGACATCTTCAAAATCAAAACCGCCAGCTTGGATTGATACCGCTGATATTGATTCACGCGCAAGGGTGTCTCTTTTATCTGGCCCGACACGCCTGCGGAAACTCAGGCAAGCAGTCGACGAGGACGAAATTACAAGCCGGGAGTACGAAACCCGCTTGCGTTCTCAATTCGAGCGCATCAACCCAGAACCGGCATGGGCACGCAAGGCACGGGGAAAGAAGGCCAGAGACAGCGACGATGAGGAAGGAGGCCTAGAGCAAGAAGGTCCTGGTGTTAAAGACCTACTTTCTTCGACGACGGGTATTCTTGCTGAAAAAAAGAAGAAAGGCACTGCACCAGTCGTTTTGCCGCAGGGAATATTGGCAATCGAGCGGGTCCGGGACGCGAATCACTCTGTTCAGGGATCTGGTAGCGGAGAAGTCAGAATGTTAGCTTTCCATCCTAAACCTGCAGTCCCCGTTCTTTGTGTGGCTACAGCAGATCGGCGAATCAGACTGTTCAATGTGAGTTCTAGTTGCAAATATATCTCTAAGAGATATTTTGACCTCCTCTTGAGACCTGGGTCTGACTATGACTTTCTCAGATTGACGGACATTTGTCCCCTCTCCTCACTACTATATACACACCATCGCTTCCCCTAATCTCCAACACGAGTGTCCTTTTCCACCCACAGGGCAATAGCATGCTCATTTCCGGACCTCGACCATTCTTTTATACCTACGACCTTCAACAAGGAACAAGCACGCTTCACAGACGCGGACTGTGGGGGACTGGGTTTGAGGATTCTTCCATACTGACCTCATCTAATTACACCGGCGGGAATGCGAAGCGCAGACGGCGAGGTGGAGATAGCACAACAGGTTCGGGTGGAAAGGGCGGGGGCGGAAACACAGAAACAGTGCTTCATTCTGCATTCTCTCCCGCAACGGGATCAATGCTTGCCGTTGCTGGTCGTGGTGGGAACGTACACATCGTGGACTGGAAGAGCGGTGCAGGGCAGGTCGTTGCTTCTCTCAAGTGCTCTTCGAGTGGTGGAGGTGGCGGAGGAGGCGTACAGGGCCTTTGGTGGGTTCCTTCGAGCAGTAGCGGGGAAAATGTGTTGGGGGGTGGTTCACACGCTTCTGCGAATGACGAAAAGCATCTTGCGGTGTTGACCGGGGAGGCGGAGGTGTATATTTGGGACGTTGCCCAGAGGAGATGTGTGAAGCGGTGGAAGGATGAGGGCGGCTACAGAGGTGCTGGTAGAGTGTTTACTGTGGGTGGTGGATCAAATGGATCAATGGCCATTGGGTAAATTGCTTTTTTTTACAAAAAAAAAGCCAATGTTTACATATCTCTCCAGTTCTAGCAGCGGTTTCGTCAACGTATACGGCTCGGACTCGTTCTCTGTCCCTGGAGACGGAACTTTCTCATCTGGATCTGAAAAACCCAAACTGGTCAAAGCTCTGGGGCATTTAACCACACCCATCTCGACGTTGAAGTTCAACCACGATGCGCAGATTCTCGCCATGGCCAGCAAAGATAAAAAAGATTCTATGCGCCTCGTAAGTTTCATTTTCATTTCTTTCGATCCTTTTCATCATACAATATCTTTCCATTTTTACTTCATGGTTTGACTAACTGGCTGTGTGTTTCTCCCTTCTTCTTCTAGGTCCATATGCCCTCGTTGACCGCCTTCAGCAACTGGCCAACGTCAAGCACGCCACTTGGGCATGTTACGGCGGTCGATTTCTCGGCACGTAGCGAATACGTAGCAATTGGAAATACGCGTGGCAGGGTGTTGCTTTATCATCTCAAGGATTATGGCACTGGTGGTAGCTCGAATGGATTCTTTAAAAGTTAATTATACGTACCGGGACAGAATCCCATTTTTGCAGCCTGGCGCAAGGTTTTGCCTATCGGTATTTATTTCGGATGGCACGATATTGTAGCTTTTTATCACCAATTCGAGGGGGTTATGGAGCACACTCGATGCCCTGAGTACGGAGGCATCATAGGAGGGATCAACCATGATTTTGGATGGTTCAAATGAAAAATCAACTGAATTTATTGGAGGAACTCCGATATACTTCCCATATCTCGCCCAAACCTCACTAAGGACTTTACCCATTGAACAAATCAATGCGTTATATTGATCTCTACATTTACATCGAAAGAACATTGAGCCAACCTGATTTAATAAGTCTTGGTCGATGTGACCGATCCTGGACGACTACGCGATCCGTCGCGCATCCGAGCGTACATGTGTCTCCCCTCTGAAAATACCTTTTTATATTGCCAACGAAGTACTTCCAGCTTGTGATTGTTATGCCTGACAAGACTCAAGACATCATCTCCCTGCACGCAATCCTCGTGTGATGCGCGTTCGCTAAGTCCATCGTATTCTTTGGAGAGCCGTTTGAAGTTTTTCTGCATGGAGGTGTAGTTGGCATACAGGGAGTTGTAGTCCGTTTGCAAACGCGCAGCTTCGCCGCGGAGTGATGAACTCGTATTTTGCTCGGAGTAAAGGCTACACTGAAGGTTCTGAGAGATCCTCTGTTGGGATTGTAAGTTGCCTTGGGCGGTGGCCAAATCGTTTCTGACGCCCTGAAGCACCCAGGCATCATGCTGTTGCTGGTTTTCTAGGACCGTAATCTGGGATATCTTGTCGTTCAATTCCGCTTGAAGCTTGTTATTGGCAGCTCGGTCTTCAGCTAATTGCCTTCGGAATTCATCGAGGTCGTTCGCCTGTTGACAAATTTTGGCTTCCATAGTGGCTATTTTGGCAAGATGTTCACCGATTTGCTTTTCCAGGCCCCGTATGTCCGCGAGTCGAGCGGCAGCTTCGGATTCAAGATCGCTGATTCGCAATGTCTTCTGTTCGCTGAGTTCCTTTTGCTCCTCGAGGGCGGCACTAAGGCTTTCAATATCGGCAGCACGACCCTTCTTCTCTTCGTCAAGTTGCTTGTACAAGCGGTTTGGATCGTAGTTAAGTTCCCTCTCGCCTGCCTCTTGTAGCTCCTTCTGTAACTGTTCAATGGTCTGACAAGCAGAAGAACGCCAATCGTCGCTGTCTCGTTGTTTCTCGGTCATGATTGCAAGATCATTCTCCAGATGTTCGATTTTAAGGGTCGTCGTCGTATACTTCGATTGGAGGTCAGACGCCTGTTGTATCTCCGCTTCCAACTTGGATTTAGTGGTTTCAACATCCATGTTGGCCTTCTGAAGTTGTCTCTGCGCGTTCTCTGCGTTGACCTTGGCGTCTCTGGCTTCTTTGACGAGAGAAGATCGATCAGCTTCGAGTTTATCGACCTGTTCTATGAGTTCGGCGTTCTTCTGAGTCAGAAGCATGTTGGAAGCTGAGAGCTCGATGTTGGTTTGTGTAAGAGCGGAAATTTTATTTTCGAAGGACTCTTTGAGCTCTGTAAGGCTGCTGACATCTGCCTGGAGACTGTCGCTGCGTCTTTGTGCAGCAGCGAGCTTTTTGTCGAGAGTCTTCTTGGTAGTTTCGAGATTCTGTACATTGGTCTCGAGACTGGTGATAGATCCTTTCAGAGTGGCAATTTCGCGTTTATCGTTCTCGTCGCGTTTCTGTAAATCGGCAACAGTGCCTTCGAGAAGTTTGACCCTGTCCTGCAATGTGGTGTTGTCCAAGTCAAGCTGCTGCTTGATCGCAGTGATGTTGTCGACCTGTTGCTCCAAACCGGTCTTCTCCGTCTCCAGATTCTTGTTAGACGCCTCGACAGTCCGGAACTTGTCTTGCAGAGTATCATACTCTTCATCTACAGTGTCGAGGTCCTTCTGCAGCTGCTCTATCTCTTTGAGAAGTCGTGCGTTTACTTTCTCCTGGCCTTTGACCGAATCGTGGGCCTGAGACAAAGAACTGTTGAGACGAGCGACTTCTGCAACATGGTCGTCGGTTGCTTTCTTTATGAGAATGCGCAAGGCATCCATCTCTTTGATAGCTTCATCGATCTCATTGAGATGCTCTGATGGTTCGATCTGCCGAATCCAAGGCAATGGTTAGCATATCAAAATTTTGGAAATGTAGAAACGTACGCACACCGAGTATCGAAGGAGGCCCAGAAACCTTGAAGAAAATCCAGCGGCCCCGAAGCCGCCTTGGTTTAGGGAATTTGAAAACGTCTGCTCCGGTTCGATTTAAAAAGTAGGCCGTATATTCGATGTATGGAGACGATGAGGCAAAGTGAGTTTGGCCGCTGCTTAGAAAGACTTGGACGGTAGCCTTAGAAGACTGGGTTACGTTCCTTTGCTGAGCGGATTTCCTCTCCCATTGGACTGAAAGTTGCTCCTTCTCCACTTCGTATGTGAAGATCCAGGTGCAGCCAGGGGTAGATATTCCCGTGGTCAACATCGGTTCCTCTTCGGACTTGAAAGATGAAAGAGCTGTGATATCCTTTACACAAACATCGTGAAAATCTGCAAGTATGCGCATATGCTCAAATACTTACAACTGTCTTATCAGCCATTCCTATAAAACGGTGGACAATCCAGTCTCACTCCAGTGTCGTTATAAATGTCGATGTATTCTGCCGCATGTTTTGCTTATGTTTTACGCAGCACAGATCCGGAGAATCACCAGTTCAAATGCAATGACAGATGTCATGATAATCACTTTACATGCACTGTCCACGTTTATTTTGGAATGCTTTATTGCCCAGCGGCTCATCGAAGGAATAGAGCGCTTATTCAGTCGGCAGGGTACAGGGTATCTGACCTCGTGAGTTCCTGAGACAGTTTTATAATTCAACCCTAGCGCATGAACGAACGTGTTCTACTCACCGACCCAAGTACGCCGCGCCGGTAATAACTTTTGAGAAGCTGTGGCAGGGAAAAAGTAATTGAGAAGATATATAGACCCTAAGGAAGAACCGCGGCAGTTAAACCCAGTAGTCGAGTAATTATTAGGCACCGCGGAACGTACAGTGATCGCAGAGAGCCAGTGAGCGTAGAGTTGTGAATGCACTTCTTGAATGAAGATGTGAGCGGCGGTCGACCGTGAGAAATAGATCGTCATTGAGCTTGGTCGAGCCCTGGTCGTGGGTTTACCTTTGATACGCGCCGACAAGTTCTAACAGGTCTGGATGCGCCATAATTTCTTTCTATAACGACGCCTAGTCATACTGCCCTGGTTGTGCTGGAAATTTAAAACGTCGGTTCAGCAACTCTTCCTGACTATATCCTTGACGGTACGCGCTAATTTGGAGAACGATCAGAAAGAACACAAATATAATCTACTAATAAAGGGACAGGATATCACCTACCTGTGCTAGCAAGCGCACTCGATTCCATGGTATTATTACGATTTGCCCCATCCCCGACAGGGCCTCTCCATCTCGGAGGGTTGAGAATGGCTTTGTACAACCATTTATACGCGCGGAAACACGCGGGGAAATGGATATTGCGGATAGAGGACACTGACTTGGTACGCTACAGACTTCATCAGCGAGTTCTGATAGACTGAATACGTGCTCAGACAAGACATGTTCCGGGTTCTGTCGAGGGCATAAGGAAAGCATTGGAATGGGCAGGACTAGATTACGACTTCGGTATGGCGGATATCCTCCTAATCCAACTCTGTTGTCTGATTATGTTTCAGGACCTGGTAAACCTGGTCCACATGGTCCTTATTATCAGGTAGGTTTATCAGAAACGCCCCATCTCAATCATTATGACTTACTACGGATAGTCAGAAAGGCTAGACCTGTACAAAACATACGCTGGAAAACTTATTGAGGTACGGTTCATTCTGATATCTGCGAATCCCCTCTCCGACACATTTCTATAGTCGGGGCATGCATACCGATGTTTTTGCTCTCCTGATTCATTATCGGAGACGAAAGAGAAGCTGGCAAGATCTGGCTCAAGCGCGTCGTACGACAGGAAATGTCTTCACCTTACGGAAGAAGAGGTGGCCCGGAAATTACGCGCAGGAGAAAAGCATACTGTGCGATTCAATGTGAGCAACCCCTCATTGGAATATGCCATTTAAATAACTCATATCTCGCTGCTCAGAACACAGTTGTACCGTCAAGACCAGCCGGGACCGACCTCATCTTTGGCCAGTTAAAAGATGCCCACGCATCTCTGGCGACTGACCCCATTCTACTGAAATCCGATCTATTCCCTACGTATCACCTGGCCTCAGTTGTCGACGACCATGAAATGGGTATTACTCATGTTTTGCGGGGCGAGGTGTGTTTTAAGATTTAACAATTCCCCTTTACGGGGACTCATCAAGGAAGTTTTAATTTGTAGGAATGGCTTCCTTCCCTTCCACTTCACCTCGATATCTACGCCTCTCTCAAGCTCCCAACTCCAGCCTTTGCTCATATGCCCATCCTTCTCAATCCAGATGGCTCGAAAATGTCGAAACGTCACGGAGATGTGAGAGTGGACGATTTCATTGTCAGTTATTTTTCACAGGTTTGCTCCTTGATTTCACCGTTTGATCGAATTACCTTTCAGAAACGCGGATGGGAGCCCAATGCTGTCCTTAATTGGGCAGTCCTTTCAGGTTGGGGCGTTGATCACTCTGTATCGTCTCAGGAGGGTACATCTCAGCAACCAGACAGTACTAAAATCATGACCCTCGACGAAATGATCGACCAGGTAAAATTTACCGTTATTTTCTGAGACAGCTCTAATAGCATTTCCCTGACTGGCTTTTCTTTCATAGTTCAGTCTATCTGCCATTACCCACCGAAACACTATCCTGGAGAGCGCAAAGCTAGAGTATCTTAACAAACACCATTTGATGCGCCAGGCATCTACAATGAGCGGGCTTCAGTCCCTAGCGGAGCGCGTGCATTCGCAGATAAAGGAAACGTTCCCGCATAGGTACGTTAACCGCATATCTTGTCGTGACCAAATTATGTATTGAGTCGAAAACAAGCCCGTATACCACGATCGATACGATCAAAAAAACTATATCTATCCTCGAGGTGTGTGGAATACATTGTTGCTATTTGTTACTGCTGCCCAACGAATTTGTGTCATATAGGGTCGTTTGTTCAACATCTACGACATCCCAATTCACGCGCCTTACGTATTTGTGGAGCCTGATCTCACTACGACAACAGCAACGTCAATGAGAAGCAAAATTCCTCAACAGGATTACGGTCGGTGCAAGATTTATTGACCAATTTTCCCAATTGAATTTTGTATTTCCAGACCGAGTTATCAAGAGCGTCAAGGCTAAACTCGAGGAATCAACCGTTCCTTGGGAAGATCTCGATATTCTGGATCTCTTACACAAGCAGCGGGAACAACTTGGAGTATCGAATAAGTTGTTTATGAAAGCTTTGAGATATGCCTTGACTGGCATGAAGGTGAGGATGCAACCATTCCTTTTGTTACAAATTTGGATATCTACAAATCTCGCTTATACGTTCTAACTGGTGTCATAGGATGGCCCACCAGTTGCGGATGTCATGGACGTTATTGGGAGGGAAAGGACGCTTCAGAGATTAAAATAACCAATCCTGTTCCTCGGCTGTAAGGCTTGGGCATCGATGAATGACATTTAAATTTGTTGCACCGCTTTGAGCCATTTGCAGCTGATATCGTCTGGACTTGGTCGCTGCGAATCATCTACAAATAATTGAGCAATTACATTGGTGCTAAAAGTGAAAACCTACGTAAGGTCCTTTCATCAGTCACTTTTGGGTGTTGGTATAAAAAAGGCGGCGTACATGGTATATATGACATAGTGGACATTTATGAGCCTTTCGGTAGCTTGATTTGGAATGTACCTATGCAGAGTCGAATGTGAGTGACCTGACCCATTTCATAAGTCGAAAGCTTACACTGAGGCATTGATGTGATTTCTGGAATGACGGCTCCTGTGTAACCTAGCCGTTGAAGCGCACCGCGAATAATGCCTGCAGGCATCGCTGCATACTAAAGGAAGTATGGTTAAGATACACGAAAGCACGTATAGACAACCGGCCTGATCTCACTAGACGGGCACGTTTAATTGCATCGGCACGCGATTCCCATGACGAAAGACGCGATATTGGCTTGAATGAGTTATCTTGGAGGACATACACACCCTACAGAAGGGAAATAAATTAAGATAAGGATTGAGGGCATGATTGAAAACATACTCTGTGGTTTGTCCGCAAATTGTCTACTTGCTTGTCCCAGCAGGCTGCCCACACGTCTTTACATATGAATTTGATGGCGTCCAGTGTCTCAGAGAACATAGCTCTATCTCGACACAATCTAAGTAAATTGAGAATTGTCAATGCATTCCGGAACAAGAACCAAAGCGCATGGAAGAAACGAACCGTTCTGAAAAGTTGGATCCGACATGCATGCCAATTGCTTCTAATCTCTGCCGCACAGGCTCTTCCTCTTCGTCCAGAGCTCCTTTTCCACTGGCGCTCCCTGATTTTGATGTAAGACTGGTAACAGAGTCTCGAGCTGAATCTTTCTTCAATGAAGATGGGACTGGCATAGGGGGTGGAATTAGCCCGGTGTCCACCATTTCTTGTTCTATCTTTTTTGAACGGGCCGTAGCCACAGCTGCCGATTCACGTAGAGTTGCAACCATTTCAATAAGAAAGTAATCCATGACTGCGCCATCTATTTGTCTTATTGGAGGGTCTGCAAGTACAGCGAGGGAGGTGGAAGCCGGAGTCTGATTGGAGGTCATGATTATTCGGGTTCAAGATGTATTATGACTCTGATGTAACGCGTCTGTCTGTCTTCCACAACCATCGACCATGTCGGCACTCTCATCATTCTTTCCACCGAGGCGGCCGTTGTCCAACCATGGCGATTTCTTATCTGACCTTCGCTTCTCTTTGGAGATTATGCCTGGGTCGAGGAAATATGTGTTCACGCCGGCCGCACGCGCAGAGATTATCAGCAAACTTTACATCGCATTTATGGGGACATATCCAAATCTTTTTCTGCCTAGCGGCGTATCACAAGTTCCGCCGCATACTCTGCTGAGCGAGTATCAAGTCTCTGTAGGCTTTGCTGGGGCGGGCAAGGAAGACCCCATGGTTCCCGGGAGGCCATGCAGCCATATATTCAACAAAGGCGAAAGTTGCTACAGATGCAAGTGCGTAGAATCATTCACGTTCTGCACATGCAGAGTGTGTCCTAATGGATGTGAAGAGATTGCGCATTAGATGATAGTTGCGTTCTGTGTTCCCGTTGCTTTCATGCGACGGATCACTCGACCCATAACGTCAGCTTCTTCATCGCCCAGCAATCTGGAGGGTGCTGCGATTGTGGAGACGAAGAGGCATGGAGGACGGATATTAAATGTCCACACCATCCGCCTGCAAAACCTGGAGATCCTCAAGATACTACGCCTCGAGTCATACTGAAACCATTACCGAACGAAGTGCCACCAGCGCCTAATTACTCGTTTCGTGTGGCCGTTCCTCCAGATCTTAAGGACTGCATGCGACGAACGATTGGTTTTGCATTGGACTTCCTCCTGGACACTCTAGACTATTCACCTGATGAACCGACAGTACCCGCCAATGAGGCCGATCTTCGTTTACAACCTTCAGCAGACCCAATGATGAAGGATCAATATTGCATTGTCCTGTGGAACGACGACAAACATTCCTATGACGAAGTCACCAAGATTCTAATCGATCTGACGAACCGGACACATGAAGATGCAGCCGCTCTGGTTCGAAAAATAGATGAGCAAGGACGGGAAATTATCGACACGAACTCGAACATTACGCGACTGCTTGAGACAGCTCAGGCTATAACCCAAATTGACCTAGGCGTAACGGTCCGGAGAGCCTACGACACGTTTTGCGAACAGGTTGTGGGAGTGATTATTGAGTGGCTATTGGATTTGACTCGGAGTCGACTTGGTACGGATATGTTGGTCATTAGGGAAGCATTGGCGGCTGAATTGCTCAGTCCCAGACGGAGAGACGCTTTTACAAAGCATATGACACCACCGACTGCGTTAAACCTGGATTCCGAAATACCTAACGCTACAAGATTGGATACACTTCTTCTGTACCAAACAAGGCTCTGGAAGCGTCCAAGATTAAGCTTAAAGGAGGTTTATGCGTCAGTGATATCAGTGAGCAGAGCACATAAATTAGTTATCGGTAAATTATTTCTTCTTCCACTCTATCTTCAAGGTCTGACCAAATTTTAGCTGGACATTTTGCCAATATCTATCATCGAGTAATCGATGCATACCTGCTGGTTGACCGCGAAGCTGAAACGAGTATAAAATACTTTGCTCTTCAGCTTTTTACGGTTCCCTCTGTGTCGGGTCATATCGCCCGGAATCACAAACTTGTGCAAAGGTTACTAGCCATCATCACCAGTTTCTTCACCAACAGGATAGTTGAAAAGCGAATTGTATATGCAGGCCCATCTAGTATTACATCCCCTCCATCATCAACTTCTTCTGTCGGGTTTCCGTCTGTGGGTGCAGGAGTGGGAGCTTCAGCAGCAATAATGCCCCCTGCAACGGGCACTATAGATGTCGATTCGTTTCCATTCAAATCTAAGAGGTTCATGCCTGTATTCAGCGATCTTCGATACCTGGCGCACACTTCCCAAGTTCAGGATCTAATCGCCCATAATCCTTCATATCTTGTTGCGTTTGCATCAACATGTAGACTCTTCATGTGTTTAAACCCCAACAAAAGGGCGGTCGAGACACATGTTGAATATGAAACCGATGCGTGGATCAGCGTCTTCAACGTCACTCTCAGCCTGAGTAGAGTAATCAAAGTGTTTGGGGAGGCTTTTGGGAAGTCTACTACAGCCGAATTGATCAGCGCTATCGGGACGGTAGTACACCAGATACTAATGGTGTGCACTTTGGCGGAAGATCGTCTGGATCGCACAAAATTTTCCGCCCCCACTTTTCACCAGGTTGAATTTGGAGGCAAACGGTATAATACACTTCAATTTGATGTTTCAGAGGGCTGGGTTAGTTTCCATCATGCCTTACACTGGCTCCTAGCTGAGCTCCTCAAACACGTCGACCTTCTGGGCGAGGAAGAACTAAAGAGTGTAGGGATTACAGGAGGAATAAGGGAAGTGTTCGGACGTGGCGCTAGCGAACAAGCTATCCTGACGATTATCGATTTCCCATTGAGAGGTAAGTTTTTTTTGTTATTTATAATTTTGATGAACTGTAACTATTTGATTGCAGTGTTGGCTATGATTGCTCAAATACGGACAGGGCTTTGGGTTCGCAATGGATTCGCCATTCGCGGTCAATTATTGCATTACAGAGATTACATGCTTCGAGAATTGTGCTATGATCAAGATCTTTTCATTCTCCAAACTGCCCTTGTCATCATTCCCTCCGACCTCGTCATTGTCTCTATCTTAGATCGCTTCGGTCTGCTTGGGTATTTCTCTGGGTCTTACCTGCAATCTCAGTACGAAGGGACTCAACTCGGAAGCATGGTGGAGGAGGTTTTCTACGTGCTCATCACCATTTTGAGCGAAAACGCCAACGCCAGCAAAATGCCAATGCACCTTGCCATTAGGAGGGAAATTGTTCATGCCCTCGCTATGGGTCCATGTAGCTTTTCAGACCTTGTTAAACGTGTTGCAGAGCGCTTGGTTGACGACCCATCTTTCGAAGGAATGTTGCGCGAAGTTGCCAACTTCCGACCACCTGAAGGGCCTAATGAAACCGGCCTCTATGAGCTTAAGGACGAGGCGTACGACGAGGTCAATCCATTCTTTTATCACTACACACGGAATCGCAGAGAGGAGGTCGAGAATGTTTTGAGGAAAAGAATTGAAAAGCGCACGGGTAAGAAGGAGTGGGAGGTTGTTTTGACTCCAAAACCATTTGGCGTTACAGAAGGCCCGTACAAAGGCGTTAGTGACGTCTGGGAGAGAGATCTTATGATGCAAATAATGTTCTACGCCATTTGGAACGTTCTTGTTGTCACTGATTCAGGAACTGCAGGACCATCGCCACCCTCAGCAGAAGCTATCCTCGACCAAGCTTTGCATATGATCATGCTCGGTATGGTCGAACGTCCTAAAGGCTTCAGTACTCTTGCATCCAAAAAGGTGTTGGAAGGAAAGACTCTCATTGAGGTGCTATCCATGCTCGGAAGTCACGACAAATACGCCAAACTGTACAAGGCACGAGTGGAATGGATATTTAGTAAAATGCAGCCTCATATCCCCGATGAAATTCGACGAATTCGTGGAGAAGAGAATCTTGCGGGAAATTCCGGTGGCAATGGTCCTCGGTCTGCTGGCATCGACAAAGACGAGCAGAGGAAGAAGGCTGCGAAAAAACGCCAAGAAGCGATTATGCTTCAGATGAAGGCACAACAAGCGAGCTTCGCGAGCATGTTCGGACAAGGCATGGATTCCGGCTCAGAAGACGACAGTGACGGTGGTGATGGTGATTCCAGTATGGTTGGCGCAGATGGATCCGATGAAGACGAAGAAGTTTTGTTTGGAACATGCATCGTATGTCAAGAAGACTTGACCAACTTGAGTGCTGCGTCTGGAAAACCGTTTGGATCTCTTGGATTGATTCAGCCGAGTAGAATGATACGACGACATCCTGACACACAAGGCAGTTACCTCAACGAAGTCTTAACGGCCCCCCTTTCCTTGGATCGCACTGCTAGCACAAGCCCAAACTCTCCTGGCATTACCCCAAGCGCTCCAACCGTCACTTCATTCCCACCACCTCAAGCAGACTTATTGGATGCTCGTTCCACATCCCATAACTTCGAAGGCTTCCCATTAAACTATACACGGTTTGGGCTACATAGCTCCGTCTGCAGTCACTTAATGCATTTAGACTGCTTCCAGGTATATAGTGTCTCTATCAGGCAGCGACATCGGACGCAGGCGACGCGCAATCACCCGGAATGCATCCCTCGAAAAGAGTTTATCTGCCCCCTTTGTAAAAGCTTGGGCAATGTCATCCTTCCGGTAACGCAGCCTGACACTCGAACTCAACTCAATCCAGTCCCGTTTCCGGATTGGATAAGAGCGGCGGGTATCCATATTCTGAAGAGCAAACCCGATCCACTGTTGGATTCGCTTCAGTCTCGTAATGGTACAGGAGAGTTTGTGTTCTGGAGTGCTCAAGACTCGGGATATGCTACTGTTATCAGGAGAAATGCTGAAAGAGACAGACCCGATCCTGCTGATGGAGGAAAGATGCTCGACACCGTAATGGTGATATCCAAATCCATTTCACAGCAAACAAGGCATCTTCGTGACCGCATGGAACCAGAGAACTCGGAACGAGGAGCTGGCATTTATCTTCCTGAGGAATTGGTGGGGTATACCATAGCTGCAATGGAGATTTCCCAGAGAGGTGTTGGAGTAGATACTTCGAATTTGGGTGCTGAGAAAGGGACTATGATGGTCGACGCGATCTCAGAATCTCAGACGAGGATGATTAAGGGTCTCTTGGCCTGCTTGACCAAGCTCGTCGCACTCCAGTTCAGGAATCGGCCAGACGAAGGACGAGATGCTGTTCGACAAGCAATCATCAAAAGACTACTACCGGAATGGAGTCGTTCTTCACTGACGTCATTCTCTTACCCGCTTCTTCTAAGAGACCCCTTTACGATTCTGGTGGAAACGGCTGCTGTGGCTCCTGAGATGCTTCGGCATGTGCTCGTGCTGGCGTATTATGCGTGCCTGGCCCGCACTGTCATTGGTCTTGTTTACATTCTCAACAAGTTGCGGAATCACAACACAACACCATTGACGCAAAGGTCGCATGAGGATATTTTTGGTGATATCCGTATGTTCTTTATGTCAGTCGTTCGACATTCACCTTTATTCGAGCGCACGGCCATTTATGCCTTTGAAACATTTACCGAGGCTAGGATTGAGAAACTACTTTACGCCTTCACTTTACCATTCCTCCGTCGTGCGGCCATCCTCTGTCGGACCGTTTTACCACACTCGTTCCCAACGCCGATATTCAGCACAGATGACGTCTGCGAGTACACTCGCCTTTTAACAATGCTGGACATTCCTCCCCTGTCTGACCTTCCTCGTCAAGATACTCTCCAAAATGCGCTTTCGGGTTGGTGTGCTCATTATGGACATTCTCATGCAGCCGGCCAGATAAATTGCGGTATACTTTTGGATTACCCTGTGGCGTACCGTCTGGCGAGACTGCCTCTGGTATTGGATAGCCTATTCAATCGTCAGGATAAGGCGTTGATGTGTGTGAATTGCGAAACTTTCCCGAGCGATGCGGCTATATGTTTGATTTGTGGATCGACGGTATGCCTTCAGAGCAGTTGTTGTATTGATGAGGATTACAACAATCGGGGAGAATGCAATATGCATACTCGAGAGTATGTCATACCTCTTTAGATTTGCTCTAGATACTGATGTCCGATTCAGATGCGGAGGTACTATTGGAATTTATTATTGCGTTAAGCGATGTTCTGTGCTATACCTGAATAACGGTAATGGCACATTTACGCCTTCGCCCTACCTCGATGCGCATGGCGAAGTCGATCTATCTATGAGGTAAGGTCGACTGTCTCTTTACTTACCTTTTTTCATTGCTAACAAGGTTTGACACGCAGTAGGCGCGGCCGCAGACAATTTTTACACCACGCACGATGGGAGGTGATTCGTAAAACTTGGCTCTCTCATGGGATCCCAAGCATGGTCGCTAGAAAACTGGAAAGCAGTATGGATTCCGGAGGCTGGGAGACTTTGTGATATGAAATGTCATCAAGTTCCTTCTACAATATTGTATGATGATAACTTCCTGCATAATATAACACAGTTAAGTTTTAACAATTCGGCTTTCCATGGGTGTTTCTTAATGATGTCTTGAAATTGGTACACTTTAAACAGAAATTTCGTAATAATTAACCATGTCAGGTCGCCTGTAACAAATGAGTATTGTTTACCTCCTTGACATGGACTCTGGAGCAGGCAGGTACTCTTGGTAGGTGTCTTGATCTTTCTTGATGGTGCTACCCTTTGTACCAGCCTTGCCAGCGACCCAAAAAAAAACTCAAGGATAAGCATTCTTAATGTCGTGGTTGTTGTAAGAAAGACATTATTCGTTATTCAATAATCCTTGTGCAACCATCATGAAATATACCAGACAAAAGCCAAACTTACCACGAAAAAAAAAGTCGAATTGTCACTCGAACAATGAGATTATGACTCGGAGTCACATGGATCATCGTGAAGGAAAAAAAAATCCAAAAATAACTCATGTTGAGCATTTTCTTATTACAACACGTTGCAAATCGACAAAGACCTTCAGAGTTTCCCTCTGGTCGAAACCATTCTTCGTCTCTCAGAGATCGAGGTACTAATGGGACAGATCTATTCAATGTTCAATATCTTCCAGGGTATTCGCAATTCTGTGGGTCTTGCTCGCCGTTTGCTCTTTCGCGACCACTAGCCCGTCGAACCACCAAGCACCTCACATATCCCTGTTACACTTCAGTACTTCAGTCTCTACCCATCGAGATTCTCCTGCATATTTTTTCGTTTCTTGAACTCAAGCACTACATAATTTCCCATGCCGTGTCTAAAGACTGGCAGCGTCTCCCACCACTGACTGAACTTCATCCAATCCGCCGCCGCATGCTGGAACTTTACCACAGGATTATATCTACCCCGAATCATGAAATGACGCGCCCATGGACGCTGGAGAATATGCAACCGTTTGATAGAAAGACATACATCAACACACTCCTTGCCCAATATCCTGTCATTCCTGCAGAATTCCAAATGTGGATCCTCGAGTGGCCTAACTGCCTTGCTATTAGATGCACATGGCCCTCGCTCCCTGTCGTTTGGTCTGGATCGGAAAATCATCAACGAAGACTTGGCGTTAATTGGTTGGGATACGCTCCTACCTGCCCTCACCTATCTACAGTAGTTTATAGAAGTGACACCCCGGACGTGAAGGTTATACCTGCTCTCTTGATATGGAGAGAGCACGTCGTCACTAACTGGCTGATATTTGACCAAGACGAACCCGACCTTTTTGGTAGGGTATATGTCACCGATTTCATGGAAATGGAATCCTCTGCAGTGATACCCTATCCTGGGCAAGATCCGCGGCGTACAAACGAGCCGTATCCAGACTGGATTGCTTATATGGAATATCTATGGGAATGTACTGTCAGTGCATTGGAACTAAATCTATTACACCAACTTCCTGACGAACCACTCGTTCTACCTGTCGTGGTTGGATTCGATCAAACATGGGATGGTTCACTTCCTACGTTTCCATGGAGTTTGCGAAATGATGTCTTGAGGCTGGCATGGGATCACCAGCTTCCACTCTCGTGCCTTACTAACTTAACTTCCAAAGACTCGTAAGTCTTGATCACCTCATTCAGGATGCGAGTTATCGTTAATTCGCCTGATATTTGCGGTTGTTCTGAACCATGTCGGTTAAATATTATTTGCCAGTGATGGAAACGTCCTGCATAGTATCACACAGTTAATCATTTCAGCAACTCGGTATATCGCAATTCTTGTGTAGTTTCTGCGGCACTCATACGCTGGTCTCGTGTTGGTTATAATTAATTTTAATGCTGTCGTAATGCTTTGTAATTTGTGTACGATTTGTGTCGCGTTTGCCATAATGTGACTTGTACCTGATAATATTCGTTCCTCGCTCCGGTTCCGATGCTCGTCGATTTCACTTTGTAATAATTTGCTCCACTACAGTGGTGAGAGCAATCAGCTTGAAACACTACCGGCTGGGTGATGAGAGTTATACGCAGCACATTAGCAAGCGAGGTTTGTCTTCCACCGCATGCCCCAGATTCGGCGCGAGTCTTCGTCCCCCCAAGCTACTAATCCAATTACATTACATTTCAGGATAAGGAACCTCCTCACCAAAAAGGTATAGGAAACGTGTAATCATAGGACAACAGGTATGAGAAAAACTAAAATAGATAGGATGCTCACTTCTGACTACCATGATGTTTCCAGGCGAGACACAAATGACCAACACGGAGGACTTCGACTCGAGTCATTAACCATGAGGGTAGCGAATATTTTTAGTGAGAACTGGGTCTAGGGCCTCGAGAAGAAGGAAAACGCCACTGAAGGATGTAGGCAGGCTTGGCGCAAACGGGACGAAGGTGGATTTAACCGAGTGGCGACTGACAGTGTCTCCTTCAAGCAACTCACTACCTGGTCCAAAACGCACGCCCGTATATTCAAAGGATCTTTGCCCGATTAGAAGATCTGTTTTATTTTGAAATATCCTACAGCTCCAGTGACTCGATTCTACATCAACCAACAGGTAAAACTACGAAGCGAGCCCTATCTTATCCTGTGAAATAAAAAAAATAATAGCTTTTGTACAGCCTCGCTGCCTCTCTGCAGTCGCACCAGGCGGCTCATGTGTACCGTGCAAGCATGGCGACCATTAACCAATCTGAAGGTCCCCGCTGCGACAAGATTGAAGCTTCAGGTCGACATTCGACTTGAGCTGTGCATTTGGAATGCTGGAATACTTTTTACTTCTCAGAATGCCGGAATCAATGAAGAGGCAGAGGCGATTAACATCATGTTTCTCCTCATTCTCATCACTGATTATCTTTGCTTCGAGATCCAATAAGTCGCCTTGCATGTACAGTCGCTTTGAGAAAACCACCCCGAGATATGACTCGGCTCTTCATCTGATGTGCTATTATGGAGCACAGAAGCACCTGAGACTCAGTGGTGCAGGGATTACACACAACGTCAGGATTATGCCGAAATCTGGTGGAATAAAACTAAAAGTCGCGAACTCGTCAACTTATTTATACTACATCAGGAACGTGTTTAGAATGAGGCTGATTTGTGGGCGTTGGTGAAATCTGGCACGTATAACAAGTAAAAAAGACATTTACGACCGATTCCTGTCTCCGTACTACATAGGCAGGCCTTATCATTCATTCGATGCGTATACTACCCTTTGAAGATACATATGCCGGTATCATTACCTAAAACCTTTCATATCTGTTCATCTTTAAGCGCCCGTTGGGAGCTTTCCCCGGGCCGCAAAAAGCGAGAATCCCCGACCGGTCGCAATTATCAAGCTGACCTCGTTTTATACACCTGTGCTCTCGCCTTCTGGACGTAGAACATCTGATTACTCCATAAGACAACGAACATATGAACGTGTTGGGCCCATTATTGTGCTCCAGCAGCAAATCCTTGGGTGGCGTTTCAAAAACTTACCATCTGTCAGATCCATCTAGATAAACAAAACACGTAGTTGCCTCACATATGCCATCTCCTGAATTTATTTAAGCGCTATGCGTTTGCTCTAGGATGCACAAGTCCTAGCTTCGCTTACATCTTTTCCAAATGTCTGAACTTCCACCTCCATCGACACCACTGTCCGAGTTTTTTTCTCCGATTATGTTGGAAAACGATGATGATTACGATACTGGTGTCCCTGTCCAAAACCCACCAAAGCCCAAGAAGCTCAAAGTTCCCAAAAGTATGCAACATTCATCCAATAAATTCGTTTTTCTGATTTCTGTCAGCTGAGGCCGTCGAGAGGCTCCGCGAGCAACGATTTAGCGCTATCCTCCTCAATGTGAAGGAATTACAGAAAAACTTGAACAAAACTCTTCTTCATCCGGACAAATATCCACGACGTAAGTATACACCATATTATTCTTAAGAAATCCAGTTGATGAGTATTGATTATAGTCGAGCTTCCCTCTGATCTTGATTCAACTATACCCATAGAGACCGACTATCTCGAACGCATCTTTCATCACCACAGTAAGCAAGGATTGATACCCTCGTACTTCCGGCAGCTTCTGTCAGAGAGGGAGTCTCCTTCTGACAACAAGTTCTACCTCGAGATTATGGGTTCTGTGGCGTACAGTCTTCACCAACCAGCTATCAGATCGACAGGGCCCGACCGACTTCAGGACTTACGAAACTCTCTAGAGCGATATATGGACATACATATTGCCAACCGTGGAAGTCTCGAAAGTCTCCCTTACAGCTCCTTCTGCATCGTTGAGGCAAATATGAAGGATGAGATCCCTGTCCATTACGGACAGACGGCCCATCTCCGCGCCGTTGAACCACGGCTCACACCCGCAGAGCGGGATATGAACGTCCTCTACCGACAAGCATTGATTTATGTAGGCACTCATCTCACAGAGAATCAACCCACAGAGTTTCATCTCACGGAGACCAGCCAGACCACTCGAAGACCAACTCAGTGTGCCGAGGTCATTGCTTGGCCGTTTATTATGCAGTTTGCTCGGGATTTTCTTCGCAAAGGTCAAAAAACCAAAAGGATTGAGATTGTGTCGCTTACTTTAAGCAAGTCCGAAGGCCGGCCGGCAATACCATTCTGCACCAATTGCAGTATGCGTGCTAAAGGTAGGTGCAACGAAATCTTTGGCTTGCGAATTGTCGATGCCTCCCGGGCCCTAGGCCCGGATATCTACCAGTCAGAAGAAACGGTGAGAGCATGCCTAATTTCCAGTACTCAGCGTTCAGCAGTGTGACTCACCCATTTCTAGTTGTCCAAGTGGTCCGAGCTTGAAGACTGATTGCCACGCAGTTTAATAAAGAACCACCATCGTCTGAACATAAACATTGAGATTAGCACAGTTGATAGCAGCAAGATGGCAATATGTAAATAGCAATGTTGTGTACAATGATTATCACATATCGAGCTACTGTCCTACTAACTCATACATCGATAATGATGAATTATTTTCATGGAATAAAAACCACAATGTAAACCCTGTCTGTTCAGAGCCCAGGGGTACAACGATATCCAACATTAATCTCACCGCCATGGTTCGGATCGACTGTAATTATCGGGAGGTTTAGCCAAGTTACTCGCATCCTAAGTGATCAAGACTTACTGGTCAAAAGTTAATTAAAGTAGGCCACAAGGATTCGTGGGGTTTAATGGTTTTGCGGGTTGCGTGCCAGCCTCAAGACATCATCACGTTGTGCCCATGGAAAGGTGGGAAGTGTGGTATCCCATGCCATATTGTAGCAAACCACGATTGGTAGAACCAGTGGTTCGTCAGGAAGCTGGAGTAATGGGTTTACTTCCAATGCGCTGGCAGTACATTCCCATAGATACTCCATGTAGGCAATCCAATCTGGATACGGCTCGTTGATATACCATGGATCTTGCCCAGGATATGGTATCACTGCTGAGGTTGCGCCGTCTATGAAATCGTTGACATATACCCTACCAAAAAGGTCGGGTTCGTCTTGGTCAAATATCAGCCAATCAGTGATGGAGGTTTCTCTCCATATTAAGAGAGCGGGAATAACCTTTACGTCCGGGGTGCCCCTTCTATAAACTACTGCATATAGGTGAGGGTTGGTAGGAGCGTATCCTAACCAATTGACACCGGGTCTTCGTTGACAGTCATGGCATCTAGAGCGAAATACGGGAAGGGAGGGCCATGTGCATCTTATAGCAAGGCAGTTAGGCCATTCGAGGATCCACATCCGGAATTCTGCAGGAATGACGGGGTACAGTCTGAGGAGTCCATCAATATAAGTCTGCCTATCAAACGGTTGCATGTTATCCAGCGTCCAAGGAAGTGCCTTTTCGAAATTTGGAGTAGACATAATCCTTCTGTAAAGGTCTAGCATGCGGCCACGGATTGGATGAAGTTCGGTCAATGGTAGGAGACGCTTCCAGTCTTTACAGACGCCATGGGAAATTAAGTATGGCTGGAGTTCAAGAAACGAGAAAACATGCAGGAGAATCTCCACGGGTAGAGACTGAAGCGTAATAGGGACATGTGAGGTGCGTTCTATCTCTGGTGGCTCAATGAGCTGATGGTCGCGAAAGAGCAAACGGCGGGCAAAAAGCACAGTAGCTTTGCGAATGGCCTGGAAAGTATTGAGCATTGAATAGATCTGTCCCATTGATAATTCAACCTCTGAATGCTGAGGAGACGAGTTTGATCAGAGAGCTTTGAAGGCCTTTTTCTTGCCTTCGTCGATTTGCAACGTGGTGGTTGGTTGGTGAGAGAACGCTCAGGTTTGAATTTCTTTCCTCATGGATGGTGCGTCATGTGATGCATTGTCCATCTCGTCGCGGACACGGAAAGCGTCGGAATCTACCAATCCGGGAATGCCAAATTCAGATAACAAAGAAAGTAATCCCACCTGGAGGGTAGCCAGTCTACTCAAAAGAATATTCAATGTACCGAGGTCAATGCCTGGCCGTTTATCAACCGTTTATCATGGTGTTTGTTTGCAAATTACTTCGCGAAGGACGAGGAGACATGAGAATAGAAATTTCATCGTTTACTTCAGAAATATTGGATTATCGATTTCAGTCAGAAGAAACGGTGAGAGCATACCTGATTTCCAGTACTCAGTACTTTGCAGTGTAACTAACCCGTACCCGGTCATCCAGGTGGTCTGTGCTTGAAGACTAATCGCTATGCGATTTTAAAAGACTCCCTGTCTGTTGAGGATGGAAATTTAGATTAAAACTATGAATATCAACAAGGGGGCACCACGTAAATTGTAGGCCTGCTGCCTTACTACTCTACCGTTTCTGCTGTATATATACTGTCCATGATTAAGAAACATATCGTTTCTTAATTGGTTCTTTTACCTTACCGGTTTGAGTGTCACTGCTGTGTTCGGACAGACAGCAGCGTTACATAAATAGTATTTTTGTGGGCAATAATTATTAAATATGGAGCCACTCTCATCATGCATCGAGAGCGAGGTATCACAATTTTATTGAACAATAACCAAAACGTAAACCCCGTCTGTTCAGAACCTAGACGATCAAGACTTACTCATTATACGTTGAATTAGGTTATCGCCTTTGTCGTTTACGTACCAGCCTCAAAACATCATCGCGCAGACTCCATGGAAATGTAGGAAGTGAAGCATCCCACGTGCCATCGAACCAAACCTCAGTAAGATTGGGCTCATCAGGAACCAGCACCCCCTTAGGTAAGCAAAAGTTGGCTTACCTCCGAACCTTTTCAACCCTTCTGCACTCACACTATTCTACATTTTTGAACCACAGATATGTAGGTTATGCTTCTTTGAACACATCTGTGGTTTTTTTTTTCAAAAAAATTTTGATCTCAAGAAGTTATAAAGATTTTAATTTTTTTCCTTTTTTTTTAGTCTAACACGTCAGAAATGGTGTTTTCTCGAGTTTGGGAGATTTTCGAAAATTTGACAATGTTCTTTTGGCCGCTTATATAATGGTACACGTGACCACACGTGACAATAAGTCACGCCTAAGTAATACCTCTCAGACTCATTATGGACTTCCAGAGACTACAATTTGACCTCTGAGGTGTAATTCTATTATTGTGGGCATAAAGGCTAGTAGTAAGGATTGTATATGCACATTTATGAATTTTTTTTTTTTAAACTTTTTGTCTGAAACCATTTTCCGTCAACATAACTTTTGATTTTTTTTTCGAGCTGGATTTTGGCCGCTCTTGGCGCCAAGCCCATTGATTACGTAAGGGTGCTGGTTTCTGATGAGCCCAATCTTAGGTAGAATCAGTGGGTCGTCAGAAAGTTGGTATAATGGATTTTGTTCCAATGCACTGATAGTACATCCCCATAGGTACTCCATATATGCAATCCAGTCTGAATACGGCTCGTTAATACGCCATGGATCTTCCCCAGAATATGGTATCACTGCCGAGGTTTCGTCTTCCATGTAATCGGTGACATATACCCTACCAAAAAGGTCGGGTTCGTCTTGGTCAAATACGAGCCAGTCAGTGATGACATGTTCTCTCCATATCAAGAGAGCGGGTATAACCTTCACGTCCGGGGTGCCACTTTTATAAACCACTGCAGACAGGTGAGGGCAGGTAGGAGCGTATCCGAACCAATTGATACCAGGTCTTCGTTGACAACCATCTGATCTAGAGATAAAGACAGGAAGGGAGGGCCATGTGCATGCAATAGCAAGGCAGTTAGGCCATTCGAGGATCCACATTTGGAATTCTGCAGGAATGACGGGATATTGGGCAAGGAGTGTGTTGATGTATGTCTGTCTATCAAACGGTTGCATGTTCTCCAGCGTCCATGGGCGCGTCATTTCATGATTCGGGGTAGATATAATACTGTGGTAAAGTTCCAGCATGCGGCGGCGGATTGGATGAAGTTCAGTCAGTGGTAGGAGGTGCTGCCAGTCTTTACAGACGCCATGGGAAATTATATAGGGCTTGAGTTCAAAAAACGAAAAAATATGCAGGAGAATCTCTATGGGTAGAGACTGAAGCGTAATAGGGGCATGCGAGGTGCTTTCTATTTCCAGTGGTTCAATGAGCTGGGGCTCGTGGGCGACCAAACAGGGAACGAGAACTAGAGGTTCCTTGCGAGTGGCCTGGAAAGAATTGGATATCGAACAGATCTGTTCTATCGGCACTTCGGGCATTGAACGCTGAAGAGACATCTTAACCAGAGAAAAAGTTTCAAAAGTGTGTATCGATTGGCAACATCAGGGTGATGGTGTTACTTGGGTGTTGTTGTCGTTGTTGCAGTTTGAGTTGGTGTTGAATTTCCTTTCCTACTGGTTTTCCACGTGATTATTATCTTCACTGTGAGTCAGGTTTTCTTCAGGTGTTTGCCATTTCTCAGTTTTCGTCGGGTTTTTTTTGGGTTTTCTTTAACTGCCCTTACTATCACGTTTACTTGGCTTTTGTCTAGTTAATTTCCAGTACTCAGCACTCACGCTCAGCAGTATGACTACAACCGTTTATCACAGTTGTCCAAGCAGTGGTCATAGCTTGAAGTCTAAGTTGTGACTTGGTTGCGACGCATGCCACTTGTAAAAACCCACCGTCTGTAGAGCGTAAATGTAAATGTTTAGATTAGAACCGTTGATATCAGCAAGAAAGCGATAAGTAAATAACAATTCTGCATTCAACGGTAATCACACATCGAGCCGCTGTTTGACCAACTCGTACCTCGTACATCGATAACAATGATTCGCATTCGATGAATAATGACCATAATGTAAACCTGGCCTGTTCGGGAGTCCAGAGGAGTCCAGGGGTACAATCATATCCAACATTAATCTCACCGCCATGGTTCGTAGCGACTGTAACTATCAGGCGGTTTAGCCAAGTTACTCACATCCCAAGTGATCAAGACTTACTTGTTGGAAGTTAATTAAAGTAGGCCAGAAGGATGCGTGAGCCTTAATGACCTTGCCAACCGCGTGCTAGTCTCAAGACATCATCACGTTGAGCCCATGGAAAGGTAGGAAGTGTGGTATCCCATGCCATATTGTAGCAAACCACGACTGGTAGAATTGGTGGTCGGTCAGGAAGCTCGTATGTTGGGTTTATTTCCAATGCGCTGACAGTACATTCCCAAAGATACTCCATGTAGGCAATCCAATCTGGATACGGCTCATTGGTATACCATGGATCTTGCCCAGGATATGGTATCACTGCTGAGCTTTCGCGTTCCATGAAATCGGTGGCATATATCCTACCAAAAAGGTCGGGTTCGTCTTGGTCAAATATCAGCCAATCAGTGATGGAGTTTTCTCTCCATATTAAGAGAGCAGGAATAACCTTCACATCCGGGGTGCCACTTCTATAAACTACTGCAGACAGGTGAGGGTTGGTAGGAACGTATCCCAACCAATTGACGCCGGGTCTTCGTTGATTGGCATGCCATCTATAACGAAGAACAGGAAGGGAGGGCCATGTGCACGCAATGGCTAAGCAGTTAGGCCATTCGAGAATCCACATTCGGAATTCTGCAGGAATGACGGGGTACTGTGTGAGGAGTCCATCAATATAAGTCTGCCTATCAAACGGTTGCATGTTATCCAGCGTCCAAGGACGCGTCTTTTCGAAATTGGGTGTGGATATAATCTTTCGGTAAAGCTTTAGCATGCGACCACGAATGGGATGAAGTTCGATCAATGGTAGGAGACGCTGCCAGTCTTTACAGACGCCATGGGAAATTATATAGGGCTTGAGTTCAAAAAACGAAAAAATATGCAGGAGAATCTCCATGGGTAGAGACTGAAGCGTAATAGGGGCATGCGAGGTGCTTTCTATTTCCAGTGGTTCAATGAGCTGGGGCTCGTGGGCGACCAAACAGGGAACGAGAACTAGAGGTTCCTTGCGAGTGGCCTGGAAAGAATTGGATATCGAACAGATCTGTTCTATCGGCACTTCGGGCATTGAACGCTGAAGAGACATCTTAACCAGAGAAGAAGTTCTAAAAGTGTGTATCGATTGGCAACGTCAGGGTTGATGGTGTTACTTGGGTGTTGCTGTCGTTGTTGCAGTTTGAGATGAATTTCCTTTCCTACTGGTTTTCCACGTGATTATTATGTTCAGGTTTTCTTCAGGTGTTTGCCATTCCCCAGTTTTCACTGCCCTTACTATCACAATTACTTGGCTTTTGTCTAGTTAATTTCCAGTACTCAGCTCTCACGCTCAGCAGTATGACTACAACCGTTTATCACAGTTGTCCAAGCAGTGGTCATAGCTTGAAGTCTAAGTGCGGCTTGATTGCGACGCATGTTTGTAAAGACCCAGCGATAGCAATTCTGCGTTCAACAGTAATCACACATCAAGCCACTGTTTGACCAACTCGTACTTCGATAACGATAATTCACATTCGTTGAATAATGACCATAATGTAAACCTTGCCTGTTCGGGAGGCCGGAGGTATAATCAATCCAAACATTAATCTTATGGCTATGGTTCGGATCGACTGTAATTATCAGGCGGTTTAACAAAGTTACTCGCATCCTAAGTGATCCAGACTTACTCGTTGGAAGTTAAAGTAGGCCACAAGGATACGTGGGGTTTAATGGATTTGCGGATTGCGTGCCAGCCTCAAAACGTCATCACGTTGTGCCCATGGAAAGGTAGGAAGAGTGGTATCCCATGCCATATTGTAGCAAACTACAACTGGTAGAATTGGTGGTCGGTCAGGAAGCTCGTATGTTGGGTTTATTTCCAATGCGCTGACAGTACATTCCCAAAGATACTCCATGTAGGCAATCCAATCTGGATACGGCTCGTTGGTATACCATGGATCTTGCCCAGGATATGGTATCACTGCTGAGCTTTCGCCTTCCATGAAATCGGTGGCATATATCCTACCAAAAAGGTCGGGTTCGTCTTGGTCAAATATCAGCCAATTAGTGATGGAGTTTTCTCTCCATATTAAGAGAGCAGGAATAACCTTCACATCCGGAGTGCCACTTCTATAAACTACTGCAGACAGGTGAGGGTTGGTAGGAACGTATCCCAGCCAATTGACGCCGGGTCTTCGTTGATTGGCGTGCCATCTATAACGAAGAACAGGAAGGGAGGGCCATGTGCACGCAATGGCTAAGCAGTTAGGCCATTCGAGAATCCACATTCGGAATTCTGCAGGAATGACGGGGTACTGTGTGAGGAGTCCATCAATATAAGTCTGCCTATCAAACGGTTGCATGTTATCCAGCGTCCAAGGGCGCGTCTTTTCAAAATTCGGAGTAGATATAATCTTTTGGTAAAGCTCTAGCATGCGGCGGCGAATTGGATGAAGTTCAGTCAATGGTAGGAGACGCTGCCAGTCTTTACAGACGCCATGGGAAATTAAGTATGGCTGGAGTTCAAGAAACGAGAAAACATGCAGGAGAATCTCCACGGGCAGAGATTGGAGCATAGAGGGTACGCGTTCTATCCGTTTCATGTGAGATGAATGACTGTTGAATGACCTGGTGTTGGCAACGAGAGCACCCGCCGGCGAGTGAGGGGTAAACGTTTCAATGATTATCCTGGAAAATAACAATTCCTGGGTGGTAAAGAGAAGGTTTCAAGCAGGCAGAATAATTTTGAAGGCCGCCGCCTATATAATGACTCAACGTCATGAGGTGCTGAGAAAAATGTGCAAACTTTGATCCATGGCCCGATTCTATTTTGGGATTTACTGCCCCTCTCTTGCTAGTCGGACCGTCACTTTTATTTAAGATTCCAATCTCACTCGTTCAGTATCTGCCACGAAAGTGCCATAAACGCGTCTTTAGCAAGCCAGGATTTCAACAACATTAAGGTTTCTTGTACAATTTTTCTACACTGTGCAAATTCCCGGACCTGCTAAAAACATTGACATGATGACACAGTCATGAGGGCCCTCTCAACTTAACCGTCAATGTCTGTGAAATGTATACCCCTGGAAATATAGTAGATCTCGATAGGCGCATCCCGAACAACAGATGAATTCACGAATCGCCCTTGCGCCAGTTGCATGCGTAGATTAGGGAGCCCAGTTCTCGCAGAGGACAGAATTCGATCGCTAGCTCGTTGTCCCGCTAACGCAACGCGCCCCCATTTGCTTTGCCCAACTAGAAAACGCTCAGGAACTATGTGGTTACAACGATGAAAAGAACCCTGGCTTACCCATCAAACCTCCAGCTACAACCAAGCCAGCTATAGCCCCCAATGTAGCTGACCATCCGACGTCTTTACCAATCGGATCTCCCTGATACAAGTTTGTTAGACCCTGTTGAACAGCACCACCCGCCGCACCAAGGCCGGCTTCAGCAAGTATATTAAACGAATTCTGGATCACAGCATGCTTGAATATCTGACGACTCCCAGCGGAAAGCAATGCCTTTGTGCCATGGCGAATACCAAGGTTGAGACCAATGCTAGCGCCTCCAAAAACACCTCCGATGACAGCCCCAAGACCAAGTTGGAAGAGCCACGATCCGGTATCACTGCTGTTGTCCACTGACGCGGCGACATCTGTGACAAATCCGCTGAGACCACTGTTGAGCACAGCTCCCCCTGCGACAGCTAGGAGTGGGTTGAGTGTTATCATGGAAGCAATGGTTAGACCCAATCCAGCAGCAATAAGTAAGCCATCAATAATCCTGGTTTGAAGAGCTCAATACGGCGTTTGGAGGAGCGAGAGATATTAACATACCAATGAGCTGTCGGTACGGCGCGATTGCCATTTAGGTCGGTGAAATTGATTGGATCGTTTTGGGAGAAACCATACAGATTAAAGGAACCGGGCGATATGTTATCGATGTCGAGAGGATGATTATCCAAGGTCATAAAACGCCCAGTCTGTAATTTGATAAGCAACTCGTGGGTATACCGATGAATTAAAACTTGCCTCAAAGTCGTAGAAACGTGCTCCAAAGTTATACAAAGTCCCAAATTGCTCCCTTCCGCAGTATTTGTATCGAGCAAGGTCGTCTCCGGAAACTGTTGCTTTTCCTAATGCATCATACCTATACTGGGTCACAAGGGTGCCAGCATTGTCCGATACTGCAACAGTGCTCCCAAGCTGATCTGTGTGGAAGTAGTAAACCACTCCAGAAGCCGGGGCATCATCGACAGGTTGGTCTTCAGTATAGGAGGCGCGGCGCTCTTTGTCGATTAGGTAAGACGTCCATGTTGTAGTTGTTGTATCGGGTGTTGCACCTGTCTTGACCTTCATTTCGCATCCGGGGTTGACGTAAAGGATACTTTCACCGGTGGCTGCGGTTGCCTTCAAGAGTCGCCCCGCATAATCATATATAAATCCAGTGTAGCTGCCGACTATGGCCGTCAGTCGGTCCTGCGCATCGTAATTCAGCGTGGTTGTCTCATCACCGGCCTTCTTCGTTGAGGTCTTGCCATCGGTGCTGTACGTGTATTCGTATAACGGAGAATCGTCGTCAGCAAATACCGATTTGAGTTGCCAGCCATCAACGTTATTGGTAAATTTGGTAGATTTGGAATCATTGGTTGCCGATAAACAGAGCCCATCTTGATACACAGTAGTAATATTCCCAATGATAGATTGCGAAAGTTGACCTGATAGAAAATGTTAATCAGAGATCACATACACAGTGGAAAGACCTTACCAGCTTTGTCGTACTCGTAAGCCAAATTGTTATCACCGATCTTACCAGTTGCGACTTTGTTGAACGGATCGTAATCCCACTGCTGCTCTAACAAGGGTTTCTCAGTATCCGCGAGAGTAAGCGTGTCCGCGCTAAGCATTCCGCTGTCAGAAACTGTGATTGTGGATGTAATTTTATTCCCAAATAAGCGAGTCAAAGGCAGCCCAAACGCATTCTCGAGACCTGAAAAGTTGACAGAGGCTTTAACTGCATCACCTTTGGATAGTGAGATCGTTTTTGCCGTCAAACCATCAGGGTAATATTCCTGCAAAATCGAAGTTCCGTCTGGATTGTTGGTTGTCTTCAACTGTCCAGTCTCGGTCCAAGTGAACGTTGTCTGGAGTTCGTGGCCATCAATTTTGAGAGTGGTAGAAGAATGGTTCCCCCGATTGTCGTACAGAAAGCTGTGTTCAATACCTTGGTTGGATTTAACTGAGCTGAGCCTCCCCTTTGACAACGTATCCGCATCATAATCGAAGGTGATGGTTTCATCAGTTGTAGATTTTTCGATGAGCCGGCGACTGAAGTCGGTCTTGGAAGTGATAGATGAGCCTGTAAGGACGTTTAGAAGTGTGGAACTGAGGTTAGTATCGTCAAATGTAAGGCGGAAGTGGCTGAATGTGACATCAGAGTCTTTTTCTCCATCCCCTGGCGGTTTGGCAAGCTGGACGATTTCTCTCTCGACCTGACGCGAAAGGCCATCGTACTTCAAGAGAAGCTTTACACGGGAAGACGAATCAGTGACTTCGATGGGGCGAGCAACTCCATCATATACGGTGTCGACAGTTTGAAGGTTTTCATTTTGCCTTTTGGCAACGCAGAGTTTAACAAAATTACCAACAGAAGGATCATCTGCATTGGGAATGACGGCCAATTCACGACTTATGGATCCAGTGTCAGCGGCGGAGCCTCCATCAGACGATGTAACGGACAGGGTTTCAGTAATCTTCGGGACTCCTGCCTCGCATGAATATTTGAGGTTATGTGTGACGCTCTGTCCGCCCGATTTGTTTGCAGGATAGACTTCTGTTATCAGGCGAGAGTTTTTGTCATATGTGTACTGGAATTGCTGATCAAGAGCAGGAGGTTCTGAGGTAGAAAGGTATTCCCTCGACCGTGAAACTTTACGATTCAAACTGTCATACCCAGTGTCAACGCAAATGTATTCGTCAAGGCGGTCTGGCCTTGATTTCCGCACAGAGAGCGATCGCATGAAGCCGTCATAGTATGATATTTCCTTCCGCATGGCGGCGTCAGTGCCAGCAAGGCCATTGCTAATTTGGCGGGTCTCAATGAATTTTGAACCATCCATGGCGAAGGAAGTTGTCTCGACGGTGCTGACACTGTCCTTGCCCGGACCTTGTGAAATTGCAACTTTACGACCGAGAACGTCGTACTGAAATTTCGTGACAACACCATTCGGTTTCTCCACCATTAAAGGTAAGAGTGTGGCTGGGTCATACTCGGTAATCTCGTCGAGAGTGATTGGTACGGTAACAGGCTCATCCGAAGATTCATCAGTGGTAGTCTTGGTCCCTGTATGGGTCTTCGTTGTAACGGTTGTATACGTGGAATTGTAGGCGAATTCTTGACGGGAAGAGGAAGGGCCTGTAATCTCCTTTTGATATCCTGCGTCGTCGAAGGTGTAGTTCGTTGTCGACCAAATGTCTTCCCGGACCCAATGGCTCCTTTCCTTGCAAGCGAAAGTATCTGTGGTGTAACTTTGGGTGAGGCGACGTAAAAAGTTATCCGCCTGCTTGGTGTCCTCCGTTCGCTTATTTCCCACAACCCATCGCGCGTTGGAGTTCGGCGCATCGTAAGTTGATTCGATTGAAAGAACGGAGGCGTTGGGTTGAGAAGGGGTTATGGTAGTTGATAGGGTATTGTCATAGTCGTCGTAGGTATAGGCGACGTCCACATCGTATGCTTGAACTCCAGCTTCGTAATAGGTTTCCTTTACTGCATCGAGTTGAATGGTATAATTTTTCTCGTTGTTGACCTGCTTGCTAGTCCACGTGTATTCTGATTTACCAAGGTCCACTATATGTGCAATATCCTCACTATCCCTTTTCTGAGAAAGCTTTACCCTACCGGTGCAGGGGAAAGACTGGTAGTATTCCGTTAATTCGAGAATTTTGCTGATGCCATCCGACTTCGTTATGGTCTGGAACCCCAGCCACCCACGACCGTCGAAGGATATCTCTGCGTTGGAGTAAGTGTAACTAAATTGGTTGACCGTCACCGGATTATCTGTGTCATACTTTGAAGAGATATCGCGAACAACGAAGGAGGGGAAATAAACAAGGTTCGAACGTGATGATTCCGTTGGCTGGCAACCAGCAGTACCACTGGTCATGGAAAAGGTCGAGTTATTGGCCGTACCATTCATTTGGGCAGTAACTCGGCAGTACTTTATATCGCTTGCGGTGTAAAGAGCGGGATCTGTAAGAGGACCGTAACTGACTGTTGTGTACCCTCCGAGACCATTACGGAAGGTGGTGATATTATCCAATGGCTGAGAACCTGAGCATGGTAGAACCCGAGCAATGACGCGGCCTTCATCGCCGGGAGAGTAGAAAAGCAAGTCGGACCGTCCAATTCCTCGTAGATCCGCGCAACGAACATAAAGAACACCGAAATCGGCTGGCTGAGTAACATTTGGAATCTGTTGAAAATTTTCGCCGTCAAACTTGAAAACAGAGAGGACTTTGTTATCATCTTCTCCTCCAATATTGACAACCTCTGCCATCCTCTGAATCAAAGTAGCGACAGTAACTTGGTCACTATATTTGGCTTGAGTTGCAATCGGTTCACCAGGCAAGAGTGCGGAATTCCCAATGCTGCGAAGGAGTTGGAGTTTTAAAAATTTATCACTGGTTGCTGATGCGAAAAGCAAGCCAGTTTTTCCATCAGAGTCCGCTTTGAATGGGAATATGTTTGGATTGGAGACTCGAGGTACAGACTTTCCAGCGTCTTTCAAGGGGTCGTCTTCCCGATAGCTGAGTGTACCATTGTTGGATTGGAGAAAGTAGATCATCCAGCCATCTTCAGGGGTAGAAGTCGCTGGAGCAAGGATAAAGATATCATCGGTGCTGGTAACATTTGCAAGCATCAAAGAACGAATAAAGAAATATATACAGGAAAGTCTTACCCATTACCGTCAAGATCTCCAACAACAACGTGAATATCCTTACTAGTTATTGAAGCGGACGAAGGGCCCTTTGCGACATCTTTTGCAGTCAAAGCTTTTCCATCTGAAGTAAACTGTACGAAATGAACTTGCTGGACGTCTGGAGAAGATTCCTGTGTAGTCAAGTAGATATAGACGAGTCCGATCTTGCCATTTCCCTAGTAAGAATATCAATACGTTGTCCCAAGTGAGGGACAGCTACCGAACGCGACTGTACCTCAAAATCACCAGCGTGGAAACTCCCTCCCATAATCTCAGGAGTAAACGTGGTTGACTGTTGTTTTTCATATTTATTGAATTTATTGTCTGCATCGGTTGCATCTTCGTTCGAAAGCAAGATTGTGATCACATATGCAGAGGCAGACGAGACAATATGAAGCTATATTTAAACGTCAGGTTTGGTTCTCGCAAGCTGGAATGGGAGTATACGTACAAGATCGGCCTTCCCGTCGCCATCAGCATCAATTGCCAACAAGGACTGTGGGTTAGATAGGCCTGTAAAGCCAGATCCTTTCGTGGGCGTTTCGGAAACCTTTCCTTGGGAATCAGAAAGGTAGATATCAAGGTAAAGTTCGGGCGCATCTTCATTATCGGGATTTTTGCGTTCGGATGCGATAACCATGTCGCTAAAACCTTGGGCATTAACGTCGATATGAAAGGCATCAATTATTCCCTCGCGAGAAAACGTAGAAACGTCTTTGCTAGAGTCGAATACGACAGGATTTCCATCGCTCCAGTCAAATTTGAGCGGTTCGACCTTTAAGTCTTGCAGAGAATCGACTAAAGTTAAAACACGAATCCGAGAGACTCCAGTCAAAGGGGCATAATCGTAGTCGAATTGATACTTCCATTTAGGAGGTTCCCAAGTCGGTGCCTCTCCGATGATGCAGCGTATTTCCTTGAGCCTTTTTTCAGTTTGAATTTTGTAGCCACCAAGGTATTCGGTTATTTTGTCATCGCGTTTTTCATGGGTAAAAGCAACCCGTTTTCGGTGCGAAATGCTGAGTTTACGATTCCCGCCATAGGATATGCGCTTGGGATAAACTGTACCATTGCTGGGTTTCGTGTATTCAAAGGTGATGTAGTTCGTGAATGGATCAGAAGCTTCATTAATGGACCAGACGCGAGTGTAGCCATCCTTGTGACCATCTGCTTTGACATTGGAATCCTACAGAAAAATGTTAACCTCATACAAAGTCTCAGAAAAATTGGTGCTGACCTCGGTGCTCCCAAACATTCTGATGGTTCCGTCAGGAAGATGTTGTTCCCAGGAAGTAGGGTTGGCGAGGTTGTCGCCAATTGCAAAAACTCGCGTCCATTGTTCAATCTCGAATCGGTATTCGGTCTTGTTCTCCTGCGTGTCACCGATTTTGATGAGTCTCTGGCCGTCCAAGGTGAAACAATCTTTGTCATTATAACCAACCACACCTGGTAGAAACATGAGACCAGGGACAACGTTATCATGAAACCATAGCTGACCTCGAGCTCCATCTTGGGCCACGGTAGCGGGGGTGCGCTCGACGGTAGATATACCCATCAGGGTCCATCCCTTACCCAGTGTGGAAACTTTGGAGTTTGCAGAATGGTAAAAGGCAGACAGCGTTGGCTTGAACTGAGATTCCGGAATCGAAAATGGCACGGTGAGGGACAAAGACCCTGATGCGTCGACATCATGGTTTAAAGGTAGAGTGCCGTAGATAGACATCGATTTCTGGATTTCAGCAGTATAGATGTACTTGAGTAGAATCGCGTACACAACATCCTTATATACAATTTGCAGGACTCTCTGAAAGCACGACTGTCATTTTAGCTGGCAAAGACCTAAGAATACGATTATTGCGTGAACTTCAAGAACGTGTAGATTGTTGAAATTTGGGTAGCCGAACATGAACACTAGATATCATGGAAACTTGACCACGTAAATGGAATGCAAATGGAATGGGAGATTCGTAAATAGCGTACCTTCGTATAGGCTCCACGTTTGACACCAATTGAATGAATGCTTCCTTCAGAGCCATCGCATGATCAAGCACTGACAAGGACATCCTTGCTGATCAAGAGCCTCACAGCGTAGATTCGGCATGCATTTACGAGAATTCAGTACGCAGTTTAATAATAAAGTCGTCCTAGAAGCCAGTGAGGGAGCATCCTGAGACGCTCCTCCCGAAGTATCTCGGAAGTTAGGGCACAGGGTGACTCCAATCCTAGAGACACTGGTGGGTCACTCCACTCAGTCAGTGGTTTGAACTTTGGACTTTCGCTTGTGTACAGAGGCACGTGACCGTACCAAAAATAGCTCAGCTGGCGGCCAGGGCTCGTTATCAGTGGCTTGCTTTGAAGCGTGAAGCCTGGTGACAGTCGACAACTGAAATGGTTTGAACCAAGATAGTTGTATAATTTGCACAAATATTATGAATCTATCTTTGAATGTTCCAAGAGTATTGGTCAGATTTCAGTGTAGTAGGCTAACTGTTGTTACTCTAACTGTACTAGTAAGGTCAAACGTCACGGTCAACCATGTTGGCAGTTAAAGTTTCTCCTTTCAGTTTGCATTCAAAATAACGATCAGAAAGAAGGCAGTCGAATCCGTTTTTTTTTTGTTGACATATCCATGCAACATGAACCATCAGTGGCTGCATTCAGTTGGCAGTGGGCTTGAGCGAAATGTATTGGTTTCAATGAAGTTATAGCCGTTTCCACGGGTATTTTTTGAGAAATACAATAGCAACTTAATGATCTAATCCAGTCACCCTCCACGCCTTCCCATCTTAATTGTGCATGGGCGCTAAGCAGTTGCTTTGACCAGAATTTGATGGCTATTTATAGGAACCATCGCCGACACCCCTAAGTTTATACTTGAACCCCCGAAACGCTCGACATTAACTATCTCTCCTGGTCTATGACACTGTAACATGCCAGCAGTAACACGATCGAAATTTACTAGATCTTATGATAAACTGAGCGCCTTGAATAGTGCTTCAGACCCCATGGCAATGCTTCCGCTAGAAATCGTCTCAATGGTCTTCTACAATTGTCTTCCGGACGTAGACGAAAGTGAACCCAGCGGAGAATGTCAAAGCGCCCACAGACAAACATTATTCAAAGTAGGTGCGGTATGCAAGGCATGGCGCCAGACTGTTTGGAATATACCTGGTTTTTGGAGATACATTCCCCTTGAGCTTGGACCTTCAAATATTACAGACACGCCGCCTATTGTTACGTCTTGGATGGAGAGGGCACGACATATACCACTGTCAATTTCCGTTTTCGTGTCGCACCGAGACTGTCCTCTGTCGGATACTGGATTGAAAAACTTTATACGAATTGCCAACCTCTTTAATACATCTTCAAGTCGGCTGGAAAACATTGTCCTCAAGATGCCCACCAACCTCCTACGACTATTTGCTGCCCAATCTCCGAAGTTAAAATCGATCAGTATATACAACAATGACGACGAACAGTTGATTTTCAACAATTTGAAGGAACCATACAAACCATGGGTGATCGTCTCATACTCGGAAAGAGTAGGATTAGCGAACTTGAACACCAAACCGAGGCCGTCCACTCTGTCCATCAATCGTGTTCTTCTGAAGTCTGTCCACGCTTGCTGGGACAATCTAGTCTCTGTCGACACCAAAGACATCAATCTGGAAGATATTTTCGAAATTTTGAGGCGCGCGCCGAAGTTACGAGAGTTCCAGATCTACGAAAGTCGATCTCCACCATATACCTTGACGGAATCCATCCCACACGTCCCCCAAAACGATCTCGAATCCCTCGACATCATATGTGAAAGTGCGGAATTCCTGAACATTCTTTTCAGCAGGATATCCCAGCTTCCCTGGTTGACCTCCTTAATGATCGACGTCAGAATTGGCCAAATCGATTGCAAGTGCATTGCGGAATTGATGAAGCGTTCGTCTTGTCCCCTCGATGAATTCGTCATTACAGGGCCCCTTGCTGCCGATTCCGATGTGCTATCAATGCTCAAGGCAATGCCCTATCTGACATACCTACATATATCTCCAAACAACAAGTCTGACCCAAACTACACCGCCAAAAACATATTCGAATGTGTCTCGGATACCACCCGAAGGCGCGACGCAGAAATCGAAAGCGAGCAAAATAACATGCCTTCTGACGCGCTTCTTCCTTACCTTGAGTTCCTTAGCTATTTTCCGAATGGACCTGAAGACTCGAAGATGATCTGGGACCTCAAAAACACTTCCAATATGACGGGCGTTATTCAAGCGCGGTGTCCTGACATTGACGTATGTCGGTGCACCATTGAGGTCGAAATGAGGCCGCAAGGCCCCTTCTGCATTCATTATCTACCTTCGGGTTAGAGCATGTTGTTTTTGGATGATTATGGACGAGGGCAGCGAAGGTGACGGATGGTGAGAAACTGTGCAGGTTGGGGTTATATTCCTAGCGCCTTCCCTTCAAGCAAAGACCGAATTTCTGTAAAGAAGTGAGATAGGATAATGAATAACAACTATACGCACACATTTTCAATTCGTATGTTCGATGTCGATAATTGATTGGTGAGAATGTGAAATAGGTAACTCCGATAGTCTAAGTTAAATGCGATTATTTGATATTGGTACATACAAGCAACATCCATACAACATAATAATACACAGACAAATCTCCAGAAGTCTACAGAGCACTTTACGCATACTAGAAAAAAAGGGTCAATAAGTCAAAGAAAACGAACAAAACATGGTCATACCCTCGTAAATGTCCCCATCGTCATGAACGTCTCCTTCCGCTTTGTCCCATCCCCATATAAGCTCTTCACAGCGGCACTCATATTGGCCTTCCGCTTTGCCTCCTCTTTCGCAAGCTCATTCACCACCGCGCGGCTCGCACCCGCAATAGCAGGGTTGAGACTCGGACCTGGGAGAGCTGGTTTTTTCGTTGGAGGTTCACTTTCTTCAGGCGAAGCATCGTTCTTTCTCTTTTTCGACTTCTTCTTGGACGGCTCAAGTAATCGCTTACGCTCAAGAGCAAATCGCAGGGCCTGCTCTTCCTCAGGCGACGGATTGAGCTGAATGATGTCGTCGTCTGCATACTTCTTAGCACATTGGGGACAGAGGTTGAGCGACGAGTCTCCCTTTTCTTCTCCTTTAGGAGGTGTCGAATCTTTCTCCTTCGGTGAACCAGCCGCGGTGACTGTCTTAAAGCCCGCTTGAGAGAAAACACAGCCGCAGGTCGAGATGTAAATGAATGGCTGAACACCATTCATCTCTTTGAGCGTCAAAGGGCATACGAATTGAGGTCGGTCTGTTGAGTCAGCAGAGGCGTCGGACGAAGCAGGTGCCGGGTTAGGCGCAAGTGTTAGAGTCTTGACATCCTGTAAAGATGAGGCGACACTCCGTCAGAGAAACGGTGCCACTCCAACAAATTAAGAGACATACTTTTAACGACCTGATATGTCCACAAATCTCCTCGCCATCTCCATACGCCGACTTGTCCAGAAGATATTCTATTATGGCATCTTTGTTGTAGAGTTTGCCAAGAGCGCAGGAAACAACAGGTTCTTGCAGCTTTCGCTAAATGGATTATGAGTATAAGTGTAACAATATTGAAAAGGAATAGTACCTTGGATAAAGCACAATAGAACCATCGGGCCTTGGTTTGGTTTGCCTTGTCGGCCTGTTCAGCCTAGGACGCAACATCACTTGACCTGTAAACGAGATATCGAAGAATATGCATACGAACCTTGGGCTTGTTCCTCACCAGGTCTCTTCTGTCAGGGATGCTTCCTCCATCATTACCCATGCTGCAATAAAAAGAAAGAAACGGGCGAAGGAGTTTGGGGGTGGGGATGGTAGTGGTCAGCGACCAAGAGTCGGTTAATTAATTAATGAACACAACGTTGCAAGCCCGGATAAGTTTTTATCTATTATTAATACAATTATTATTCAGGCTCCGAACAAAGTTATTCACCATTAATGCCTTGGCCCAGCCTTAACACGATCCACGAGCAAACACACCCTATATCTGGTTCGCCAAGTTTCTCATGTTCTATTGAGCGTTTACGCACTGCCGCAGCGCAATGCTGCAGGAACTATCGCATATGGACAGGATAACCCAGCTGCAAGATGAGATACAACAGGTGAGTTGCAAGCATAGACATTTCATTATTGTGGTGCTAACGCTGCTTCCTTCCTATTCCTTTCATCTAGCTTCTCATGATTATGTCGAATACCATCGCATACCTCACTTCGCGGTCCAATTTTGTCCAAGTCAGCCCAGAGATTCCCATCACGAAGCAAAGAAACCCTGAAAAATTCGATCCTCCTGATGTATTCGAAGGTACGCGTTTGGTATTGTAGCTGCACTCAACTGATCTTGCTGTATAGCAAACCAAAAGGAACTAGTCACAGACCTTATTGTCAAAGCAAAGCAAATTGAATTCTTAATTAATTCATTGCCAGAGCCAGAGCCAGAAGAGGAACAGGTGCGCATATTATGTTCAGTTTGCTCACTTCGTCATTTCCTTAAAAGTCTCCGTTCACACTAGGCCCATCGTCTCCAGATACTGGAGGACGAAATGACACAGGCTAATGCAGAATATATTCGCGCCGTCAATCGAGCTAGTAAGATTATCCATATCCGAAACCTCGGCGACAGCTAATTTTTGCCAAAGAGGATCTTCACGCTCAAATATCCGACGTTCTCAAGATGATGTTGGACGAGACGGATACACTCACAACGGAGGAAGAAACTAAACCGGGCGTTGGTTAGGCTTTCAATTATGACATTGCGTCTTCTAGATGTCGTCATATCTTTTATCCTGTTCGGATTGATCTTCGAGTTATAGCGATGGCCAATGCAGTGTTTTGTTTCGATTTGGCGGCAGCAATTGGCTTGAGGATAGGCAACTCGCGAATTATTTCACAGTGTCTCCAAAGTCTGGAACTAGGTCACAGATGCCCAATACAATGCAATTTCTAGTCAACCAAGCACTGAACCCGTTTTGTGACTACGTTGAAAATCATTGCGCCACCTCGAAGATACTGACAATCGAAACATGGACACAAAATCAGCAGACTGTCCAAATATATCTGCAAGAAATTTTGGATTGAGAAGCAGCCCTACGGTCAAACTTGTTGCCTTGTATTTCTCATAATCATTCCAAGTGGGTAATATCTCATCAACTCCCGTCTCTCTGAACAGTAATAAGGTGCCTACTTTTCCATAGTGGTCATTCCATAGAATTTGTGAGGCGGTAGGAGTCGGTCGAAATGCTGTTACCCATCGACAAGTGACTAACATGGACGTAATTGGAGAGTGAGAACCCTTCGTAGGTGAATTCTTCTGTTGTCATCGATATTCGCACCGAAATTTTCGCCAAATCATGGTTCACGTTTCAAGTGACTGACGATTGACAGAGAGTAGATAATTACTTCATTATCGGTGCAGATAAGTACGATGAAAAGCCAAACCATAAGTAGTCCGAAAACCCCGAGCAGTGCGCTGAATACAGGACGCATGTATCAGTGCAAGGGACTGATTGGAATACCTAGGTGACGTCTCACAGTGATAACTCGTTGACATTTGCGTTCTTTTGGGTCCTTTGTGTGAGCACCATGACTTTAAAAGTGAGTGTTGTGAATATAGCAGCATGGCGCAGTGGTAGCGCGCGGGGCCCATAACCCCGAGGTCACTCGATCGAAACGAGTTGCTGCTACTGACTTTTTGATGTTTTTTTTTGGTCCTATAGTGACTTGTACACAGAAATACGTCAAAGTCATTCCTTCTTTATTTTCTCCTACGAGGTGAATCCTCAATCCTGCCAGTATCGTATACACAGTACGTAAGGGTAACATAAGCGCGTCATGGGGGTGACGGTGATGTTTCGCTTTCAGGGGTAATTGATCATCATGCGGTGATGGATGCAGACTCACCCGAGATCGACGTCGCTTCTTGCTCTCTTGTCGTTCAACTGTGCTATTCTAATTCTAGACGCTCAGATACGAGCGTTCTGTCGAAAACTATGGATGTTATCTGGATTGCTGACCACAACCTTAGTTCCTGGCAACAACCTTAAAGATTCTCTCTTTACCCAGTGGTGGTGTCGGCATGATTTTGTTGATCTTTTTTAGAACCTTGGAGACCTGCATGTAAGGTGCGTGGAAATTATCCGTAAAGCATCCCTGAAGGCAGTGACTTGGCTATCACCCCTTATCCAAGTTAGTCCACCTCAACGCCGTTACAATCGTCTTACACATGTAGGACACATCTGACCATTCGCCGCGGCCAAATATAACGACATCGTTCGCAGTTTGCTACAGTGTCACAAGTTTCGCGGAGGGCATTTCTCAACGTAAGTAGGAATACTGTAACTCCGTGGTGTTGTCCTACAACTATCCGTCAGCAGCATAGCGATAATCTGCATCTTTGAAGGCAACTTGAACGACACTAGGGTGGTTGATTGCCTCAGGTGAGTTGTTTACGTTTCCTTTACAATTATCTAGATCTTTTTAATTGTCGTTGAAGATGTCCAGCGTAGGGAATACGATTGTTGGAGGAATACAGGACATATCGGCGCTCCTTCCACTATTGGGGACCGAACAATGCGAAGAACACGTTGGTTCTGCATTGTACAGAGGCTTTCTGTACGTATGCATTTCCCCAATCTCAATTTTCGGCAGTCTCGGTATTGCGAAGGCAGGCTTCAACGTAGTGCTCGCAAGTTTCAATATTCAACGGCTGGAGTTTCTCGGAGCTAAAAAACTTGACGATGGTGGCTTCACACCGAAGGGCGCAGTCGCGCCCATGATCGGTTTGGATCCACTTCACCAGAACCGATTTTTAGCAGAGAGTCGGCTGGAAGTGATGTTGAGGGATGAAAACATAGAGAACGTGGAGGACTTGACGGTCTCTTGGGATAAAGGGAACCCGCTTTGGAACCTTAAACTCATCTTATTCACATTCTTGGGTGCGCCTCTGGGGCTTACCCCATACCTCTACATTATCCTCCGCTCCGGGAACACGACAGGCGACCCACTTTTTCTCGCAGGTTGGGGGTTCCCAATCATCCGCATTGTGGGCTCATGCCTTTGTGTGATTGTCGTGCAGATCCTCATTCAGATTCGTATTCTGGTCATCATTCGGATGCGGCTTCTCTTTATATCTATGGACAGGATCATCAAAGAGGAGAATATCAACTTGGAAGCAAAGCCATATAATCTCTCGTGGAACTCGCATACCACGTCCGAGACGTGTTTATGGGCGTTGGAAAGGTGGCTTGCACAGCAGGATGGAGGGGATGAACGAAATGAGCTCCGAGGCCGGCTGCGGGTGAGATACGAGCATGAACACAGGCGACAGTTTCCGCCAAACTCGCGTCTTCGGAGGTTTATTGAGCCATGGATGAACTTTTTTCTTCACTGGTTGCTCGCAGGCGGCATCTTCCTCGCTATTTTGGGATACATAGGTTGTTTCAACCTGGTCTCGAACGCGCCATCGAATTCACATGGGCCGCTGATATGGTTGGGCATGGAAGTTTTTCTTTCAGTACTCCGAATTGTTGTATGGGCGTTCAATCCATCATGGGACGATTCCAAGGGCATCACCTTCAATCTCAAGCTCGCCGCACACTCACCCCTCATAACATGCAGCAAATCGTTCAGCGACATCGAAGAAGACGGCGAGGCCCCGGTGATGCGAGCCAACAGCTTCCTCGAGGAGATTGTCGCGTACACAGGCCCTTTACCTTCGTTTAGTTGGCCCGATGTTGCGCTCTATTACATTCTTACGTCTCGGGACGATCCTTCAAATGTTCAAGATGACGAACCCGCACATGGGATTCTTTACGTCGTGATACTGGACTACAAAGAACAAACGAGCCGCATCCTCACCAAATCCCCTGGAACCGACTCCTATTTCGATATTTTTATCTCCTCACTTGAACCCGACCCTGGTAGCACAGTGATCAACGTGAAGTTCGTCACAACAGATGATGGCAGACGTGTTGTCACTCCTCCTAAATCCCATTCCCTGACAGCTGATGCCAGATTCATGGAGGAACTGACGCGACACTATAACAAGATCATCTCACAGATCCGAAATCGGCGGGACCCCGTTGAATTTCCTAAAGCGTGGGACATGCTACGCTCAGACGAGGAATCGAGCTCTCAGGATGATGCAGACGATTGGCCAGGCAGCGGTATGCCGGTCAAAGGTCACGATCAAAGCGACGATGACGAGAAAAGTAGCAATAACAGCGGATCGAGGAGGACCACGTTGAATTTTTTCGACACCAAACGCTTTGATTTATTATTGACAAAGGAGGACGTCGCTTATCTTCGCCAAGGGCAGCTGGAGAGAAGATGTAAGATTTTCTTTGGCGCTCTCGAGGAATGGATAGAACTCTTTGTTGTCGCCCATGTCGAAGCGCTTCTGAAGGCCGTGCCGACCAACATTGTTTTCAAGGAAGGAGAGTCTGTGACGGTGGTGCAAAAGTACGAAGCCAATGAGGTCGAATACTTGCTCATCGAGTGCCGTGCGCACATGGAACGCCTGGCGCAAACAACATTTAATAAATGGATATCATTTTTGGAAACCAGTCATCAGACCATGGTCAAAGCAGTGTTAGACGGCACCTTCCCATCCAACTCTGGGGTTCAGTACGGGTTATCATCATCATCAGAAGAGAACGGCTCCCTCCAATCAAATGATAACAGGAGCGAGGAAGGGCTCAAATACGAGAAGTTGCGCTCGAGACTCGTCAATGAGTGGCAGAGACTTCTTGAGGTTTCAGAAACATCTAGGGCGGAGAACATGCGTAAGCGACTGGATTTGCAGAGAGATACAACGAAACAGAGAATCCAAGCCAGGAAATACCACGACCAGGAGGGCGAGACCATTATTGCGGTTTGGAAGGCTCGTCTACACCTATTGGAGGCGGATTCTCCTGAACAAAACCAAAATGCTGGCATTGAAGAGAATGACGGCACTGACTCAAGCCCTGCAGCTCCCGAATCTGCTGTTCATTCACCTGATGGTGACGCTCACGACGAAGCACCAGATACTCAATTTATTGCCAAAATGGTCGAACGATTTAATAAAGGCCAACAGGAAGTTGGCCAAATTCCCGACAACGCTCAGAAGAATTTCAAAAAGAATATGATCTCTCGCTATGATCGTATGAAAGAAAGATGTCGCTCTCGTGCCACCGAGATGCTAAGCAGAATGGAAGTCGAACGGCAAGCTATCAAGCAAATGAGCGTGACTGATTTCCTGACCGACGATACTTCGCTATGGCAGGAGAGGAGGGTGTACTGGAGTCGTGAATCCTTACAACAGCGACTACGCCTGCTGAGACAAAATTCTCATAAATTCGTTGAAGCTCCAGATATGGTGACGGAAGATTCTCTGGATGTTCTAGAGTAAGCTACAAGGCCCAGGCCACCCTTGAGCCAGTGTATCACACTTCTACTCAACCCTCTTCGTGTATACCCATTATGATGTTATGATATACCCGCTAATTTCTTCGCATGAAGAGTCTTTCTAGTACTTACTACATGTTTACCAGCAACTTTACGGCAGCGGATTCCTAAAAATATATAATGTATTGTACACTACCATCTACAAATACATGGGAAGAAAGGCTTTTAACTGGTCTTCTTGGGAGTACTACTACTAGGACGAACAGGCAAGAAGACATCGGATAGCCAGTAGACTGCCTTACTATCATCAGCTAGCTTGATGGTGAGGACGTTTGGTTCATTGGTCTTGACATGGGCGGCTGGAAGGAATATATCCTCATCAACAAGGAAGTCTTTAGAATCTTGAGATAATCCCCATGTGCGCTCGAGGATGTGATCGTTGAGATCGATGTCCACCAAGGCAGCGGACGTAGTCATGCAGTGTTTCAAAGTGAGAATATAGTCCTTCTCTTCCTGGACATTGAATATGACAGTACAACTCGACCATTTGGGATAAGGGAACACAATGTATGGGCGGCCTTTCCTGTAGTAGTCGGTGGCATATACGTTCTGGTAGAAGCAAGTATCTTTATGTTGACGCATGGCAGCTCGCACGTTCTGGAGCACTGCGCCTTGAATTGCTCGACCGCCATCCGGTGAACGGAATGTTACACCTGACAGGGATTTGAGTCCTTTTACAACTTGCGTGACATCTTTCGAGCTAAGTTTCGATGACTCGAAGTCGATGAAGACAAACTCTTGGCTGATTTTCAACGCACGAATCATGTTTGCCGCTCCCCCAACATTGTTGACCGAAGCATCGGAAACCACTAGATTTTTGTGTGACCGATCCATTAAGCGTCGTCGTTCCTGCAAAGCATCTTTACTCCAGTATGCCCTTGTGCTGTGAACATCGGATGTAAGGTATTCACTATTATCCAGCGTCATAAAGTCGTCCGATTGATCCTTCATTTTGGAAAACAGCTGCTGTGCCCTCTTCCGACATCTATCCTTCATTCGATTAAAATCGGACACCAAATCAATCGAGGAAGTTGATTGTGATTCCTCTTGAATTCGTTGGAGTTCATGGGCTCCTTTATTCAATCGTTCTTCCATGTCTTTCTGGTACTGAGGATTGACCAGATATGTGTCGGTGTCGATGGCTTGGTCACCCACGGCGGTACTAAGAGCAGGGTGCTCATTGTCTCCAGGTTGAAGCAACTGATTCCCCGATACTGATATTTGTTCATCCACACGTTGCAGGCGGTTATTCCAGATTCCGAGAAGATGTTCCGATTCAGGATCATGGTATTTTCTTCTTGATATTCTTTGCCGACAAGACTTGCTATGAATGTCAATACGAGCCCGCATTGCCTCGACTCTGGACCTCGTGGTGGATTGCGCAAGCCTCTGCCATTCAGAGAGCAATCTGCCGCGTAGTTTCTCCCTTCTGCTCCTCAAATAATGCTTTACGTCGTCGTCGAGCCACTTGTCTTCGTTACTTGCCATTTTGGTTTCACTTTCGGGGAAAGTGTTCTCCAGGATAGATTTGACCATTTGTACGTGGTTGGCATGTACGAAAGAGTCCCATTTAATGGCAATACCAGCCAAAAGGTGTTCCATTTGAGTTCGGCATTCGATGAGAAGGTACTCAGCCTCATTAGCTTCGTATTTCTGAATTATTGATACGGATTCGCCTGGTGCAAATGTGAGATCGGCAGGTACGTCTTGCAATAACTCTTCGCTGTAGAGCCCGACGAACATCTCGACCCACTCTTCTAGACGGTTGTATAATTCGCGCCATCGCCTCTCGACTTGGCCTTGGCGGATGTAGACAACATCTTCGGGTGTTAGTTGTAAAACCAACCGCGTTGGGTACTCTCCAGATAGTCGTTTCGGGTCACTGGACACCAAAGAGGTATGTACAGAACCCTCAGCCTTCTTCTGACTTTCATCCTCTTCCTTTGCTTCCTCCTCCTCTCCCTCCTCCTCTCCGTCTTCCCATTCTCCCTCCTCCTCTCCCTCCTCCCGTTTTTCATCCTCCTCTTCTCCGTCCTCAACATTTCTTTCAGCTCCTCCCTCGCTGTCTTCCCCACCCCCTTTGTCTTCCTGATCTTTCTGATCCTCCACTTCTTCTGTATTCTCTCCCTCGTGTTTCTCCTCGATCCTGTCTCCCTCATGCTCCTCAATGCCCGAGTGGCCTTCGTTTGACTTTTCCTTCTCCTCAACTTCCTGATGATCAATATCACTTTTGTTTGAGTCATGTTCCTCAATCTTGTCCTTGGAATGGGTCTCTTTCTCGCCTATCGTTTCCCCGAGCTGAGATCCCTGCTTGCCATCCACCACTACCACAGACACGGACATTTCATCTTCTTCCAGATCCTCCCTCTTCAAGGTCGTCTCACTGGGTCTGCGCAAATCCCATGTGGTGCGAAATCCAACAATCTTCTTCCTCTTCCGAAGCTGCGCGATAATCTTATCATAATGCCGTGCCAGTTCCTCCATAAATCGCGTGTCTGCGGTCAGAGAGTGGGTCTTTGGAGTTGTGAGCACACGCTTCCCGTCGTTTGTTGTCTTAAACTTGAGATTGACAACGGTACTTCTACGATCCGACTCGAGAGACGCGACGTAGATGTCGAACGGGTGGTCATCTCCGGGCCGTTTTGTGAGGGCGCGGCAGGTTTGTTCTTTGTAGTCGCTAATAACCACATAGAGGATCGCATGTAAAGTAGCATTTGGCGGACACGGGGAGGGCGCATCTTCAGCCGTGAGGATATAATACAATGCGATATTGTTCCAGTTGAAGGACGGTAAAGGCCCTGTGTAGGCGACTATTTCTTCAAGGAAAGTGGTGCTCCTGTCAACTGGAACGACGCCATCTTCTTTGATGTCGTCATCCGATTTGTTGCAGGTTATCAAAGGCGAATGAGAGGCGAGCCTTAGATTGAACGTGATTCCTTTTGAATCGTCCCAGGAAGGGTTAAATGCCCACACGACAATTCTGAGAACGGAGAGCAAGGCCTCCAGTGCAACCCACACCACAGGCCCAGCCGAGGTATCAGATGCGTTTGAAACAAGGTTGAAGCATCCGATGTAACCGATCACCGAAAGAATGAGTCCAATGGCAAGGAGGATGTGGAGTGTGAAGTCAGCGGATGGCCGAATGAATTTGGTTAGTCGCGACTGTGGGGGAAACTGTCTGCGTCGCGCGGCCTCAAAACAACGTTTGATATTGGTCCCGTTGGTCTCCTCATCGGCGTATATCTTCAACCAATCTTGAAGACCCCATATGCAAGTTTCGGATGTCAAATGGGAGCTCCATGACAGATTGTGAAATTTTGACTCCAGGTTGATATTCATATCCTTTGCGATGCGGTCGACTGACATGAAGAGTAATCGCATTCGGATGATAACAAGGACCCGAATCTGGATCAAAAATTGGACCACAACAACGCAGATCACCGATCCCAGTATGCGTATGATTGGAAAACCCCAACCTGCAAGCAGAAAAGGATCGGTGCTTGTCTCAAGATCGCGAGGTTTGAGGATAAAAAATAGGTAGGGTGCCAGTCCGAGCGGCGCGCTAAGTAGTGTGAACAGCACAAGCTTGAGGTTCCACATCAAATTCCCTTCGTCCCATGAAACGGTCAAGTTCCCCACATTGTCAATATTTTCATCGGCCAGCATCTTCTCCAACTTGCTTTCCACCAAAAATCGATTTGGATGCTCAGGATCCAGAGCAATCAAGGGCGCTACGGATCCTTTGGGACGAAATCCGCCATCTATCAATTTCTTTGCACCGAGGAAGCGCATCGGTTGGATGTTGAGACTTGCGAGGAAAACGTTGAATCCTGCCTTCACTATGCCAAGGCTTCCGAAGATTGATATGGGGGAAATGCAGACATAAATGAATCCTTTGTAAAGTGCAGACCCAACATGTTCTTCACATTGCTCGCTCCCGAGAAGGGGTAAAAGTGCTGAAATTTCCTGAATGCCATCGACTACAGTCGTGCCAACGCCAGACATTGCCCCGCCGCGGCCTTGCACCGTCTGTCGTAGTCATATATGTTATTTGCAAGATTGGATATCTATGCAGTGATTGTGCTCACCTACACAAGGTTACTGGTTCGTCTCAGAACCCTCAAGTTGTGGGCGGTTTATCGAGCTGCAGCAGGAAGCGGTGCCATATTTGTCGTCTTGAAACAGCGTGGGCGCTCTGACATTTCAGGGTCCTAAACCTTTTTATGGAACAGTCATCGCCACAAAGCTGCCTCGGAGATATTCATGTGCATGGCTGGTTCAATGAAAGAGATTTGTTTGTAAAGATAATACAGTGTCAATTTCAACGCCGAAAGTAAGATAAAAACCAATGGAGCGATGAGAAGAACTTGAATGAAAGAAAGTTGCATGGGCGTGGCGGTCGTTGAAAACAATGACACGTGATATGACGCGTGGCCAGACGCGACGCCGACATCAATTGTGTAGCAATGATAGGAGTTTTAAAAGGCTTGGATCGATAGGTGGGTAAGCATTTTTATGAATCGACATTAACCAAAAGCTCATGAAATAATTTTTTATTCACAAAGCTATGGCTGATATAAATTTACACTGCTTACAAAATAAAGCGATGACCAAAGGAGAACATATTAACTATCAACAATTCAACCCAAAAAAAACCTGTCTTATCACAGCAAACGTTTATGCTGACCCAGGAGACATTCCGACTGTGAGTAAATACAAGCATTAAAATTGTACATGAAATGGTGATTTATTTGCCAACAACTTGAAGGACTTACATGCTAGGAGTATGATGAAATACAAGCCTATCAACCTAACCCAAAAAAAAAGTTTGTCAGAATGAATGAGACTCCGAGAAGCATGAATGGAAACTATACATCAATCCCTCCATATAGTTTGATCTCCCGTCTCTGTTTAGAGTCAAGACATTACAAGAGCACGTTTCAAGATACAATAATTTACTTACTGGATCAAGGTATTGACCAAAACGACCGACACGAACAGGACAACAGTCTCAAAGTTAGCAAAGGAGAACGTGAAGGTGTGGCCTGACCTGTTAAATTGGTTTGTCTCTTTGATTCCGAATGAGAAAGAAACAATCTTACACCCAGCTGCCAATAATCAACAACGGCGCGACAAAGTTTGCGATGCGCTGGGAAGAGGTCAAAATCATGTCCAGAATTGATTAACATATCCAGCCAATATAACTTACAATAGAGCTCCCGACGCAGTACATGATGGTCAACTCCATTTCATCCTCAACAGCAACGCGAACAGAGCCAATGTGTTTTGTTAGGTTTACCTGATGTAGAATGAATGAGTACAAAGAATAAGGCAGCCACAAGACTCACAATGAGAGGTAGCAGAATCAACCCAATCAAAGTTTTCGATGCTTCATATTCTGTTGAAAAGTCCTGGATAGAGATTATCACTGGTGTGACGTTAGGACTCCCATTTCACCAATTAAAAAATGTCAATATACTCACAGTACTTCGAACAGAAGTATGTTACAACCCCGAGGACCGATAGCCTACAAATCAAACATCAATGGTGCATCTCATCTCCACAAACAGTACTGTTCTGACGATATGGCTCCGAAAATGGCATTCTTAACAGTCGCATCGGGCCCTCCATTAGTCTCTCTAATACGACCAGAAACCCAGTCGCGGTCACCCCACTCCACAACACCCTCCCTTCCATCTTGATTCTGAGGAACAAAGTACAGCTGCACGTTGGAGCAAGGTTAAGACGGCAAGACACTCTGTTTTAATGCCAACACGAACCTGGAAGTACAGGAAGGCAAAATATGCCCCTAGTAGTACAATCGCTGTTCCTCTGTGAATAATAAGGAGTCCGCCGGTGTTGGAGGTATCTAAACAACTTATCACACATATAATTTGAAGTAATTGTTATAGCCTAGTACCATCCAATGTAGCCGAATATGCAGCAGGAATAACCAATCCTATATGTCAATGCTAATGAGATGCACATATTAAAAATATAACAGAAGATATTTACCCGTGCAAATGGTCAATGTCATGAGCTTGATGTGTCGGAATGAGTATAATAGCAATGCGGCTCAACAATTACAGGTAGGTTAACCCACCGAACTTGAACTAAGTTGCAAAAATGAGAAAAATGATGATCGACTTCAGTGAAATAAACTCACGCTTGCGCCCTTGTAGCCTGGAATTTTGTTTCGGATCTTCTGTATCCAGCTGAAGGGGAGATGGTTGCAGAGGAAAGAGTTGATGAGGTGAGAGCTTACCAGCGACGAAAGCACATCCCAACACAAACAAGATATTGGCAAGTACTGAACCGAGAATCTGTACAATGATGTCTCCAAGTTGAACACACAGGATCTTGAGTTGAAAGGCACTTACAAACGCCCGAATTAGCAGTACATCGTCTTTTATTGCAAATGTAAAGAGTTAAGGAAAAGGTATACACAAGCAACGAATAAAACAATACCTCTAATTAGGGCTACCACATTGACAATTATCTCAACAAGATCCACAAAAGATGTGTCGAATATTATAGCGGCTATCGGGTGGAGAAGAACCGACACTTGCTTTGTCGAACCTCGAACAAGCTAAGAATGTGATGTACCACAGCCCAACAGTAAGTATCTGAACTGGCTAACAAAAACCATCCACTTACTCCTGGCAGAGGCACAAGTGCAAGCAATCCAAAGACTAAGCGTAAATCGGCGCTCCAGTCGAGACGGTGGGCGAGAGTAACCAACGGAATAAAAACCAAAAGAATGTTGAAATAGGAGCGAAGGAAGTAGAAAGATGGCGACGATTGGGTCTGGCCTGCTGGGAGCAACGGGGTCGTCTCAGACGGTGGCATGGTGGTTCTGGATAAAGGTGCTTAACTCCGTGCTTCGATGTCGACCGCGGTATTCTCGAATCGTTGACGATGTCAAGTCACGTAACGTCGACTGGAATGAGGCCGGCTATTCGCGAGGAATCAAAGCTTTAGGAAGATGAGCTTCTTTTCAATTCATGGGAAAGAAAGACACTAACCTAATAATCAAATGCATCACATGCAAGAGCACTATTCTTATCCCAAGGCACTCACGAATCCCACAAATGATAGGCCAACTTCAACAAATTAAATATGTAGAAGATGTTAGTAGAAGATGGCAGTTTAACAAATCTTAGAAAACATATGTAATGCATTTTCACCTCTAACCAACCAGCAAGCGTAAAAGAACATTCACATTTACCTTGACTACTGGGCGCTTAAATCACACATCCGGCGCTTGATGCTGTCATCTAACTCCTTCATCCGTGAATGCCAAGGATTATCGCTCCCAACCGCTTTCAATATAATTAAGATAAATGATGTAATATTTATACAATGGCATCTGTAAGCTTGGAGGCTTACCACGACCGCCCAAAGCACACAGACACGCGAAAGCACGCCAACGAGAGCATAGATCAGGCCTCGCTAAGTCGCTTAGCGAGACATTGAGACCGAAGGACAAAAGAGATCACAAATCACCTTCGTTGCCTTAACCAGACCGTTACGCAACGAAGGTGAGTATATTATTGTAGACTACAGATTACATGTATTAACCAGACCGTTACGCAACGAAGAGAGCGTTGTCCTTTCCGTTTAGGCCGTTAGTGAGGCTGCCGAGACCGACAGCCCTACAGCATCTATTCCTCGCCCCCAATCCGATAGCTGGGGAATGTCGGTCATTCTTGGTTGAGAATGCAAATCTTCCAAAACCATCTGCCCAGGAGAGTAACTAGTCCTATACATAACTAGTCATCGCAACATTATAATCGAATAAGAAGGATCCAACGCAAGCGCCGGTGAGCGCTCACTTCCCAGCCTCCAGCCTCGCTCGAGAACTTGTCAGACTGACCAAGGTTGTTATTTTAGATGGAGCTAGATATATTGTGTATCCTTTTTCTGTTTCCAGTAATTTCCGTCAAGGCTGTTTCTGTAGTGCATCGTGTTTCTAGATGGCGGGAGTGTAGTGGTTAGTACATCGATACTAGCAATCTTGGACTAATTGACAGGGGGTTGTACACAATGTAAGGCCTTAGGAGTTTGATACACCCCTTCTTTATTTCAAAATACAGACGGCAAGTTTCGTGGCCTCTGTGATAATAGTGGAATTACAGAAAGGGACTTTCTTGCCTGAACCTAGAGATTATACATCCCTCGTTGTGCTTGCCCGAAGTGGAGACCGGATCGATTTTTTCCAAGTCGTTCAATTCCCGATTTAATCTCAGCTCGAACCTTCCCAGTTTGTCATCTCCCGAAATTATTACTCTTTTGTTCAACTCCAATAAAGTCTTGCCTTTGATTCAGAATTGTTTGTTGAACTCAACTGACAGTGACAGCGCAACGAAGAATTTGGGTGCCAATTGGTGCAAGACCGCTGTATTTGAACGCTTGCGTCGCTGAAACCTTTTGAATACATTGTTACGGTGATTATCCTCGGCTCTTCAGTGTCTCAGTGACTACTTAGCGACTGTAAATTTGCCTTGCTGTATCTAGCATATCCTGCATACATTAGCTGTGTCGTCCTTTTTTGCTTGTTCATGCACATTGCTTCCACTTACTTACTACCAATTTTTTTTTGGTGTTTTGATAATTTCCAGAACCCATGTACGGCTCGTACTGTCTGGAAGGCGGACATACGGTGGCAATTGCCAAGCCAAATAGTCTCTGCTGAAAATGGAAGCGTTTCTTTTCACATGGCTCGGCGTCATTGCTCGAAGATTTGTATTCTTGGACGTCGCTCGAGATGATCATCATGAAGGCGTAGTACGTACTCCAGGATCTGGATAATTGCCTGTAAAGCCCATATTTTTTGAGCTAGATAGCATCCTTATTTATAATGTTAACGTTACATGCTCTCCACATTTACATCCATCGGCACAACCGATTCCGCAAATATGCGTACAACTTTATTCCTGTAGCCAAAAATGATATTTTCAGCTCTCGAGATCATCTTTCTTGCTCCAGGACTCTCAGGATCTCTTTACGCCGTCTGTATCGTCGACAAAGCTTACAAGGGGCGACAAGGCGCAGAAAGACCCCTCTGAGAGACGAAAATTGCCGGTGATGATACCAGCTCGCGTGATAGGCCGGCCAGGCAATACCGTAATTATGCTGAGCAGTGCAACAGGGACAAAGACCTCGTGCGTTACCACTACTTCCTCCTCTTCACCTCCACCTCCTCTATACATTTCAAATTCTCCTCCATTTACGCTTTTTATGCGCCACTACTAGAACTGACGACCCCCGCTATCTGATGCTATTTTCCAGGAAAACCATCCTGACCAAGGGAAAGAAACCGTTGTATGCTGCGTCAAAAGTCATCAATGCATCGTGCGGCTCAGCTTCGTCAGTCTTTGCCCGTTGCTGGGTGCACAGCACGAACAAGACCTCAGCGCTCTTCAAAACAGTGAAGAATCAGGGGCTGAGGAGGGCGTATTCAACGAAAGGAGGCGGCGCAGCTGAGGGTGCTGGCGGTGCGCCCAACGGTATCCCTGGCTCAGGGCTGCCTCTGTATCGTGCGTGGCTTCTTATGTGCAATGCTGGCTCTGTTGTTGAGTGATTTGTAGGGAGACTCGTCAATGCGTGGACGGAGACGCCGACAAAATGGTACCCACTGCCCCTGGCAGTAGGGGCACTCCTGCTGGTCGCTATTCAATACAGGAAAAAGGTCAAGCGCGCACGCCAGGAGGTCGAGCTGAACGAGGACGGGCTAGAGGTCATCAAGCTGAAGGGCCCATGGCACGTCAGTACCCATCTCCATCCCCTCCCCAAATCCCCAGGCTGATGCTGGCTCTCGGCTAAACAGGTACACGTTATCGGCGCTCTGCCACTGCGCAACATGTCCCGCCTCTGGGGCTACCTCAACTCCCTCGAACTCCCGGTCTGGTTCCGCCCTTATGGTATCCGTCTTTATGCCTATTCATTTGGATGCAACCTCGATGAAATCGACGCTTCGGATCTGCGTGAATACCCCAGTCTTGGCGCATTCTTCTACAGGAAATTGAAAGACGGCGCGAGGCCTGTGGATGATGCTATTTTGGTGAGTAAAAAAGTTCTCGATGGGGATTTGTTATCTTAAATTTATTTTGGGATGCAGGTAAGCCCTGCAGACGGGACAATGTTACATTTCGGCACTGTTCAAGAGTCGCGCGTCGAGCAAGTGAAAGGCATTACATACTCTCTGGATGCATTGCTGGGTATTGAGCGCCCTGGCTCACCAACGTCCACCATTGTCCCTCACAACCGTGACATGTCCGTCGTGGACGACCACGAGTTTGCAATTGTCAATGGAATCGAATACAGTCTGGAACAACTCATTGGAGCCTCAACGCCCTCGACGCCTGGGACCACTACGCCTACCTCGGAGCCAGCATCTTCGTCGTCATCACAGACATTGCTTGGCACGCCCACTTCTGAGTCCGAAAGTGCAGCAGATGATCATGTCCCTAAGAAATTCGGAGATCAAATCGACGCATCAGTTGGCTCGGAGCGCAACATCGAGGAGACCCTAGTGCACGATGCCTCCGTCGCTCTCCAGATGGGCGTGAAATCCGAAGCTGCTGCTGCCGTTCAGCGCAGACGAAGCGTCACTTCGGGTAAACATGTCAGGCCAGGCAATAAGTTGTTTTTCTCTGTCATCTATCTGGCACCGGGAGACTATCATCGGTTCCACAGCCCCACTGCTTGGGTTGTGGAGAAGAGGAGACACTTTGTTGGTTAGTATAAAAACTTCTGTTTAGTTATAACAAGCTGACCGACCTCCTTAGGCGACTTGTTTTCGGTATCTCCTTGGATGGCTAAGCGCCTCGAGAACTTGTTTGTGCTCAACGAGCGCGTCGCTCTTCTTGGAAGATGGAAACATGGATTCTTCGGAATGGTTCCTGTCGGAGCCACGAACGTTGGTAGCATTAAGATTAACTTTGATCAGGTAGGATTCGCTCTATCCGGATGAATAGTGAAAGGAATGAGTTTTCGTTTCAGGACCTACGAACAAACCTCCGTGGCAAGCGTCCTCCTCCCGGTGCATACACTGAAGCCGTCTACTCCGCTGCTTCTCCCATCCTGCGCGGCCAGCCCCTGACACCCGCGGAAGAGATGGGTGGATTCTGCCTCGGCAGCACCATTGTGCTTGTATTCGAGGCTCCCAGCGACTTTGAGTTCACTGTGCACCCTGGTCAGAAAGTGAAGGTCGGGCAGAGGTTGGGCGATGTCGTAAGCAAGCTCGAGACGCTCCAGCAAGCCGAGGACGCTGCCTCCAAGGTCAAAACTGATTAGAGGTTGGATTAATTTCTCCTTACTCCCCCATTTTTATCACTCAGGGTTGGATTGGAATGGATTTTTTGGATCTTTTTTTGTTGTCGTCGCTTCATATAGATATACATACACCCTTCCTTGCTTGATCTTGTGGATCTGTCGGTGAAGACCGTAATGCAAGTGGGATAGAATACCTTCCGACACGCCGTCCCAACGCCATCCTCTGTTCCTCCGACCTAGCCACGTCCGTTCATTTCCCCTCAACTGCCAACCTCCCTCCGACAGCTCCCATATACCATTAACCGACCTAACGCCAACATTCAAGATTCTTTTTATCTCATCACGACCAACTGCATATTTACTACGGCCCTCGCTTCACTTTTTCAATTCATCTTCACTTCACCAATATTATCACCATTCACGGCAAGCTTCAACTCAGGCATATTTTACGCGCGCACGTATTTTTTTTTCTTCTTACTCTCCCTATTTTAGCATACCTCGTCGTTTGTTTGTTGTGCAAGTTTCTCGTATTGTACTAGATACACAGTTCAACCTGTGGATTTGTTTTCGAATTTGCTGGATTAAGTGAATTGTGATAATGTTCTAGATGGGTAGGTCATACAAAGGCGCGTCGGCATTACATCCTCTGATAATTTATTCGGAGTTTTGAGACGGGCCGCCTTCGAATTTCGAATTTCGAAAACCCTTTCATGCCCTTTCACGTACGCTAGTTGAGGCTAGTAACTATCACTCCCATTGTTCGCGTTTCATATGGCGCCTGTAAAATCACAGTCGCCTCAAGGCAAGCCACTCAGTCCCCTTTCACGATCATGGTGTCCCATTGTGTTCTAAACTACGGACATCTGTGCCACCACATCGTTAAAATAGCAAGGGGAGATGCCACATCCACAGACGACTTTCTTCAACACCCACCACTTCTACAATGCTGGAAGACGCGTCTCTCGTCGATCCAGACAGGCAGCTGGACCTGCCATCGACCACGAGCCGCAGTACGGTGGGACTAGGCACAACAAGCGACAGTATTGGCAGGCCCAACGCTGTTGCACTTGATGTGCATCCGATCGGCGGGTCCGATAACCTTGTGGCCAAAATTCCCCTCGAATTGGTGACTGCAATTTTCGCATCCTGTCTCCATGAAGAACCTAGCGAGTACAAAGATCAGGGGCTGAAGAAGGGTCTCTGGACATTGCGATTGGTCTCCAAACAGTGGCGCGATATCGTTGAAGGAACACCAAGCCTTTGGAAACACGTATCTATCCCTCTTACAGTCGAGAGCCTGGAGCAATCGATTGATATGGCAGAGATATGGATAGATCGTGCTGGGAATCGACCGTCGGAAATGCACATCTATGCTCTCGGCGATGAAGTTTGGGATGGACATTTGGAGCAGTTTAAGCGGTTCGCCCGTATCGTCAACGCGTCTTCGCTACACTGGACCGTTTTACGCCTCGACTTGCCTACGGTGCTTATGGAGATGATCGCTGGCCAGCCCACCAACTTGCAGGAATTGATACATATGAATAGCACAGAGCATGGCGCCGATTTCTTTGATCGTTATTTCTTAGTGCGTTATTCTGATCGCGAACCTCCCCCACCTGGCCACTCCCTCGCGCTAGCAAACGTGGCCGCCGCCGGAGTCACGTCGATGCCTGCCCCAAAAACGCTTTGTCTCGATTCCATCTATCTAAGCTCGATCAGGGCTTCCTGGTTTAACCTCAATGAAGCTAATTTACAGGATATCAGTGTTAAGGACTTGCTCAAAATGTTGCGTGAAGCGCCACTCATGACTAAATTGTGTCTCATAGAGAGTCGACGGGGAGTATTTCCATACCCAGATTGGTCTTCACCCGTTTTTCATACGTCGCTGAGGATGTTTTCCATACGTGTGGCGCATGCTAGATATCTGGATACCCTTTTCGCTGGCATCGCATCAACTCGTCTGGACGAACTAAAACTCAGTGCGATATACCGAGTTATTGATCCAAGTTCTTTTACTGGATTGATGCAACGTTCCTCCTGGCCTTTAACAAAACTGGACCTCGATGGGCTTCATGGTATCAACAATGATGATTTATTTCGCGTTCTTAAATCAGTACCTCGCCTGAAAGAGCTTCGCATAGCTCCCAATCGTTTAGATTCCAATGCAAGATATACCGTCAAACCCCTCTTCGAACGTCTGTCGCGTACGAGCTTAAGACGACCACCCCAGTTCCAAAACATTGCTTACAGTTTCGATATGTTTCTCCCTGTTCTGGAATCTTTCGAGTACGTATCGCGCTCTCCGATCGATTGGCACAAGTTCGGGAAACGTGTTCCTGATATTTTTGGGATTGAGAAGAGGTTAGACAGGCAGTCGGGAAACAATTTCAATGATGAGTCGAGGAGGCCACTCAAAATTCTCCGGCTGGTATATGAACCCTGCAACATGTATTACTTCACTCCACCGCCTGGTTTTGGATCGACGACCAAAGCACTGATCAGGCAGATTGTTAGGTATGGAGCCCAAATTGAAGTAGTTTTAAAGCACGCCGAAGATTCGGAGCAGAGCGGAGACTCAAGCAGTGACACTGAATTATCGTACACAGACAGTTCGACTGATTATGAGTCCGAAAGCGCCACTGGTTCAGAAAATGGATTGGAATCGGGGGATGACGACGACAAGTCGGAAGACGAAGACGAATCTGAATACTGTAGCGAGTTAGATGGATTTATTAGCGACAGTTATATGGGTGACTATGGTTCTGACGATGATGACTCCTCATTGGGAGATGACGATTGCAACCCAGTGAATCTGGGGTTTTCTGACCAGATAGGAAGACCGGTGGTTGCTTTCCTCCCAAAGGATATGTTTGACGACGTGGAAAATTCGTACTACACTGACTCTGAAGTAGAGTAGTTTCATTAATAAAATTTCTTCAACAACTCGTAGCTTGGCCACACCGAGCATCCAAGAGTGTTCATATGTGTGCAGGGTTGAAAGCGTCAAGGACAACTCTTGCGATGTATACGTGTCCGTTCTAAATTATTCCGATGCAAAACCGACTTTTATTCCGGTAGTCTGAACCCACTGGACGCAGTACCGTGCACTAGTTTGCCAAGCCACCTCTCGGCGCCATAACCTTCTGTACCGTACATTTGTGCCCAAGCTGCAACGTTAGGCCTCTCTTTCATCGAAATCTTTGCCATTTGAGATTGAGACACACCCTCATTTGAACACAAAAGAACCTTGCGTGGATTCAAAATTGTCGAGCAAATTTCGAGTTAAGAGGACATGCCAGTGATGGTGGAGGAGATGGAGGAAATGTGGTTTCCGGACGTTGTGATCCTATGTCCGCGTGATACATGACAGCGACGCGGTTGGCTAAAAGTCGGCTATATTAATACATCTTCCACACCAGCACAATCAGGGGCTTCGTTTTATAAGTTCTGTCAAGCTGACGTGTCTCTGTACACCGCTTGCTTTCTCCTGCAATGACAGAATCAACATCGGACACTAGCAATGGGCATTCTGTGGTCCAGGATGAACTCAAGGGTACAGCGTCGTCGGCTAAGGAAAACCTTGGGAAGAAGAAATTAGCTCAGCAGGACACGCAGCCAGCGACGTTTGGAAGGTCCGCCATTGTGTCGGTGGTGCTGGCATTATTGGTGTATTTGTATCAGGTGTGTAGGAAGTGCATCCAACCTAGCTCTGGTTGTGATGTTTCTTCCCCGGACGTTGTGGACTTACATGTTGGTTACAGACAGGCACACTCAATGCTTATTTCGGCGCCCCCTCGTCATCTGTGGACACATATGCGCACTTAGACGGCGTAGCCAGCTTCAGAAACTCTTCACAAAGTGCACCTGTAATAGCGGCTGACATTCCCAAACGAGATGAAGTCGTGAAGGCGTTTAAAGTGCGTTTTTTACTGTGTTTGGGTGCAGCAAATACCAATGGGTTTCATTTTTGAACAGCATGCATGGTCAGCTTATGGTCAGTTACCTTAGGCGCCTGAAGTCCAATGGCATTGTCTCAATAATCATTGCGTTTGTGATTAGAACGGGACGCGATGGGACAAGACGAATATCATCCTTTGTCGAAGAAAGGCACAAACCTGGTGGATGACGGAGGAATAGGCTATATGATTGTCGATGCCATAGACACTATGCAAATTATGGGTCTCCAGGACGAGTACCAGCGTGCACGGGACTGGGTTGCGAATAACCTCACCTTTGACAGGGATGGACACTTCAACACCTTCGAGGTGAGCTTCAGTTTTACCCTGGCTTCCAGTTATCTCATCCTCGCTTTTGGTTTTTTAGACCACAATTCGCGTTTTAGGTGGTCTGCTTACGGCATACCACCTCTCAGATGAGGATCCCATATTTTTGGAAAAGGCGAAAGACCTCGCAGACAGGATGATGCCCGCATTTGAGACGCCCTCCGGCCTACCGTACTCCATGGTCAACCTCAAACTGCGTAAGGGAGTGGATGACCCAAATTACCCATACCTAGTCAGCACCGCGGAGGCATCAACATTACAACTGGAACTCCGTTATCTGAGCTTCTTGACAGACGATGACACGTATTGGGATAAAGCTGAAGGAGTAAGAATAAACTTCGTTGCTTGAAAAGTATATCGGAACAGCGCTAACGCGAGGTGTTTTCCAGGTAATGAAGGTCATCAAGGCAACAAAACTGCCTTCCGGGCTGGCTCCCATATATCTGAGGTGGGTTCCTTCTTGTTGTCTATAATTATGCTCCATTGCTGATGAACCGGTTTTTATTTTATCTTTATAGTGCAGAAACTGGTCAATTCTTGTTTTCAGAAATCCGATTAGGTTCAAGAGGAGACTCCTTCTATGAATATCTATTGTAGGCTTACCTTGACACTGATTCAAAATCTTCACTGACATTTTTCTAGAAAGCAGTATTTGCAGACAGTAAGATTTTGCTCCTAATTTTTTACAATGAATCTATTCTGACCGTGGCTTGAAATCAGAATAAATCAGAACCCGCATACCTTGAAGTAGGTTAAATTTTGCCTTTGTTTTGTGGTTGTGGCTTCATAGCAATCCTTTCTTTTCTATGTTAGATGTACCAACAAACCATGGATGCCATACATACCACGCTTGTCAAGAGAGGTTTGAACAAGGGTCACGTCTTTACCACGGAGGTTCTGCCTGAACGTCAAGCAGATGGACAGGTGTAAGCTTTCATATTGTTCAGTTCAAAGAAAGTATTGGAATCATTTCGTTCTCCTTCCTAGACAATGGAGACTCTCTCCCAAGCAAGACCATCTTGTGTGCTTCTTGGGCGGCTCTTTGATGCTTGGCGCGACCACAACTGCTGCCTCCGGATCCTCTGTGTCCGTCCCACCCCGTCCTGAAGAACTCACTCCGACAGGCCAAAAGGATTGGCAACTTGGGCACGATCTCATTGAGACTTGTGTAGATACATATGACACAAAAACGTAAGCACCTCTTTCCATTTCATACGTCTTCCTATTAAATGTCTTCTAGGGGTCTTTCTCCTGAGATCGCGCATTTCTGGACAGAAGAAGATCGTTACATCTACGATAAAGAGCGTGATTGGTATATCAAGGGTAACACGTACGTGTCCGATCTAACTAAAACGTCCCAGCTGCTGAATGTTCTAATCACTCCAATAGATTCCCAGGGCAGCCCTCCTATGATGCTCGCTACCTCCTACGGTAACTATATGTATCATAGTACTTTAGATCCAACCCTTATGACTTTTTGTGACAATCCAGACCAGAAACAGTTGAATCCCTTTTCATCGCGTACCGCCTCACAGGAAATCCCAAGTATCGAGAATACGGTTGGAAGATTTTCCAGTCAATAGAAAAATACTGCCGCATCGAGGATGGAGGATACGCTTCTCTTTTGAACGTTGATAACGTCAACTCAATCAAGATGGATAAAATGGAGACCTTCTTTGTGGTTCGTCTCTTCCCTTTCGTTATCCTGGTTTGCAATGACAGTTCGATCTATTTATAGAGCGAGACTTTGAAATACCTGTACCTTCTCTTCTCCGACGCTAGTGTGCTTCCCCTTAATCGTATGTCCTCTTTTTGCTTCACGTAGCTGTCGATCAAAGGTTACTGATTGGTACTTTCGCCCACGTTGGTGCTTTTTCTAGAATATGTCTTCAACACTGAGGTAAATGCATCATCTTTGTTTCCTTTTGGGCGATGCTCTTCGCTCTAGAACACCAGAAAGATAATGAACTGACTCGTTCGCTTGCTTCCTTGTTTATTCAGGCGCATCCGCTACCAATATTTACGCCATCGACACGAACGGGATACTTTTAACAAAGTATGGCGGTTCGTTAAAAATTAATTTAAAACGCCCAGGATTGGAAATTGTAACAGTATGTAGTAGTTGGGAAAAATAAAATTTGCAAAAATTTACAACACTAGTATGTACAGTCACTGATAGTCTGAGCCAGGCGATAGGTATACAGGGAGTGGAGGAATACACGATATGAGCACAGAGCAATACGTACAAATGGCAGGTACGAGATACTGGAGCAAAAGTTTTGACGGCAACTGCCAAACACCCCTCTCTTCTCTGCACAGTGTTCGGAACAAAACAGCACATCAGTCTTGTTCGGCTTTTGTTTCGCATAGCCAGGAACGCATTGTCTCGGCGTCCAGTTCAGCTTTAGGCTCAAATTTAACGTCGGACCGTCCACCCTCTATCATCTGACGTTTCTTCTTTTGCGTCTACATGATCTGAGCGACAAGACGACAAGCACACAAAATAAGTGGCTTACCTCCATGATGTGCTCCTCGAGACTATTCTTTACAATGAGGTGATATATCTCCACATCCTTTTTCTGTCCAATGCGGTGAACACGGGCAATAGCTTGCTCCTACCGAGTAAAAAATGGTAATGAGGATGCATATCAAGTGGCTGCAAAAGATGCTGTACCTCAAAGTATGGGTTCCACCAAGGGTCCATGAGAATGACAGAATTACAAGCCAGAATATTAAGCCCTTTTGATGTCCAACAGGAATATCAGGACATTTCTGTCTGCTCAAGCATTGCCACAAAACTCACCTACTCCACCTGCCTTAATAGAAATGATAATGACAGTGCAGTTTTCGTCGGTTTGGATCTCCTTTAACGCGTCCCGTCGGGCCTGTGGACTCATGTTGCCTGTGTCTGGGGATTGCGGGAACAATTTGTTATGCTGGTAGCACAGTATCAGAGAGCATACTAACATTCTGTCCATTCTATATCAGCGTGGATAAGCGCACGAGTGATTGGGCGGATAAGCCTTGTGAAATGCGTCTAGATTAAGATTAGGAAGAAAGGCATTAGCCTCAGCCATCACGCAAGCGCCCAAGCTCAAGTCTCGACGCTGCCACACTCACGAAAATAATCGTTTTGTCGCCCTTTTTTCGCGCAGTCAGAATATTTAGCATTGCTAACATTCTTGATGAAGCATATTCCTCATGAAATATGCCCCGTGTTGAGAATGAGAAGCACCTAGGACCTAAGAAGTCAAGGGTAAATCTGATCTAATAGAAGCTATGCGACTTGCCTATCATTGTACTCTTCATCGTCTTCCTCGCCAAAAATACTAGAATTGACAATTTCTGACACAAGAACTGGGTGATCACAAGCTACAGGTTACATCGTGAATTAGCGCAGGAAACCGCAGGAGAATACTAGAGTATATCTACCTTGCCGTAAGTGTGTGATCTTAGCAAAAATACTAAGGGGAAGATCTTTGACGTGCTGGTAAGCGATGCGTTCCCAGTATGTCAATTCCACATAGATATACTGATCTCTACGAGGAGGTAAGGGCACTAAAGGTTTTCCATCCTCAGTCGGATCATCCTTCTTTCGGAAAATAAAAAAGGAGCCCTCTATTTCCTGCGATGCGTATATTGAGGCAGTGTAAAGGATATGTGTAAGATAACAGTCATGGAGCTGAAAAAGAATATTAAGCGTACATCTAATAAGCGTCTTGCAGAAGTGGTGGGATCCCCCTTTTGCTTCTTTGCGTAGATCAAGCTTTCGTATCGAATTTGACTGTTGAGTTTCTCGTAGGTTACTTCAAGAAACCTAATCAAGGGATAGTAGTCCAGAAAGGAATTCTAACAAAAGGAGTGTTAATTGGATTTGGGTTGCTGTTGAATTCATTTTGAAATGTGTCTTACCTGAGCAGGAGTTCCAGTAAGGCAAAGGCCGTGCTTCTTCCGAATGGCCCACATTGCTTTAGCCGTCTTTGTTTCCGGATTTCGGAACTGATGAGCTTCATCTACAGCACAGAAAAATAATATACGCGCAATTCTCATCAAACAGTGGAAACTTTTCATCTCACCAGCTATAACTCTAAACCAACCATGCTTGTAGAGAGGCCAGTATTTCTCTGGTTTTTGAGCCTTTGGGGGTGATGCATCTGGATCCGGTGCGAAGGCGTCATATTGACGCTGCACTTGGGTATAAGTACAAAGCTGTTAACAGATCAATGATGTCGAATCAGGGATAGAAAGTGCTCTGGCACTTACAACAATGTCTGCATTTGTTGCTGGATGTAGGACTCGTCAGAGGTTTCCAAACCAAGAGAGAAAATGCTTACACATATTGGCCTTGTAGCTATCGTAAAAACAAACGACTAATTGAGGAGCAAATTTCTGCGCTTCCTTCACCCAATGGTCCATTATACCTTTTGATGGTACAATGACCCTGTGAAGCGGATGTTCATCAACATATGTTCACATTGGCAATAATTAGAATCAATTGCTTACAGTGTTGCTTTGGCACCCTTAAAATCTTTTGGGGGAGGACGACACACAATTAGCGCGATTGAGATTGCGGTCTTACCGCACCTGTCGATATAAACACCATAAGCCTTTCAAACTACAAAAAGTCATCTACGGCAAGGAATACGGACCCCATGTCATATGCGATGACATACCCAATATCATTGACTTCATCGGTGCCACACACCTTTTCGCCTTGTTCCCGGTCAATGAGAAAATGCAAATCAATTGCTTGAAAGGATCGAAGCCTTTGCCCATTTTTGAATATGAAAAGAGAATCATTGTGCACAAATAACGGTTGTTCAGCTTCCTTTGCGACCTCGGGCAGCGGCGCAGCAACCCGAGTTTGAGACCGGGTTGTCGGTCGAGCAAGTTCTGGAAGAAAAGTCTGAGATGCTCTTGGTAAAGAACGCGTAGTAGAAGGAGCCCGAATCGAACTCGGTATGCTGAAGATCTCCGAATCTTCAAATTCCAACTCTTCCAACTTAATGGACGGTTTTCCCCTGGAGAGTGCGGGGGAAGCAGTACTATCAGGTTGACCTGGAGAAAGGACGGTGAGGCTTTGGGAGCGATCATCTCCAATTTTCTGCCTTGAGCGTGTTACACGGGAAGAGGATGGACTCGGCTCAGGGCTAGGCCAGCTTGTTGGGGTTGGGTTGCTGGTGTACATTCCTTTCACGGGGGTATATTCTAAAGCAGGCTTACTAGAACGAACGATGGGTGTAGTCGGCGGCGTTGAGAGATGATTAAACGCCAGTTCTTGTTTGACAGGATGAGAATTGACAGCCTGAAATTGCAATCATCACACGGAGAAAGCGCGTCAATTCAAGGAAATTTGGATACTGGGATTCACTTCACCAATATGTCTCTTATTTTACCAGAAAAAATTACCCGGGATTGAGCGCCACTGGAATGAGATTCTCCATGAATGTCCCTTTGGGGTGTTATTGGAGCATTTCGGGGAGTAAGACTGTCATTTCTCTATACTTTGATTAACAACGCGACCACTAGTTCATGCAAAACTTCATTGGTGATACTTACGAAAATCTTTCCGTGTCGCGGGGGAGTAGAAGGTGATGGGTAGGCGAGCTGAGGGTTTCTCACAAATTTGTTGGAGGGAGTGACTGGCTGAAGAATCATGCAAGTAGGCTATCATCTACTGATCAAATCCAACTGTTGCCAAAGCTTACTCGATGTCCTGCTCGTCTGGACGGCGTGCATGGAGAATCTTCACCCTCTTGTGTGCGCCACTCCGTTGGTGGATTAGAACGAGAGTGCATATGGATGGAGTAGATGTGAAATCGGTTAAGAAAGTGTTATCAGTGCCACAGGAGGGAAGAGTGAGGGAAGAAGGCAAGACAAAGAAAAGTGGGATCCCCGTCAAGTCAAAACGGAGGTCTTTAAGCAAATCCATCTCGGATTTAGTAGTGCTCAGGGGCCTTTACTAATTCTGGTCAACAGTAAATAACAATGTAGGCCAATAGGCCAATCCCCGTGTTTCAACCTCCAGTCCCGTTGCCTTTGTCAAAAGCGCCAAGGCAGTAGTAACTGGCAAGATACAAGATCTGTTTGCCCCATATATGGTCCGTGTGCTGCAAGATAAAACTGGTTGCGGATTGAAAGCCAATTGTTGTCGTCTGCAGCAAGAGGCGCCAAATTCATTGTGTCAGTGACGTGCGAGAAACACAGCATTCTAGTCGGTAAAGTCATCGAGTCAGACAATGGTTCCACGCCGGCAAATTCCATGTACACGCCACCAGGCTACATTTTGCGCTTTAAAGGCTGAATCCAGTAAATGGGTCGCAGCTGTCGTGGGCTATCTGGGACTTTGGGTACCATTATGTGGCACGGTAGCCGCGAAAATCGGAGTTGGTGAAGTACTAACAAAACAGGAATCATCATCATCGCTGTGGCTGGCACTTCTGTGACTCAAATCTGACTCATTAGTAGAAAGCTTCAAGACAGGAAGGGACGACAAAGGGGTCAGAGGTACTGCCCGACGGTTATGGTGTTGAAAGCGGAATGCTCGCACTTGGCTCGCACCAGTGACCTGGCTTTGACACAATACGAACTGGCGGATTCGAGTCAACAGTGGGAAAACTCTTTCCTTTTTAATTGCAAGATTTCTGTCACGTGCTCACGTCGCGTTACACGAACTTGACTCCCACAGTGTAAGGCTTGGAGAAATTTATGATGTTATAAAGAAACACTATGGCATTAGAGATCACATCTCATTGGAGATTTTGGCGAAATAAGAAAGTCATGAAATAGGTTTGTTCGTCGTGTTTATATACAGAGATGGGAAGAGATGGGAGTCGTATAGATGTCTCATGAGAATATCTGCAAACTCAAAGAGGCTATATCACTAATTATTTAGTTACCTCAAGGACCAAAAACATCATGAGTCTAGGATGTTAAGGCCACCGCCACAAGTACCAAGTACTCGGAACCAGTGTTGGAGACAAGCATACTCTCAGAGCGACTCGTTTAAATATTGGATAAGATGACGCTTGACTTCCTGTACCTATAATTTGACTTAACATACATGCGAGAAAATTGTCAGAATCTGACTACTTGCCACTTTTATGTGCTCCTCGTAATTATTTTCTGTAAACAGAGCATAAACATCGACGGCTTTCTCCTGTCCGGTTCGGTATACCCGGCATACCACTTGCTCCTGTCATGAATTTGAGAATTCTTATACACATAAGTGTCAAAAATTGCGAACACCAATCGAAGGGTTCCACCAAAGCTCCATGAGTATAACACGGTTGCATGATGTGATATTAAGGCCTAAGGATGTTACTATAGGTTACAAAAGGTGGAATGCTATACGTACCGACTCCTCCTGCAAAGATGGACACAACAATTACAGTACATCTATCGTCTGTTTTTATTCTTTCTAAGGCCTCTTGCCTTGCTCTCATATCCATGTCGCCGGAACCTATAAAAGCAAATACGTAAAGGTACAAACGACGTTGTATCAAAGCGGGGCCAGTATACATTTTATCCACTGTATGTTTGCTTGAGGGAGAGACGCCGTAATTGCAGGAATGAATGTCGAGAAGTTAGTTTGTGAGAGAAATGCATCACCTATCAGCTTGTAAGTTTAGGAGTTGGATTAAGAATACTAACAAAAATTATAGCTTTATCTCCAGGTTCAAGGTCCTGGAATATGGACGCCATAGCTCTAATCTTGGATGATCCATACACATCATTGAAAAGATGGGATCCCGGTAGTGACCCGTGTCTAAAATGATGCGTCAGAAGACAAGTGTTAAACAACATGGAGTAAATATTATCTGCAAATTACTTTGCATACCTCTCAACGTCAAGTCCATATATTTCGTTCAAGTATTCAAGTAGCTCCTCACAGTTAATCTTATTCTTCAGAAGAGCTGGATGATCGCAAACTATGGCAATACGCGTAAAATTAGTACAGCCCATCCCAGTAACAATGATTTAATTTCAAATGCGTCATGCGAGCGAGTGGGTTGAGCTCCGCGTGAGTCGTAAGGTATTCATAAATTTGGCGCTCCCAGTAGTTCAATTGGATGTATGTTGCGTGATCTTCTCTAGTACTTGGTAACTGGACTATTGGCACGGATCCATCATTTGAATTATCGCTCCTTTTTCTATGGATGAAGAAGCTTTCATATAATACCTGCATTTAAAAAATACTGTGTTAAAAATGAAAATAAACTGGGTCTGCTTGGAAGGTGCTGATAGACGATGTGCTATACTCTATTACGTTGTCGTTGAAGTTCAACGGCGTATGCCGAGTCTGAGTGTAGATTATACGAATTTGAAGTTCCGCTAAGAAAACGCCGAGCGCGTTTTATGGTTTATTGGACACAATCGTTTGGCTCCTGGGGTATCACAACCAATCCACCTTGCCATCGTTGGCATGCGTTTTGTGCTTTGATACCGAAGATATTAGCTCAAGTTGGATGGTCTGGCACGAATAAACGACTGTGGACGCGAAATGAGAACTGTGCTAAGTATATATGTCGACTCGGCATCAAATCGAGTCTGAAAACTCATTGGCGACTTGCTGAATGGAACCCTACCAAAACCTCACCTGGATTGCTCTGTTGACTATTGCTGATAGCAAAATAATTGAGCCAATTTGGTTTTGAGTTGATTCATCGCTCGTTTCCTCCCCTCCTCAGATCATTTGTCACCATCTTAAAGTTCGTTACACGGGGTTCAAACTGCGTAGCCCAGGACAGCTGACATGTCTTCATATTTAAGAACATCGCTGTGCCACACATTCGAGGGGGGAAGGGGGGGAATATTAGACACCTCACGGCACTAGAATCAAGACCAAGGACCATCAAGATATCCAAGTTACTAGTCATCTGTTTGTCAAGTACTGCTGCGATGTGCAGAGTCGTCCTCCTGCGTTACGTTTCAGAATTGTCTCATAATTGTCTATTGTTGCAGACAAAGTAAATATTGACTATCACAATCATCCTTCGAGGAATGCAACCGGTGGCTGTTTAATCTTTGGCATTTTGACGTATTAGGCGCTGTGTACCAAACGAGAGGTCCGATCATCTGGGACACACAAATTTAGAAGTGAGTATTCCATACTGGGAGATCATCCTCTTCCATTTTCAGAGATCTGTTGGAACCGTGGAAGTGTAAGTATCTAACATTAGCCTCTAGTCTTGATACATTCTCTTATGTGCTCCCGTATCTGGACGATACGGCGTTATTAGCTGTAAGTATCCCGATTTTCACGAGCCTTCTAGGTCAATAGATTTGGAATGATTATAACCGTCAATAAACTAGTCATTTTGCAGTCATCCAACTTCAATGATTTGTAGTTATTAATGTCACCGTTGCGGAGATATATTTATATTGTACAAGCAAACAAGTCGGCCTGAAATGTACAATTATCTCACTAGAAGTCGGGCTTGGGTCGGCTTTTGACGTAGCGAAACCAAATGTTGTTAAAGACCGCAATTAGATGTCTGCCTAGGGGTAATAAAAATATATTGAATATTGTACAATTTAAATGTGATGTAATCGCAGAAACATGAGGCATAGAAACAGTTGTGACACCGCCGAGAAGCAGTAGAAATGGAGGAAGACAGAGTGCCACTGAAAGCTGTGAATAGGGTGAATGGAAATAAAACTACACATAGAGGACAAGCATAGACAGAATTGATTGTTGACTGTTGGCTATTTGATAGATAGATGGAAAGTGAGGATGGAAATATAGATGATGCGGTAGGTAGAAAGTGTCCAACGCAAGGGAAGTAGATAAACGAGGGCAGCATGGCCGCAAGGTGAAAGAGAAAGGAGGGTTGTTTGCATCTAGTAGTTTCATGATTCCAAAGGTCTAAGGAAAGGGTGAAGGGAATTTCACGATTTTGTTGAAGGGGCTGACAGTCCAAATCTACAGATAGCAAAAAAAGACGAAACCGCTTGCATCAGCGGCCGCACGATAACGGAGTCCGGATGAATAGCTTACTTCAATTTAACTCCTATTGACCTGTGGATTACGTAGCAAGATTCATCGTCAGCATGCGCTCAATAACTGGATTCAAAAATGCATGCAACGCCTTCCAAGCGATGGTAGCACAGGAATTCAGATAGAGAAAACCAGTAGACTGACTTTAGAAGATGGATATCAACACGGAAATGCTTCCAGCCGGAAGATTTGTCAAGTTTGACACGACGTTTATTGATGATGACTCTTTCTGTTTGGTCGGACGTGGTCGATTCCTGCACCTGCTCAGTCTCGGACCCAGGAGTAAGTTCGCGTTCGACCTTTTTCTCAGGTGACGTCGCCCGCTTGTGGTCGGGTTGTTCTGTGATACAGATGTCAATATCTGCCAGTGAATGAGGACCAGATAGACTCACCTAGATAAATCGAATGCTCGTCCCATGCAATGATAGTCGCGCCTCGCAGAGGCGACGACCTTTTCTGCCCGTTCTCATACCAATATGGCTTTGGGGCTCCATGTCCTTGACTCCGCCGCTGACTGCGCCTCCTTTTCCTCTCATCAAACACGTGTGGTGCAATTCCACTGATCACCTCGCGTGGCGTTGGCTTGAAGTTGGCGATTGCCTCAGCAGTCGAAGAGTACACCTTGGACATGCGCTGTATCGAGGGTCCAGCGTTTAGGATCTGACTTGGTGACTGGGGCATAGGGGAAGGGTGGGGGGCCACGTTATAAACGAGCCCTGGACGAACAGGAGGACGGGCACCTCCGACGCGGACTTGCGGTGCGGACGCCTGCTGGGATGCCGTCGTCGTTGCCATTGTTGCACTGACCAGAGATAATGATACATTACTTCCATTGGACGGTAATGAAGGGGTCTGTGAGGTGGCGGGGAATGGAACAGGCGGTGTTGAACCAGTCATTCTGCCGTCTGTAGAAGTAAGAGATGATACGGATTCTTTCGGTGAGAGGTGGTGTCGAAATACAAGGTGAAGGTCAAGATCAAGTATAAGGGGACTTAGCGGCGCTATGTATTTAATAGATGGTATCAGGGACAATTATCCCTTTCATGACTCGGAATGGCGTTTTGGAAACCGTCGAACTTCGAAGCATCTGCACTGCCGCCGTGCAGCAACTAGGTGGCATGGCGGCACCACGCTTATAGCGATAGTGCTTTTTCCGTACATACCGTCTCGTACTATTTTTTGCTTGGCCCGATGTCATTTCATACGACATCGTAGGTAATTATTATAAGGTACGCCAGGAACATTTGGCGTGACAACGGATTAGGACAGACGATCGCCGGGATGACAAGATACGATGCGACGAACCTCTGTAGAAAAGTGACCAACAAACTTCAAACATACGAAGCTCAAAATAACATATTTACCTTATCTACTCTGTGCTCCCTATAAGGATTGAGCCTTGGGGTGGGTTGAGGCTTGAACATTAAAGTTGAGACAGGAGTTGGTTGAAGAACACCGCTCAGCTTGTGTCAATTACAAGACGGCCTTCTTCGATCTAGGGCTATCTTTGAATTATCCGATGTTGACCGACTCGGATGTTTGTAGATGTTCACACGAAGTCTAATGTAATGAACTTCATTTCTGCAGGTATGAGAAGCGAAAAGATTTCTTTGATTGCTTTGTCTTCAAAAGTACAACATACACATTCTGTGAGAATCAGATAAATTTGCGATCAGACCAGTTTATATAGTACTAACATGCACGCAAACAGTATCACGCAAGAACCAGGAACTCTCATCCAGTGGACGATAAGAGACAAAGAAAGGGAGGTTGATCAGAACTTTAACTTTTCCGCGGCCTAACGTTTAGCCTGAAGCCAGATCGTACATTTGGCCTTGCTCTACCAGGAAATGAACCACCGCGTCAAAAATAAGTTAGCATGTTTGCTAACACTTTCACTCACTTGAATAGTTGTGTTGTGAGTAGCACGTTTAATAGCCCGACGGATTAGTGCAAGTGAAGCTAGAGTAGAACCCCGCCACTCCCAAAAGCTCTCAAAACCAACGGAACAACGCCGCAAGCGGATGGCTGCTGTCCGACTTATTGATGTCAATGCGACATTGTGTTATGATTCACACACACCAGCTTTGAATAGCAAACTCTACCGCCTTAGACTGACGCCGGTTTCCAACTATGCACTCTTGAACGAGCGCGGAAAATTTTTGACGCGCAACACCCATGTCAGTCTTATCGACGCGATAGAGTCGAGTTCGGCGTGCTAGGAAGCTCAATTCAGAAAGGTTCAATTGTAGTTAGTCGATAAGTTATCAGACGTCCCACTCTTACGATGCCAGAGCAGATAACACTCCTTCCTGATGGTTAAGCAAATGGTATCATCACCTTCTTCAATTGAGTGAAGGCCACCACGTCAGGCGAGATAAACGGCAAAGTTCTATGATCCTTTGATATGCAACACTTAAATCATTAATATGCTTGATGTTGCCAACGGGGATTTTCAACCAGTTAGACTCGCAAAAGAAGGCGATTAGCTAATTGATAAGCAGCGAAAGCCGACTATGCAAGCCGGACGCTGGGAGACGCGAAACAGTCGACTTCTCCAATATCATATAAACCGGTGCTTGTTGAATCCCGCCTTCGGTCTCGAAATATGGTTTGCATTGAGCGGCTGAAGAAAAGATTAAGATATACATTGAAGGCAGAGCAGAGGTAGGGGTTTGAAGCTGATTGGCTTGTGTATATGAATCCGGTGCCAGGATTGAACCGCTGAGAAGCACGTTTTTTATTCGGCGTAAAGCACAGTCAATTCCAATGGGTTGGCTTAAGAGACTCCATAGGCGATCGATACTGAAGAAGTAGGGCCAGGGAGGACATGGAGAGGAGGTGCATAGCAATTAATGCATGATGAAGGAGTACTTCAGGAACGACGACTTCGCATCAAGAATAAACATGTCAGAATACAAAGCGCTCCATAAGAACCCTCCGGTTGGCGACTGATGGATGACAGTTTGGTCCGAGAAGGCCATGTCGGTTGCGTAGGCGTAGGGGTATTTAAGACATGCCTTCGATGTTAGTAGACAGTCGGAAGTGTCGTGTCTCTTCAACTATAGTGAACTTGTCAACCCAGCTGCTAGATTTCTGCTCTGAGGAATGGCTCTGGGAAATATGAATAATCCTGAGTCACGTGTTCCATATATAGGGGTAGAGGGAAAGTTGCCCAAGTGATCCTAGGACGTAGAAAATCAATTAGGTTCATGTGTTGAGCTGAAAATGTCATCCTCTTGAGAAAAGGGAGAGTTGAAGGTTTTTTTGGGGGTTATTTATTGCCAAGGTGTATCAGCGGCAATTAATAAAGTAGGCATGGGAGGGGTGAGGCCGAGTCGAGTCGAAGGTCGAGTGAAAGGACCATCGGATCCAGAGCAGAAGCAGCCACATCCAGAGGGACAAATAGGAACAGTTACTTCCAGAGAGTTCCAGCAAGATATGTGCGTGGCGTGCGAGCAGTTTATGCACGTCCTCGAAAGACCTGGAATGTGTCAGACATATGCAATTGGAGACGAATTTTAAAGAGTTTGCTCACCTCTAATAGGAAGTCTGCATACTGTACAGGCTGGCATCGAGCAAGATGTTCCACAATATTGGCATGTATGGCTTTTGTCCGGGATCATCATTTTGCAATCAGGTCGAATACAAATGCGGTGGAGGCCAATGCTGTGTATTTCTGTCTTGACTGTGGGTATTAGATTTCGTTGATTGACCGCTTTCAGTAATTCCAAACGCTTATGGTATAGTTGCCATCTGAAGAGAAGCTCCGAATACGCGTATACGTTTAGCTTGAATCGTTCGATCAAGTCGGCTTCGAACAGGGGAGGGGATCTATATCACAACAACAGGAAAAATGAGACTTATTCACAAAAAAAATAGAAAACGTACGTTTCTTCATAAATAAGAGGTTCGAATCGAATGCGGCGCTTGTCGGCCATGAACAAGTTTGAGGATAGGTTTTTCTGCCCTGCCGAAAAAAACGAGGAAGACATTATCTTTGAAGAATTGGTCGTTCCATCGTTCCAAGACTTGGAGACCGGCGTAGGAGACTGGAAGGATGAATCTTTTCTAATCCTTTTTTTCCTTGGATCCTGTGCTGCTGGATCCTGGACTTTCGAGGGCTTTTCAGCCGATCGAGAAGCACCATGACCGGGTAAATCGGCAGATGGCGTAGTTGGCATTGTCTCCGTTGGGGTTGTCAGGCCATCCTTAAAAGTATCCTGCATGCCATTCATGAATTGTCGCACAGCACTCCCTGTATTGAATAAACTGGACCAAGACCCACGAGAGGAGTTAGAAGATGAAACCGAAGGGGCCAGTGGAGCCGTTGCTGGAGATGGTAGCCTTGGCCAGGCAGGTGAGATGGGGCTGGAGGGGTTGATGGCTTTCGTAAGGCTAAAATAATCCATTCCGCCGAGTCGGGAAGGGATGCTAACATGAGGAACAGGGGTGAAAGATTCTGTTCTTCTCCCGATAGTGGGATGAGGAGCTATGCCATGCTCCGTTTGTAGCACAAGCATAGCGATCATTGCTAACATCTGCACGTCCTTTTCAATTACGAGATTGGAATACCTAGAAAATCTTATAAGTAAGACTACAACTATCCAAATTGAAAAAAGTTGAACGTACAGTTGTTTGATAACAGAGGCTGCAAGAGAATCTGAGACAAAGCTCGATTCTTTCGCCTTCTTATCGATATCTGGTTGATTGAACAATGTCCCCAACGTCTTGAAAATTCGTTCATGATCGAATCGTCCATGCCGCCTGGCCACATTGGCATTTGTATCGCATACGGCTGCCAAAGAATCCGCCATAAATATATATTCCGAAGTGACCTTTTGATCTGCACCGGTAAAATCTCTGGTGCTTGTGAGAAAAACAGTACTGCGGCGGGCAGTAAATAGTGCGTAATTTTTTGGCACCTCTTCTGGTTGTTTTGCATCCGAATCCCGACGCCGCTGCTGTGGCATAGTCAAAAGATTGGTCATAGCACGAAGGATATTGAGTTCTGCTTCTGGGCGCTTAGGATCAATTGGCTGTACTGTGCGGTCAGTTGCTGCCAGGCCTAATCGGCGAACCGCGTCGGAAACCAAGGCTGGAGACTGGAAGTAGCTTTTCTTTTGCTGTGGCTGTGGTACAGGCGGTGGCAACGGCTGATCCTGAGGCTGAGGTGTCGAAGGCTCTTCTGTTGCTTTGTTTCCTGCTCCAGTGAGATCCCGTAGTACATTTCGAACGATTCTAGGCGGTGCCCTGAAGAAGCATATGAGCTCGCCTGTGTAAAGAAATGATAAGAACGATAGGATGAGAAGTGATAATGCCTAGACATACCATTTGGCCCAAAAGCACCCTGCGATGTCCGTGGCTCTGCCAGGTTTTTGTTATTTCTTAACAGGGACACTGTGATATCTCTCGGTTTTTTCCCAGAAGGTTGATCGTCGTCTGAAGACGATTCAGAGTCCGCGAAGTCCTGATCGGTATGACCTTCATCAGCAAATAAAAGGAAGCGAAGGCAGGCCTCTAAGCAAGGTCGTTTTCTTTCTCGTATCCTTCGGAGGTGTTTCAAAATGTAGGTACGAGCCCTCATCGATATCAATGGATTGCGTTCAAGTTCAACAGCAGGGGTTCCATGAGGATGTGTAGAATAAGGATAATCGCGAGGGAAAGTGAACGTCACCCTCATGAACACGGAGGATGTCTCTCCCCACGGTCCGTGCAGGCCAAGAGTACACGTCCTCTTTTTCGTCAGATCGTGCTAGATTACAGAAAAATTATCAAACACGAATATTTCGCTGACAAATGGTAAAACACACCTTTTCTAACTTGATTTTTGAAGCAGCCAATTTAGTAAGCACGGTCGTAATCCTAGTAAGGGTTTGTTGTTGGTTGATGTCCTAGGCGCCATGAAAATTACACTCACTCTTCCTGTAAGGACTGGTTGTTATCAGCTTCCTTGCGGTCATCCAAGGCTCGACTCAAGCTTCCACTCCTTTGTCGTCCTCCAATTTCACTGATACTCCTGTCATGACCCGAAGGCGGCCTTGAACCCGAACGAAGCCTGGACGGAGGTCTACTGGCACCATGACTCCCCCCTCCCGAACTACTTCCTCGTTTACTGCCGACTTTGACGTTTGCAAGCCAGGTCAGCTGATCGAGCTGGGCAGCATTCTTAATTCCAGTACCGCCTTTGCTCATAGTACCACCAACTGAACGACCAGGAACAAAGGCAATAGATCGCGTAGTTGGAGTGGAATGCTCGTCGCCAATCCGCGAAGAAAGGTTGCTTTCAAAGGCTCGCCTGATCGGATGACTACCCTTCGACGGGTGTAAAGCTCGAACTTCAGCCAGTATGCCTCGATTACCTATTGGCGCTGAGATGGTGGAATATGTTTCTTTGGCTTCTGTGTCTGGCGGGTTGCGGAATGTGTCATAGTACTCCATGGCAGATCGGGTCAGCTTTGAGCGACCGCGTACTACTTGTGGGTTGTGGCCGACTTTCTAATGTATCTGTCAGGTAATAATGTCAGCGAATAACGAAGAGGATATTACCTGCATAGCTTCTCCATCTATCGGCCAGAACCTCAGGGTGCGATCCTTGGACCATGTGATTAGCTGAAAGTCGTCTAGTGAAAGAGAGATAAGTTGCAACCAATTACCACTGGAAATGAAAACGTACCTTGGTCTCCTTTCCTCCACACGAATTCCTTCACAACATCGGAATGTCCTTCGAAGACTTCAACCGGCGCATGTGGATCACTTTTGGCATACATCTCAAGTGTCGTTTCGCCACGCTGTGGCAAACTCAGAATCCCCTCTCCAAACGGCAAGTTCCTCGCTCTCCAGACCGGGTATGTTGTTCGGATGTATGATTCAGGTTCAGGGTTATCGGCGTCGACCGCATTGATATTCCAAGTTTTGATAGATTTGTCCAAGGAGCAGGTGACGATTTGGTCTCGAGATGTGCGCGACCAATCAATCCCGTATATTTTTGAGGAATGGGCACGAATCCGTGTAATTGGAAGAGATCCTTTCCGCCTATCCCAAATCAAGACTTCGTTGGAGTGGGACGACGCTAGTAGATTTCCGTCTTGGTAGTTCCATTTGACTTGTGTTCCACCCGCTGCCAAAGATATATAGATATATTCAACATATATAGGAGCTGAAAACTTACCTTTGAAGGCGGATAAACCAAAAATCGGCTTATTGGGTTCTCTAAGATCCCATGCCCAGATCCATGAATCTATTCCAGTGCTGACCACAATGTCGCACTCTGTCGTATGCCAATTGATGTCTGTGATAGCTCGATAGTGCGACTTGAGGATGTGTTCAATGGAAGTCTTTCCACCAAGGCGCAGGTTCCAAATAAGTCTAACAAGGTATGGGTTCCAGCATGGGTTCGAGAACAGATTGAACTCACAGTTTCTCGCTGGATGTCGACACAATATACTGAGCATGACTCGGATGAGGGTTCCACTGTACATCTGCTACATCCCAGGTTCCGCCCTGAGGAAGAAATCTGGGAATCCTGAGGGGGTAGTCGAGGTCGATAATGAATAGACCTCGTCGGCTGTTAAATTGTAAATCGAACTTTCACGAAAAGCGAGTAAACGAACATACGCAGCCAAAACGATATCACGCGACGCTGGACTTATGCTCATCTACTGTCTCCTCAGTAGACGCGCTGGTAGGTAAAAGTCTGCTTACATTCCCGACAGCATCGCCCACCAAATCCTTTACATTGATTTCCCAACTCGAATATAGGCTCTTTCCTTCCGATGCAGGCTGACTCGTTCCACCGAACTTGACAATCTCTGGGCTTTCTTCATGTTCGACGCGAGGTCTTCTAGCGCGTTGGTAGCCTTCTGTGATGGGAGGAGGAAAGGACGGTCTTCGTGACTTGGAAAGGGCTGATGCAGAGCCGGCCCAATCTGATAGATTTTCTTCAGAGTGTTTTGAACGGCGTCTTGATTGGAAACGACTGTCTTCAGGTTCTGTGATAGACGGTGTCCATGATGGCCTCCTGGCTGCCAACGTGCTCTCTGTTTGGTGGTTGGTATTTGAAAGCGACTCCGCTTTCGAGCGTGACGGGGACGACGAACGAAACCCCGACATGAGCTGTCGAGGCCAATTCGTAAGTTACGCAAAGGTAGATCCAGGTTTGATTACCCGCAATTGCTGGTCGCAAGGTTTTAAATAAATAAAAGGGTTCACCAGTGAAGTGCACTTTGTTGAGCGTTGGTCCTTACGTTACCTGCCCATGGCAGGTATTCTGAAGTAACATTATTATATGTAATCTGGTACACAATAGTAAACAGTCTTTCAATGGCAGGTAATCGCGGCGAAGCCGCCTTTTCGAGTAAAAGTTAATCTTATCTTATCTAAGTACTTTATAATCCTAACTCCCTCCATGTCAAGTCAACAAACAAAAAGGCAGCGTCTCCATAGGGCACATTTACTAACCCGGAAGTCTGATCATTTCTACGAGCAAAAATCCCACATAGGGTGATTAATACATTGTCCAGGCATAAAATTGGCAAATCCACACAACTTGTCTCCAGTGAATACATGATGTTTGGATCCAATTCGGAAGATGGAAATGATTCTCCCCCAAGAACATATACCTTGGTGCCATTAGACGCCATGGCATGTCCAGACCGCCCATCAAGCGAAGGGCCCATGTGCTGGAAAATATACCACCTGTGATCTAAGAAAGAGTCCACTAACTCAATAAAATCCAACACAACATTTGCACTCACTTGAAAGTTTGAAAGCAGCCATGTCACTCAAATCCTTGCCATTGGTGTCTCGCCCACCAAAGATGTAAACAATGTCGCCCACAATAGCAGCAGCATGGCCTTCTCGGGCAGAAGGAATGAGCCCTAAGCAATTCAATTCTGTCCACTTCCTGGTCTGCAGATTGAATGACCAGGTATCCCCATAGTAATATTTGCCATCCGTCCCACCAAAGCTATTAGAAATAGTTTGAGTAGCTATATTGGCGCCAAAATAATAGGGGAGGTCAGAGTGGACGATTCGGAGGCGATTCGCGAACGATTCAGGTCAGGATTCAAGACCGATTCTGACGCAGAAATTTGCTTCCGAAGCGCGATTCACTCTGACCTCCCCATTTCAAAACTTCGATTCACCTTCGATTCAGTAGGCGATTCACGGTAGTATTAGCCGAGTATTTTACTACTTTGATGCTAGCCTCCTTCTGTTTGGCCCGCCGTGTAGATTTTGCTTTTTTGGCCTGTGTTTTGGTAGGTTTCTTGGGTAACGTGGTCTTGCTGAGCAATTTTGACGATGCTGAACGAGTTGTACGGCTCTAATTTTTGGCGGCCATAGTGAGAGCCTCACAGAAAGAGTCTGTGTATCACACCAGCCCTCACGATGATGGAGAAAAATCTTGATCATGTCAAGATCAAATATATAATTAGGTAAATTGAAAATAATTAATAAATTAACACAGCACAAAATTGTAAAATGTGACGACCGGCATATTCCCGTCGTATTGTCACAATCCCTGGCAATATGACGGGAATGTACTTGAAATGTGCACGTTTAGACATTGTAGGACCTTTCCTCAATTTAGACGGCAATGTGCTCAGAATGTACTCGGAATATACTCAGAATGCATGTAGTTTTGGTCCGAACATTTTACTTGTGGTAAAAATAAATCGAGGGTCCAGTCAGGGTCCACTGGCAGTAGTGGGGTATACATTCCTTTGGGTCCCTTCCAGCAGAATACTACAGTTTTGTCCAGTAGAATACAACAGGTTTTATAAAAAATTATAGTGGTGAAGAGATATACAAGTAATAATCTAGAGAGAAAGAGTACAATGTATACAAACTGCCCGCATTGGCAGTACTGTCTAAAGGCTTCACGACCGTGAACCAATAAACACCCCGCCGTTAGAATGTCCAAATCGCACCTTGCTTTATACATGAGTGTTAAATTGCTTGGTAAGATTCTTTAACACACCTTATGCTTGTGATAGTTTTAAAGTCGGTTAGGTTAGGGGTTGGTCTGCAAGGCGATGGTCATACAGATTCATTGAAGTTAACACGCACCAGCTTATACTAATAGTGCCCGCCTACTACCCGCCAATTTTTTTTCTACTTCTTGAGATCACAGCATATCTCCGGTTCGCTCGCCGAGTCGAAAGAAATGATGAGTGATTGGCGGGGAGATATAACGTGTCACGAGTAGGTGTAATGGCGAGTAGGTGACAATGACAAGTTAGTGGCAATGGCGAGTAGGTGATAATGGCGAGTAGAGTGGTAATGGTGAGTAGGTGACAATGGCGAGTAGGTAGCCATGGCGAGTAAGTGGCAAGGACGAGTAGGTGATGGATGCAACAAAGGCGAAAGAGAAGGAACAGCGCAAGACCTGGTGATTCAGGCTCCGTGCTAAATCGAGCGGCAGAAGCACGTGATATCCTTGATTGAAAAATTCACTAAGTTCTTTTCCAGAGCAGGACCTTTTGAATGAATTTTCGTCACATTCTCGGCTTCCAAAATCTGTCAAAATCTCGTAGAATGCGACGTTTTTACATTTTCGGCAGTCACATTTTCGGCACATTCCCAGATCTTTTCATAATCTCCCACAATTTGCGCGTTTCACATTTTACAATTTTGTGCTGTGTAAATACTGCTCGATTCAGAGACGATTCAGCGATTCGGCGATTCACGTTCTGAGGCGATTCAGCGTCTTCCCACGCTTTTGATGACCAGAATCGTCTCTGAATCGTGTCGCTGAATCGCCTCCGAATCGTCCACTCTGACCTCCCCTAATAAGAATTGAAGAGAAGAACCTTACACAATGATGGTGTCTGCGTGCGCTACACAGGAGTGACCAGTCCTTGGGGCGGGTCGCTCAAGGCTTGAAGGTTCCAATTGCTCCCAAACGGGCTAACATAGCAGGTTAATATATTTGTACCAAGTAGTGAGGTTCATGAAGGCATACGATAATTGAGGTCGAATACCCATAAATCATTCAGAAACTGCCCGCCATTCTGCCCACCAAATATAAATAATTTGGTGCCAACCGTAGTCGCAGCATGTCCGTATCTTCCAACAGGTGCGGGACCAAAGACTTTTATTTGGTTCCAATCCTGTGAAACTAAGAGAAATTAATTCTCAGCATCATTAATACCATGCAGAATATTACCACGCAACACGCACTGAGATTGAGAAGATACAAATGGTTATCATGCTCATCCGACGGCTCCAAATTAGGGTCTGAGTTTGTATCGCCTCCCCATACGACGAACACGTCTCCTACTAAAGCACATACATGGCCGAATCGTGGACAGGGAATCCGCCCTGTGGTTTGAAAGAGGCTCGCGGTGTTATTGCGGATGTTCAATATGTAGGTGTCGTTCTGCGCCGAGTCGTGGACGAGCCCTCCAAAGAGATAAAGATAACCGGCTAGGGATCCCGTCGCAGACAAAGCGTGACCGTATCGCGGGAATGGTGAGGTTGAGGGAGAGGTGGGGACATTGATGCCGGTTTTGCTTATAATTCTTGGAGGGATAAGATTGAGTCGGTGGGCCGACCAGGGAAATGCTAGCGGCTGATGGCGCCCTCTGGAGCTGGAATGCGATGGATGCTGCCGCTGCTGTTGTTGTCCGATTATAGGCGCCCCATCCTGATTATTATCTGCTCTGCATGCCGTTTAGTCAGTCCAGATAAGATATGAAAAAGCCGTTTGAATGTACTGTGTAAGTGCGCTGTGCTCACGCAAACTCCAAGATTGGTGTTGTTCAGGACCACCCCTCTTGGTAGCAGACATCTGAGCCAACGCCATCAGTTGAATACTCTGTATCCAAGTCAAGAAAGGGAAGAAAGTGTCGAAGAAAAGAAAAATGAAGAGCAAGAAAGTTGAAAGGGGGAAAGAGGGAGGCCCCTCATGTTTCCATCATCCTACTAGAGCAGCTCCAAGTGATCATCTGTTCGTCACCTTCGGTCTGATGATACTTCTGGCGATGCATCATAAGGGCCTGGTAAATGTTAGAACACTGATAAGATAATGACTTCAAGTTTAGCATGGGAATACCACCAGTACCCTAAAGTGCAGCACTCGAGATCAAGGGCGCATATGAAGGTGAGCGACTGTCTTGTACTGTTGGTTTAATGGGCAGTGAAGGTGAGATGGACGTATTGGACAAGAAATAATTCACAGACAGGCGCTACCTGATGAGTGCAACGGCAGAGTCGTTCACTGGGTCCGCAATCGTATTTCCGTATATAGACAAACCCCCTATTATCCTGAAAACCAATTTTGGTTGGATCACTACATGTAAATAAACTATAATGTGGAGAGAAAATCGTAAAAAATTAGGTAATCGCATCTACTCATCATCAGAGCTTTCAGATGACGTGTATTCCAAGTCCCCATCCCAGTCCCAATCGCACGCTAAATTTGAGACTTCTATTAGATCTTCTAAGTGATCATGAGCTTTATAATGCGCCAAGATACGGAGGTCTACAGATCCGAGTCTGGTAACACAATCGATTTTGAGGATCGTTCGCTTCGAAAGGAGAGGGACTGTTCGAGTAGGAGGTTCGTCGTCAAGGCTCGAGTCGAGTCCTGGCTCTTCTTGATATTGCTCATAAAGAATCTTCACATCTTTCAACGGCCGTCGATAAGGATCCAAATCCTCAGTTTCATAATCGTAATCATCCGTCGGAACACCAAAAATCCGAGGAAGAACATCCCAAATGCTTTCACAGTCATCTGGCTTGCTTGAAAAATATGCCAGGCTTTCTAGATGAGGAAGGAATATCTCCTGAGATGAGGAGCTTTCGGTATCACTTTCGCCTAGATGAGCCGTCCGGGCGAGTTTTTTGAAGAAATTTCTAGCTTTGAAATTCCCAACAGGTGCGTTTTCACCAAAAGTCAGATGCCGAAGTGAAGGGGTTGCCTGAAGGAAGGTAATTATGTCGTCTTCATGCAAGAGGCAGCCTATTTCCGCGGTTTTCAGAGAGCAACTTGAGCGCTTCATCAAGGCCAGCAAATTGTCGGTAGGCAGGCGTTCGAATACATTGTGTTGAACGGTCAAATTTTCCAGTGCAGGAATCGTGAGTGCGTCACATAGGGCGTGCACAAAATTTAGAGGTGCAGGTTCATTTATGTGAAGTTCTTCCAGCTTGGCATGAACCACTGGCAGGGGAACATGACCTGCAACATTGTCCGGGTTGCCTCTAGGAAAGGTACACGATTCGAGCTTTGGCGCTAGCCGTAACAACTCAAGGCAATCAACAACAGTCAAGCCTTGTATCTTAACTTTGGTGACGTTGTTCCACAGAATGGGAACCGATTCCCAAGAAATATAGTAGTCGATATCGACATACGTTGGAGCAGAAAAACTCGACTGCCCTGTCGTAGTTTGAGATTCAAAGGCATTTTCAAATGTACGTCCACTGGGTCCCGTGTTCTCGATTTTAAGCTCGCGTAGGTTTGAAGGGAGCTGAGCGAAGAAAACACGGAGGCATTTTGGAATCGAGAGATCGAGGCATTCCCAACGACTTGATGATGCGTTGATAATCTTGCTCAAGGGCGGAAACCATTCTTCAAATCCCGTGGGTTCATCCGGACCTTTACCATAATACACCGCCAGCGACAAAGGGACATCTTTTGACCGAACGATCCACTCCTCGACAAGAGGAGTATAAGAACGTACAGTGGAAGGGTCGATCAATATCAATAAATGCGACCAGAAGGAGGGTGTTGACCAAATGATATGACGCCACGTTTTGCAAACGGCACCGAGCGTGAACAAAGTAGACGCATTATCTTCCTCGAACAGACTCAGCTCTGTGGTTCGCTTCCAGCGAGGAAGACAGAGCTCGAATATACTGGCCGAAATTTCGAAAGGTAGTAGGTTTGATATGGGATCACAAAGGTTCTTATTCCCCAATTGGATTCCCAGTTGTTGCGCAACGCGTCGTTCCATCTCGGCCATCATATTCCTAATCATCTTTTGTGTCGCCTCAACGTCGCCATTTGCAGTGCATGGGTCCGTGCAATTTTCGTCACAAGTATGGGGCGGCGGCTCGAACAACACTTGCTGCCCTAGCACGGTCATTTGAAACGCCATGACTTGAGAAATAGTTAACGACTTTGGAGAATGTTAAGAGTCAGGTTGAGACTTTTCGCACTGGATATCAGTTTTTGGAAACGTCAAGGACGAAGTAACGTCAAAAAAAACTGGAAGCTTGAAAAGCGCCTGGTCCCACATTCGGCATTTCGGCCTACTATTTGTGCATGCTCGATCAAGACACATTTTACCACCAAACCACGATGTGCTTATATCATTGTGTGATCCTTGGAGGTGGTGCCATTACAGATAAGCGCTGGAACCATAGCATACCGCCAGGGATGAGCCAGATTGTGGGAAGTCGGTTGAAAGCGAAATCTCCACAATGCAGCATTGGCACAATAAAAGACGATACTGAAACTTATCAACTTTCTACCAATTATGAGGAGGCATCTAGATTTGTAGACAATGCGTATACCCGCTGCCTTACAACTTTCCATCGTTGTGGACACTGTTATTGAATGATAACCCCCCCAATTCATACTAACAATTAAAATAGCACATTTCATTGAACAATCTATTTTTCGAATTTCAAGAAACCCCTAGAAAACCAGCCATTTTTATCTTCCGAACCTCAACCGTATTCACTAGCTTGGAGAGTGATCCAAAACGATGGAGCTCCAGAATCCAGGACCGGAGAGTAGATCGTGTCGAGCTCGATTTAGTACAATTTTGGGTATCTCTACCCTGTCTACACAGGTTAGTGACCAACAGAAGGATGTGTGATTGTCAGATTCTTTCGGAATCTCGACAAGTATCATCACCGAAAAATAGCCATGCAGCCAGCGAAAACGGCCAATCAACCAGTTCCATCAGACAGATAGAAGTTTGGGCGACCCGTGGTATGATTGTTCGAGGCAAGAAGAGATTATATCCTTGAGAGGGAAGTAGACGCTTCGAAAACAGGGGTGGGATAGGCTACATGATAACACACATGTTCAATATTGAGAAACGGGGAATTGTAGTCAATAGGTTAACTTGGGCGAAATTTGAAGAAATAGTAATTGAATGTGCCCGACGGACCCTATTCTATGTCAACATGCATGGAAAATAAAGAAAAGTAGCCGGGGATGAATGGTGTATAAATTAAGCAAGGCAGTGGGGTATGAGTGGCAAAGGGAAGAACCAAGAGGGATTGCGAAGAACACGAACCATTACATACATCAGGTCAGATGAGAGAAGAAGACTGGGTAATAAAAGAAAGAAGCAGCAGCAAATGAGGTCCCAGACACCAACTTGAGGACACGCACAAACGAATAACGCTTAAGTCGCAAACGACTCAATCCAATGAAGACTGATCCAACGGCATTGTCCGGGTCGACAACGCTGAACGACTCGTCACCAGGTCCAAAGAGAGACAAGGCGTTTATTATCCTTTCATTCCCAACAGGAAGTCGCAATCGTGTATCAACGGTTTCCAAGATGAACTAAGGCTTGGTCTCCGGAAATCTTGAAAGTACAATCAATCCACCAACATCTGTAAAATCTCGTGATTGGGCTCGTCGACGGGGTTGATGACATGACCCCGGAGAACCAGAGGACACCAGGTTAGCGAATCTAAGGCGACGATCCATCCTTGGGGAATCCTGCAACTGGCCGAGTGAATAGGTTCGACCTGAGGATTGTTGACCAAAGAATGGAGTGTGTTGACGAGAAAAAGAGCTTAAAAAGAACCAATCCAACCACACTGAAACCGGTTGCAACCCACTTCAACCCATCCATCCCCAAGCCTATCGTGCCAATCCACGCCGGTTAAGGTACAAAGTAAATGGGCCACCACTCCAGCTCACTCCAGCAAACGGTTTCGGTCATCCCTGTAATTCTTAGTGTAGAGCTGGACGCTTGAGAGGATTATTAAAAGTTCGTGTCCACGAATCGAGGATAAGCCTACAGAGAAAGAGGGTATATGAACCGGGTATTGTAGCACACGAGCAAGACAGGGCAGAGTTTGATTGCTGAAGAGATGAACTGAAAATGTCTTGGTGAACCCGCAGTCGATGACGAGACCCGGAGATGAACCCCGGCTCAGGTGTGAGTCCGGCCTCAGGTTACTCTGACAATGGCGTTGGCGTTGGCGTTGGCATTGGCATTGAAGCGACAAGATGTAAGTAAAGGTGGGAGATGGTATGCATGGTTAATGACTGAGATTAGGAATAGCTTCTGTCACTTCCATTCCTCACATTAGGAGTTCTGGCAGTATATTAGCAATAAATGAATGTGAGTCTGCGTAAGGTGTGATGCCCGAAAGGGGCTTTGAGACAAACTAACGGTATGGTCAGTCAATAATTGCTATGGGGAGCGCATGAGTGACCTATAGGGGCACTACGCACCAAAGGCATGAACATAGAAATCAGGATTGCATGGCAGGATCTTCATTCAAAGCATAATGGACCGTATCTGTTCAAAAAAGGAAAAAGAAACATCAGCGATAGCACATTGGCGGAGGCAGATATGGCTGATGGGATGCTTGTAAGGAGGATCGAGGTCGGAGAGGGGAAACAGAAAACCCGGGATTCTAGAACGGGGGCGGAAACAAAATCGGCGGCAAAAAGGAGTTAAGACGTACATTTTTGCTCACGATCCCGCTGCAAAACGTGTTGCATATCGCGGACATAATTATTGGATTTTTGCGGATATCATTCACGAAGCAGAATGAGAATTTGTGTGCATGCGATTGGATTGGGCAGTAGGCAGTAGGTGAAGTAGGTGTTTTGAGAGCAATAGAAATGGAAAAAGGAGTTCCAGTTAGAAAAGTGACCAAAGAAAAGGCAAGCAGACATGAGAAGAACAAAAACAGTGTGCGCATCCCATACACAACCAGAAGGAAAAAACATTATGACAATATGAAAATCTAAAGTCGGGCGATTGACATATATGGTGGAAAGATAGTTGTAAAATAAATAAATGATGCTGAAATAAAAAGGAAGAAAAATGATTAAATCAATGCTGCACTTTCGAGACTTGATCGGAGAGTGATGCTGTGCAAGTGCAAAAAGAAAAGGGATACATGATGAGCGTACAGTTGGACACTTGGAAATTTCGGAGACGCATCCCCGAAATTCCGACAACACAAGAGAAAAAAGCAACGGTGTGCAACCAAGTAGAATGGAAAAAAATAACATAGAAATGAAAACTCACTCTGTGGAACACATAAGTCAGATATATCATTCTTATGCGAATAAATAAAAATAAAAAGTACCTTCGACCGCGGCCATCACTACTCGGAGCAGCGCCGTATCAGTTGCCGTCGTTATACTATTGCCCAAAAGGCGAAGTGAAGATGCAAAATAGTTGTACATTAGATATTATACGCAAAAGAGTTAAAGAAAGACTGACTGGATGTATATTTCTCTCTCTTTTGATCTACCCGCTTTCTGAGCCAGTCTTGCGAATCGACGTTTAAAATACTCCCGCCCGGCGCGGACGTCACCTGGCTCGCCTTCGAAATCCTAATAGAATCACAATCACATCATGAGCATTAGATTGCATTCGACAGATAGAAGAACTGGTATATACCGGGAAAAAGTTCTTTATATCAGATGTGGGTATTTTTTTCTCGAAAAGATCGTTTTTGTTGAGAAATAGAATCTGAAATACATGAGCAATCAATCAATGACATGCATACAAAGCTTACGATTGATGTTTGCTTGAACCACTGTGAGTGGCAAATTGAATCCCAGATAGTCATGGCATCTTGCATCTGGTTCTGTAGCCGATACAATCAGCGCCATTACTCCGTGATGCGTGACGATCAGAAGACATACTGCATCCTTGTCCTCCACCAGACATTGATCGTACCCGCTTAAGCTTACCAGGAACAATATACTCGTCACGTCTTGGAAACAGTGTATCCATTTTCGTCGCTCGCTTTTCTGCCCTCCAACGTCGACCATGAGCATCTCGTGCTCCCGTAGCGTAAAGGTAGTTTCTGTAATGCCGATAGTCCGCGCCCTACAACGAATGATATCCTGCTCGGTAGGTTGATAGGCTGGGTCGAACAATCGCTCGAGGTCTGCATAAAAGTAGGAAAGACTAAGAAATGTATTAGAATAATGGATGAATGAAGGACGGGCGACTTGCTTCTCCGGCAGAGCAGCCTCGTTTCCTCTGGCCCATGCCTTTTGCACGTTAGGGTCCGACCATAGGGATTTGAGCGGCACATAGTAGGCAACAGGGAAAGGTTCTCCATCACGGATATCTCTGACACCATCAATCAGCTCCAAGTGCGGAAGGTTCTCGTCTGAAACGGTGAGCTCCATGTCCTCCATGGCGTCCAGAAGGTATCGCAGTCCTCGGGTGAGGTTGTCAAATACCAGCTGTCGATAATGTTCAATTTCTTGAGCCGAAAATGGGACCTTGTGTATCAGGCGCATTTGCTGGGAATACGTGCGCCCGGGTGAGACCTCGCCAAGTTATGATAGGCAAGAACAGACCTTGAGGATAGTAGACTTCCCTGAATCTCCTGAGCCAAGAAGAAGAACCTGCACCACATCTAAGTCAATGCATCGAGCAAGTACAGACCCGGACGAACCTTGACCTGGGCTGACAACTTGGCCTTCGCCTATGCCGATGACAGTGATTAGCTGAAGCTTGTGGCATGAGAGTTTACAGATAGTACGCACTTCTTTGAGCTGTTTCTCTGCTTCCCTATGCAAAATCCTGTCTTGCTCCGATATCTCGACCCCTGCGGGTGCCGACATACATGCGCCCATGGCGATTAGACACTTCAAAGACGACTGTTCAAAATTGAAGCTTGCTGGGATCGAAGATACTAAGGATGTCCGTGATGACAGGAGCAAGTAATAATACCTCCGCCAACTCCGAAATGCACTGGAAGAGAGTGGTCGAGCAAAGGTGAGACGGTCGTCGTCGTTGGTGATCAAGCCGCTTTGTCCTTGAAACAAATCACCTGCTTCTGTACCTATTTCGTTTATTACTCATAATTGCCCATAGATGTCATTCATTTTTTCATTTTCCCATCAGATTCTTCAATTAAGCATCTTAACATTGAACTGGTGTTGCGTAGATAGCGACAATCTGCGAACAGCGTGGCGATTTCCTCTTATCAGCTCTGTATTCCGATGCGTAGGGTCGCTGCATTTCTCTACGCGGCACGATTGTTTAGGAGCCATAACGGAACGCTAGTGCTACCACAGCCTGGGTTTAAGGTATGGGTGCATTTAGTTAAAACGATGAAGAAAGCTCCACTTCTAAATCAGCGCTTTTTCACATCATCAAATGCTGATAGCCCGGTATTCCCATCTGCTGCATGGTCATTTCTGCGAGATGACATTCATATTAATATATTATCAGCTCACCGCCGCTGTGTGAGGTCATGAGGGACCATGAGCGAAGAACTCCTCACAAACGTGGCATATGGGTGATGGTGTACCCGGGACCTCAGCGCTGATCTCGGCAGGGCGAGATCACCCAGACTAAACTGTAATAGCGAGAAAGCCGAGTGGACGGAAAGCGTCGATGGATCGGAACCCAGTTAGTCTAACAGGTATGTTGGAGATCGTTGCAATTTTTTTTTCAAAAAATTGTGATATTTACCTCCACAGTTCTACTCCTTTCTTTCCTTTTGACCGCAGTGCAACCCACGATGGAGCCATGTATTCATAGGCATCGAAGGTTCCTCTCAGGTAACTCTTGGGAAAATGGCAAACGCTGCTGTATACCATACAGTCCACCTGGGAATTGAACTCGTTGTGCCAGTACAGGTGAGATTTGTAGTTGGCGCTTAGGAGCACACACACCGAGTTCCAAACGTTGTTATACTACCGATTGTCTACGCAGGACTGTCCGGAGGCATTGCATTGTGCATACATGGTGCATAGAAACGACCATCATGACGGAAAAGTCTCAAGCGAAGCACAGTGTGTGGGGCCCAACGATGCCTGTCATCTGATGGAAAAGGCTTTTCGCTGCGCAATTCCAACATAAAATTAGTAGCAAGCATACTCAGACATCAATTTCTCGGTATGTTCTCAGCTGTGCCCTCAAGCGTGTCCCTTGTCCAGCGCTGAAATGTGTCAAACAGACATCATCCGAGTAATCCATAAAGTTGTCTATCAGAGCCGTTATTGCCGTAGAATTTGAAAGCTATAGAAATCAACGCACGAATAGGATCGAGGCCAGCCTTGCCAGGACAAGTGTCTGGGTTTGCAATGGGGCATCCAGATGTAGGCTTTAATTGGGCAGGGGTGTCGGAGACTTCATCGCCGCTCGATGAACAAGATCCTCCCTAGCAAAATACTAGGTTCAGAGGTTGCGCTGATATTACTTTCAGACTTACCTCGAAAGTGTGGTAAAGTCCGACCCAATGACCGACTTCGTGTGTGAGCGTCTTGCCTTTGTTGAACGGAGCCAAATTGCCCCCAGGAAGGGTGCCATACTGGATCACAACCCCGTCGTCCTTCGGGAGACTCTTGTAGTCTGTGGGGAATGTCGCATATCCTAGTAGGCCCTCTGCCTGTGTGTTATGGAACCTACGCACTCATTGGAGTTTGACCGTTGACCCGCAGAGTAGAAACCTAGCTTACCCAACGGTATACACATTGAGTGTTTCTGGTCCACCTTTTCTGAGTTTCTGTTTCATTTCAGTTTGCATAGCCCTAATATCTTTTAATATTTGACGCGAAATGCAGCATTCTTGAATGCGCACCCTTCAGGAGCAACACCGTTTCGAGATATATCTCGTTACCTTTGCTGTTGAAATCTCTATTCAGAACCGCAATCTGATATTGAAGGTAAAAATGGGAATAAAATGTATCCTCCAGCAATAACAATACGTCGATGTGAAGAACAGGCTCGCTTAACGTGTTTTCTGGCGAGATTGTACTCGGTAAAATGTCGAGATCTATTAATAGGACAAAAAAAGAGCGTAGTCCATGCAACGCAACACCTTACATTTATCGTACTAGCAGAGGTTAGCCCCGCCCGAAGGCCATGCAGGGGCGTAACCGGTCTATCTACTGTACATAAAACTTACCTGCAAGTCCTGTATAATGAGTCAGTCAGTGCCAAATACAATGAAAATGAAATTACTCACATGTCCACTCAACTGGTGGTTGTAGGGTTGAAGCTCTCGGAATGTCGAAAACCAGATCTGCCGCTGCTCTCTTAGACATGCCGTAAGCATTACGCCGTGGTTGAACAAGTTGCGTGCATTGTCGGATTGAACGTATTGGTGAAGGGGTGGGTCTTTAGCTCCGTGGACGGCAATACGGCAGAGACCAAAGCCTGGAGCAAGTACCCCAGCCGGGATGCGTCCCTCCCTCCGCATCGATGTGGTCTTGATGCCCCAAGTACTCGCTGGAGTTGTGTCTGAACAAATTGTCACAGTTTGCGATGTTGAAACAGCGTGTAGGCTGTTTGCTGGGACACAGGATTGCGGAGAGTTGGAAGCAAAGTGACCGGATAAAGAGATTGGCACGACGGGCAGATTGCGAGGGTTCATTGAATAGGGTTGGAGAAATTGTGAGGGAATGGAGGGATTGGGACAATGAGATGGGACGGCAATGTAGCCGTACATTGTCACAGGCCAGGAGTATTGACAAGTACCCAGCCAGGATAGGTCCATCGCTCCGCCGCATTAATAAAGTACACCCTGTACTTTCCAGCTCGCCGGACGTCCATACATTGCGTCTGAGCACAGAGCTCTTGCCGGACGTCCATACATTACGTCGGAGCAATGACGATGCACAGAGCCCTCGCCGGATGGCGATACGTCGTGTCTGAGCATGTCAACGTAGCGAGTACACTGTTTGCTGGGACGTGATTGCGGAGAGTCATTGAGACGAGATGAGAGGTTGCCGGGCGTCGTTATATAGCGTTGGAGGAAATGCGAGGGAACGAAGACATGGCGGTAGCGGGACGCATAAAAACTACAACATCAAGGTCAGACCATATACAAACCATACAACGTTATATACTTACCAGAACCCGGCCTACAAATCCCTAGCTGTTGACCCATTGCGTTCAAATTCCAACTCGAATCCGCGGGAAATCGATATATTGTGTCAGAGCTACAGTATCACGGTCAGTGCATGCACATACAAAATCTCCAACATCTACTTACAAAGGCCTTCCTAGCAGTCGACATGTAGTTTCCTCGGTGTGATGAATCGGCGAAGCAGGTCGCGGGAAGGCGATACATAGCGTCGGAGCATTCTGGCCTACAAAATCAAGTTAAAACACGTCCAAATCTGTACTAACCAAAAGCTCGGCTTCCATTTTCATTACAACCCCTACATGTCGACACGTAGCTTCCTGATTTCAACTAATAAACACTCAGTACAGGGGTCAACACCAGAAGGTAATTCACATACCTGTTACTACACACAAGCCATCTTCTTGACAGCGTTTCCGGGAAGTCCGAATCTCGAATTTAACCCTGCGATGGATTATGAGACCATGGAAGCTTGATAAAAAGGAATACAACGTACTCATGGTAGTGGATAAAGTCAAAGTATGACGCGAGATGAAGTCCGTGTTTGGCATGACCAAACAACGGCTAGGGGTGAAGCACAACGACGACAGAAGGATGGAATAGCATGCCCCCAGCATTGGGGCATAATGCATAGCTGGAGTTGACTCAATTCAACTCCCTTCTTATACACTTTTTGACCAGGGTCGCGTCAAATTTTTATTAGCATCTCAGACCATTTTGCTAGCTCCTCGCTTCAACGAACTTTGTTTCCTTAGCTTACAAGGCAAGTAAATCTTTTATACAAATGCCATAATTCTTTTCTTAGGGGACCTTGACAATTCGCAATCTCTTGGGTTCTATGAGTCAAATCATTACCTGAATTACACTAAATGTTATGTAGACTTGCTGAAATCCACGCCCGAATACTGAAGTGATCACCTTCTGGGCTGTTGTATATTTCAGCATGCAGCAACCACTGGGCGTTGACAACACCTCACAAGTTAGACCCGGACATGTGTAGATTCCCGGTTTCATTGAATGTTGCTCGGACATTACGTGCACCAATCCCTCGCACCTCCTCACCGGCTCCAAAGTATTCACCCACCTGTACGCGACGCGACGCGTCAAACGCGTCTCACAGCTTCTAAAATTTCCAGCAAATCACGCGTGTACTAAACACCTCTAATTCAATGACGATATGTGCTGTAACATGCAATAAGCGCCGCTGCTTCCTTTCAATCCGCTTTAGGATTAGTCGGACTCGTGCCCGATTTGTTTTGCATCGCAATCGCGATTTTAAAATCTGACATTCAGGCCCAAATTTACGTAAGTTCTCTCCAACGAGTCTAATTCCTACGTGAATGTAACAAACTACTTGAGGTTTACAACTTTGAACTATACATTTCAAGACTGCCGACTACTAATTGAGGTTTTCAAGAGTCACGCCAAAAATACATACCGTGTGAGGGACATGACTGGCTAAAAGTGGCAGATACAGGTTCACAAAGCACTACATATAGGTATAAATCAATTTTAAAGATCAACGGAATGCCAGGACATTCAAAGTGCGAATAAGCGCCCAGAGTCCGTGGAAGTTTGGCACTTGTGTGCACGAGAATATAGCACAACTAGGGGATTTTGCTCTGGAAACCAACAGCCCAGCATCGCGAATACAAGCTCGTAGTCACTGTAATCTGGTCTTCTGAAACCATGAACACTAATTAGGCTAGCGCGCTGGCTATTTCTAGCCATCACAATGTCCAAAGAGCAGAATTTCGGGGTAAAACTGCGAATCGAGTGGAGAACGTACCATGACGTGGCACGCAGTTTTGCACTATGTAGAGCTCTATCAGAGGTCCAGGAGACATAGAGTTCAATCCTGAATGTAAAAAGTAAATAACACTGGTCAAAAATCAAAAATCAAGTTGAATTTGAAGTGAAAACACGGTTTACGCCCCATAAAACACGGTTTCCTTGCAGGAAATAGCTCACCACAGCACATACAATACACCTCCAGGTCGTAAGCTATGAAAGCATTCCTATATTATCCAGAACTGACCTCATTTGAACACAGGAAACGGCAAACTCTATGACAACTTCAAATCAATGACATTCTCCTCCTGCCCCGATTCATCATTTTACGTCGCTCACTCGTTGTTTTTGGGGCTTATCTTCTTATCAACGGGTTTAATGCTACTTGGCTAATGAATGACGTTGTTACTATGTGATCTAGAGCCCAGAAGCGAGTTGGAAAACGTACGCAATTCCAACCATTGCAAGCTCGTATCAACGAGACGTGGCAGCCGTACCGAGGCCGTACGTCGAATTTCCGGTCTTTCAAAGGTAGTACCGTGCATTCCTGGATGCTGGAATGCGAGGTTGCTGAGCTGACGGCCCATGGTGGTGCAAAAATACCAAAAGTTTTGACATGTTCACGCCGAGCCGTGAACTTGCACATATTGCACATTTTCATTCTCTGAGCACTTCTATGGTGGTTTTTGAGTATTAGGGGTGCCTAACAAGATGTAACGTACCTGATTCAATGTGATACTTGAGTTTTGAGACGCTGAGAAAAGTTGGGGATGTCAAAATAATTAAGCGCCCAAACGCGGACTCAACAAAATCAGACTGAAATGAGAGGATACCTCGTTTTCAAAGCCTATCCACAGAAACACCTGTACTATCAGACTACAAGGTATACGATAAAGCACTCATACCATCCATCCCAAGTCAGCAATCACACAAAATTTGTCAATAATGTCAACTCACGTACATGTACACATCCTCCCCGCCCCCGTTTCGCAATTCCAGCCTAATTCCAACGTCTTTTCTCGTTGCGGGTCTTCTCGGGCACTAGCGGGGACCTACTCGGCTTGGCTAAGGTGCCGTCATACCAACTAGAAGGTCTGAAAAAATGAGTACAACGAGATCGGCATTGAACAAATTGCAGCGTGCAATATACGTAGCGTGCAATTTTGAGTGCATTCTGCATCTTTCCCGGACCTAGTCACTGTGTAGTACGTTGAGTATGGTGTGAGGCTTCTGAAATATGCCCGGATGAATTGTTGGTAAGTCGGAAATTTTGTTCGAGTTGCGTACTGTTGTCCCGAGTCAATATGCCCTCATCGTTCAAATAACGTTCTGACCTAGAATAGCCGTTTTTCAATGTTGGATAACCCCTAATTAGAAGTACAAATCTTACCTGTGCGTTCTGTAGCGGTCTGAGAGTCAGCATTCCCTGTGTGCAATGTGGAACTGTCGATTGATCAGTTAAGCGCCCAGAATGCACATGTTCAATACGATGCAAATAACACCTTAAACAGCAATTGCGTACCTTTACTAAGCTCACATAGGAGTCAAAGGTATCCTACCATACATTTCTAAGCCCCCCATCCAGCCGACAACTCACAACTGCCGCAGCAAATCCCAACCAACCACACCTCCACCTCCTCTCCCAAATCTGCATTCCACCCAATTCCAATCGTTTCCCCTCCAACTCGGCTCCGTGCCCTACACTAGCCCAAACACCCTCGGCTAAGCAATAACGGCACATCCACTAGCAGAAGCAGCGGCGTCCAATTTGTCGCTGTGCAGAAGAACAGAAGAACACAAGATGAGTATTCCATGCTTTTGACTCCAGAACAAGTGTCCGCACCTTCGGGAGTGCTAGAACGCGGGTTTTGTGTCGAGTACGTATGGTTCGAGGTCTGGGTGTACGTACCTGTTCCCGAGCCATCGAGGGTTTTGCAAATTTCAAGATGGTTGCGAGAGATTTTATGGTATTTCGTTATTTTGTCTTTGCGGGAGTGCAACAAATTGGATTGAACGACATGAGTTGAGGCCTTCTGAGATGGATTATTCAATAGTCTTTTTGTGTTCCAATTCCTTATCGAATGCTCAAATGCAGTTCAAGTTGAGCAAATCCTGTTGAGCGTATCACACCTGCAACCGCTTTCGTAGATTAGACGCAATATCGCAATATCATTCATTCATTGCATTAAAGAATATCTGTACCGCACCAACGTCAAAGCACACTTATTCCAATATCCAACCCATCCAACACACAATCTCAACACACCGATCACACCTCGCGTAACCCGAATATACACTAACAAGCGACACGAAAAAAAAAATCTGTATATTCGGTCGACTTACGACATGTAACAGACGTACTAATAACACTCGTACTAGAACCCCATGGGTATATAAAGGGTATGCACCTTGCTGGTAACCTTCATTCCCTCATCCCCTTGTCTTCTCAGCTCTTCTCTCAGCGCCCCTCGCCCTTTCAAGCCTCATATGGTGGTGACTGCATCGAGACGGTAAGCATCGTTGCATTGTGGGCTGCCAATGACGGCGCTGATGGTGTCCTCAACAGAACAGTTGTGAAGATGTAATATGGTGAGTAGCATCCCCTAAACGACGCCCTTGTGTTGACTCCCTGCTCATCGCTGCACAGGTCCAACAGATCAGCAAGAGTGCAAATATCGACAACGCACCTCAACACTCCCCTCGGCCTCTCTCTCATCGGCAGCGTGCCCGCAAAACAGTGAGTGTTGGTCGCAATTCATGCTATGCCGGCTTTGACTTGATGCACCACAGAAGTTGGATACGCTGGCGCAAGTTACGAGTCTTTACGTAAGTAAAGATGAGTTCTTTTATCCCCACAACCCAGCGAGCAAAAATGTCCTCGCCAATTGTCCCCATCAAAATATTATTGATGCGATCAATGTCGTTACCGCTATCGGTATTTTCCTTAAGCGGTCACCGGACCCCCTAAGCAACCCCTTTCCAATTCATTCTACGACTTCTTTTTACCATTGGTTACTTTAAAGGTTGTTTTTGATTTGTTTTGATCGCAATGTGAATGTGCGTTTCCATAAAATTAATTATACCCAACAACAATAGTCCTACTCAATTCACTTTTTTGCGTTGTTGTTTAATTTTTAAAACCATGTGGAACCGTCTAGCCAACGTGCTTATATATTGTACTAATACTTAACCATGTGGAACCGTCTAGCCAACGTGCTTATATATTGTACTAATACTTAGAGATGGAACAAATGCACTCTTTGAACTATGGGTCTGAAAGGTTAGAAATAGAACTGTGCAGGCACACATGTTCCTTGATATAGGTAGCTTCATCAATCAGAGTTCAAATAGAAATAATTACGCGTTTTTGGGTTCTGGGTGTTCTGTACTATTTGAATTTGATTTTCTGATTCATGATCGTTTCTCACGCATACCAATTTGTTCTTCCCCTACGTTGGGCATCTATTGGCTTACGGTTAATATATTTATTGACGTAGTATAGACAATGCACTTTTCTCCGCACTGTTTTACCCATGGCTTCCGCGTTATCCCCCCGTTTCCAACAGTATGTTCACTGTTTTATCTCATTTGGTTATTACTTATTTTTTAGAGTCTTTCCGCCTCCCATGGACGATGTGTACATGGATCAGATGGATCTGAAAACCCTCTACCGTTTCTCTTGGACTTGCAAGGAGCTAAACGACCGCGTTTCGGGCTATATGCGCCGCGCCTTCTGTCCCAAAAATTTATTTGCTCCTATCTTCAAACCCAATGAACATTTGCTGTTTTGTCTTCTCCAGTTCAAGACTGGCCTGGTTATTTCAGGTTCCACCGTTTTGCATTTTACTTGTTTTAGTGGTCCAACGCAAAGCGTGGCATGACAAGACTTTACATCTCACAATTGTATAAAATATTTTTTAATCTAGATTTATATAACATAGTTAATATATATTAATATGTTCTGAATGCACAGCCAGATACTGGACAAGGTTATGATTAATTACTATGACTTAGGTCTACTACAAGCTTAGTTGTGTCAGACACAAAAAATAGCTGCACAGGTTATAAGGCCTAATTGTAAGGAAGAACTTGTCTATTATAATTTTCATACCTGCTAAATATTGAAGAATTCCAGATCTGCTGGGAGAATCCCGTATGGAAAACTGATGGAAAAATGCTCATGTGTATGGCTGCCCAAGTAGGGACATATTTCCCATAAATATAACTTGTTTTAGTGGGCCACCGCGGAGCGTGGCATGACGAGTCTTTACGATTCAGCGTCACGCTTTGTAATAATATAATATATATATAATATAATATAAATATGTCCAACTTTGATGTGGATATCGGTGCAATGGACGAAGTGATATTCAGACTCCAAGGCATAGTTAGCGACAAGATGCTACCACCAATGGCAAAGCCTGCTTCGTACGTCCACTCCATTGAGGTGAATTAATTACAAATGAGGACTGTTACAGCTGCGACAGAACGGTCAAGCAACAACCATATTTACGTACCGCCATTGCTATCACGGGACTCGGAGACATTGTGTTCAATAAGGTGATGGAAAAGCTAGAAGAAGTTTTCCTCCGTTTTGCAAACAATTTTCCCGCGGACAGCGTCAGCGGCTATGACCCAGTTCTTCACAAAGACACGGGTTTCAATGTTTTCCATGCGCATAGCCAATATTTCACGAAGGTATCCGCATATCAAGACAAATCTGACAACATAGGTTTTCATCCCCTGGTCGACCCTGATAACGTGTTGGCGTCCATGGTAGGGGACAGTTTCATCCACGCAATCGATAACAAGGTACAGTTTCTTCGTCGGGAGATACTTCCTGACGGAACAGCCAGGTATGTTTAGAAAATACCAACAACACATCACAACCAAACTAATATCATGTTGCAACAGATATTATTCTTATAATCCTGCCTCTATACAAATTGGAGACATTGTCGAGATCAGTGTTGCCTTTGTCGCATTTCCTGCCCAAGGAAACAAGTACAAATTTGTTGTCGCTCTTTGCGGAATACTTGTCTTGGACCAGGAGGCAAGAGAGGTAAGCAATGTTACATTGAACAGTCTCATAGCCATTCATAACTTCCAACAGAAAGCTCATATTCCCAGAATGCGGTCGCGCTATACTCCAGCGAAAAGACAGGTTGCTGTTTTGTGTAGGACAAAGAGGCAGCTGTACAAAGGTCAGATTGACATTGAAGACACGCAACAGAGGATGGCACGTATGCGCTTAAATGAGGACACAGTCCACAATAGCAATACTATGTCCCAAGATTAATACATATGTACATAGAAAGACAAGGATATTATAAATGTGCTGAACAAACAATTAATCCATTTGCGTGAACATTGTAAATAACAAGGAATAATTTGTCAAGTCATTTTTATGACAGAAATTATCTGAAGGTGTTAGTTGGCACCCCATGGGAGAATCCTGTGTACACTGTACGCAGAATATTCCCACACTCGGCTGAATATTGGCGAGGAAGTCCGTGGGAGAATTCTGCGTACACTGTACGCAGAATATTCCCACACTCGGCTGAATATCGGGAGAGGTTGACCGTGGGAATATTCTGCGTACACTGTACGCAGAATATTCCCACGCTCATCCGCAAGTCAAACTTACAAATTAAGACAAAAAGAATGAGGACAAGAACACAAGTTTATTTCGAACAAAAATTTGACTAAGGATGGAAGAAATTACAAATATCCATTCCACAAGAGGCTTTGTGGTTGAGGGCGATGCAACCAAAAAATATCTGCCTTTCTGGATAGCAAATACAAAACAGTTGCATGTACACGGTCATCTTTTTGCCTACATTACAGGAATTAAATTGACAAATACTAAAACTAAAGAGCACACACCTTATACCCCTTTCCCAGGATTTGATAGCTTTTTTGACACGCTTGTGTAATTGGTAAACATCTGCCGCTGTGTAGTGAAAATCTAATGCGATACCGCTGATGCGACGGACACCAAAATGCAAACAATCAAATTCATTGAGCAACAATGCCCACGAATTGGCTTCAACAAAGGAAGTCTGATTTGCTTTGGGTAAAAGAGGCAAAGAATAAACCCAACAATGCCTGTCGCCAACCCGTCTAATCCCAGGAGAGAACAACTCTGGATAAGGATCGTAATCCAGCACAATGAGAACATGACCACGAGATGAACTATACCCAACATTTACGTTGTCCCTGATAGACTGTATCCTGCTTTGGATATGGCGGTCCATTTTCAAAGTTTGCGATGGAATGGAAAGAACAAATTTCAAGCCATGGGAATGATATTTTGCAAGAAATTTTTGCGCGCGCTTGAGGTCGGCAGAAGGTTGCAACAGAGAGACTTGATGTCCAAAGGTAGCATTTGGATACAAGCTGTACACCTTCTCAAAGGTAACAAAATTCATGACGCCGGCTGCAGTAGAACAAAATTGAAGTTAACATTGTTTTGACACATGACATTGGGGACATACTGCTATGATACCCCAAAATGCACTCTACCACCGATTGACAAGTCGTAATCAGTTGGACAAAAGAACCTTGGCACCATAGGTTAACGACCACTCCAGTGGTATTGTAATGTCGATGAAGAGGATGTTTCTGAAGGACGATTTTTTCCATTTTCAAAATTTTTTCCGCTGTGGTGTTGTCCGGATATTTGGGATGCAGCATGATAGTAAATCCAATGGACATCATCCAGGAAAGAACGGGAAGAGCATATCTGTGCTCGACATACATGTCCATGTCACCCGGAATCCATATATTAGCACGATTGATTACGAAACTTTATGTAAGTAAAGCGAGTTCTTTTATCTCCACAACCCACTGTACAAAAATATGTCCTTGCCAATTGTCCCCATTAGTAAATCATTGATGCCATCAAAATTGTGTGATTAATACCGGTTTTTTACTTAACCGGTATGCTTGACTTAATAATTGGTTACTATCATAGAATTTCTGTTAGTTTTTGTTCCTACCAAGGGGATATGGAAATTAAAATACTAGATATTAGCTAGGTAGATAGGTTAGCTGCCATATGGTAGAAAACAAAATTAGATACCATTACATTATGACTTTTTAATTGCAAGTTAAACATTTTGATGCAGATAATCATCGCTCATAACCAAAAATTTTATAATAATGACCTCATTCAACTGATTTAAGGCCATTAATTAGTCACAATCAATTACATACCAACTGTTTTGCATGCTTTATACACCTCTAACGTCAAGTAGAGGTAAATAGAATGCTTTATTGTTATCAAAAAAAATTTAGCATGAATGACTAGCAGACTGTGGTGGCATAGAATAAAGAATAATAAACATTATGTATCTAGCTATTATCTTTAATGCCACTTCAAATAACTTGTCATATTAAACTTGTTGTGCTGTTCATACTGGCCATGAATTAATAAGCAGACTGTGGGAATAACTTGCATATAGTGTATGCAAGTTATTCTCACGGTTGCCGCACTTTGCATTGAGCAACTTGAACTTCTCTGGTAATTCCTGATATATTACTGAGATGCATTGCATATACTTTAGGTAAAATACAAGTATTTTTGGCAATAATAATTATTTTCAGTCCTAGTTTAGATGATCTTATTATATTTTACTTGCTGTGGTGTTTGTACTGGCCGTGAATTAATAAGCAGGTCGTGGGAATATCCTGCGCACACTGTACGCAGGATATTCCCACGGTCACTACACTCAATTTGCATTGAGCACTGGCCACTTTGGTCAAGAGATGGTCATTTTGAATAATGTTTTCCATGCATTGAATGTATTTTGGGGAAGAAATAATGCACTAACACTTGCAAATTATGCTTGAAATATGTTTCCACACAGCCAATTGTGTTCACAGCAACATCAAACTATGCCAAAAAGAAATATGCGCACCAAACAAATGTTTTTGCACACAATATTGTTTCACTCTTGATGCACTTTTCAAAAATAAGAAAATTATATTTATGGGAAATATGTCCCCACTTGGGCAGCCATACACATGAGCATTCTTCCATCAGTTTTCCATACAGAATTCTCCCAGCAGATCTGGAATTCTTCAATATTTAGCAGGTATGAAAATTATAATAGACAAGTTCTTCCTTACAATTAGGCCTTATAACCTGTACAGCTATTTTTTGTGTCTGACACAACTAAGCTTGTAGTAGACCTAAGTCATAGTAATTAATTATAACCTTGCCCAGTATCTGGCTGTGCATTCAGAACATATTAATATATATTAACTATGTTATATAAATCTAGATTAAAAAATATTTTATACAATTGTGAGATGTAAAGTCTTGTCATGCCACGCTTTGCGTTGGACCACTAAAACAAGTAAAATGCAAAACGGTGGAACCTGAAATAACCAGGCCAGTCTTGAACTGGAGAAGACAAAACAGCAAATGTTCATTGGGTTTGAAGATAGGAGCAAATAAATTTTTGGGACGGAAGGCGCGGCGCATATAGCCCGAAACGCGGTCGTTTAGCTCCTTGCAAGTCCAAGAGAAACGGTAGAGGGTTTTCAGATCCATCTGATCCATGTACACATCGTCCATAGGAGGCGGAAAGACTCTAAAAAATAAGTAATAACCAAATGAGATAAAACAGTGAACATACTGTTGGAAACGGGGGGATAACGCGGAAGCCATGGGTAAAACAGTGCGGAGAAAAGTGCATTGTCTATACTACGTCAATAAATATATTAACCGTAAGCTGATAGATGCCCGACGTAGGGGAAGAACAAATTAGTATGCGTGAGAAACGATCATGAATCAGAAAATCAAATTCAAATAGTACAGAACGCCCAGAACCCAAGAACGCGTAATTATTTCTATTTGAACTCTGATTGATGAAGCTACCGATATCAAGGAACGTGTGTGCCTGCACAGTTCTATTTCCAACCTTTCAGACCCATAGTTCAAAGAGTGCATTTGGTTCCATCTCTAAGTATTAGTACAATATATAAGCACGTTGGCTAGACGGTTCCACATGGTTTTAAAAATTAAACAACAACGCAAAAAAGTGAATTGAGTAGGACTATTGTTGTTGGGTATAATTAATTTTATGGAAACGCACATTCACATTGCGATCAAAACAAATCAAAAACAACCTTTAAAGTAACCAATGGTAAAAAGAAGTCGTAGAATGAATTGGAAAGGGGTTGCTTAGGGGGTCCGGTGACCGCTTAAGGAAAATACCGATAGCGGTAACGACATTGATCGCATCAATAATATTTTGATGGGGACAATTGGCTAGGACATTTTTGCTCGCTGGGTTGTGGGGATAAAAGAACTCATCTTTACTTACGTAAAGACTCGTAATTTTCTTATTTTTGAAAAGTGCATCAAGAGTGAAACAATATTGTGTGCAAAAACATTTGTTTGGTGCGCATATTTCTTTTTGGTATAGTTTGATGTTGCTGTGAACACAATTGGCTGTGTGGAAACATATTTCAAGCATAATTTGCAAGTGTTAGTGCATTATTTCTTCCCCAAAATACATTCAATGCATGGAAAACATTATTCAAAATGACCATCTCTTGACCAAAGTGGCCAGTGCTCAATGCAAATTGAGTATAGTGACCGTGGGAATATCCTGCGTACAGTGTGCGCAGGATATTCCCACGACCTGCTTATTAATTCACGGCCAGTACAAACACCACAGCAAGTAAAATATAATAAGATCATCTAAACTAGGACTGACAATAATTATTATTGCCAAAAATACTTGTATTTTACCTAAAGTATATGCAATGCATCTCAGTAATATATTAGGAATTACCAGAGAAGTTCAAGTTGCTCAATGCAAAGTGCGGCAACCGTGAGAATAACTTGCATACACTATATGCAAGTTATTCCCACAGTCTGCTTATTAATTCATGGCCAGTATGAACAGCACAACAAGTTTAATATGACAAGTTATTTGAAGTGGCATTAAAGATAATAGCTAGATACATAATGTTTATTATTCTTTATTCTATGCCATTACAGTCTGCTAGTCATTCATGCTAAATTTTTTTTGATAACAATAAAGCATTCTATTTACCTCTACTTGCCGTTAGAGGTGTATAAAGCATGCAAAACAGTTGGTATGTAATTGATTGTGACTAATTAATGGCCTTAAATCAGTTGAATGAGGTCATTATTATAAAATTTTTGGTTATGAGCAATGATTATCTGCGTCAAAATGTTTAACTTGCAATTAAAAAGTCATAATGTAATGGTATCTAATTTTGTTTTCTACCATATGGCAGCTAACCTATCTACCTAGCTAATATCTAGTATTTTAATTTCCATATCCCCTTGGTAGGAACAAAAACTAACAGAAATTCTATGATAGTAACCGATTATTAAGTCAAGCATACCGGTTAAGTAAAAAACCGGTATTAATCACGCAATTTTAATGGCATCAATGATTTACTGATGGGGACAATTGGCAAGGACATATTTTTGTACAGTGGGTTGTGGGGATAAAAGAACTTGCTTTACTTACATAAAGTTTTGTAATCAATCGTGCTAATATATGGATTCCGGGTGACATGGACATGTATGTCGAGCACAGATAAACATCCTCTTCATCGATATTACAATACCACTGGAGTGGTCGTTAACCTATGGTGCCAAGGTTCTTTTGTCCAACTGATTACAACTTGTCAATTGGTGGTAGAGTGCATTTTGGGGTATCATAGCAGTATGTCCCCAATGTCATGTGTCAAAACAATGTTAACTTCAATTTTGTTCTACTGCAGCTGGCGTCATGAATTTTGTTACCTTTGAGAAGGTGTACAGCTTGTATCCAAATGCTACCTTTGGACATCAAGTCTCTTTGTTGCAACCTTCTGCCAACCTCAAGCGCGCGCAAAAATTTCTTGCAAAATATCATTCCCGTGGCTTGAAATTTGTTCTTTCCATTCCATTGCAAACTTTAAAAATGGACCGCCATATCCAAAGCAGGATACAGTCTATCAGAGACAACGTAAATGTTGGGTATAGTTCATCTCGTGGTCATGTTCTCGTTGTGCTGGATTACGATCCTTATCCAGAGTTGTTCTCTCCTGGGATTAGACGGGTTGGCGACAGGCATTGTTGGGTTTATTCTTTGCCTCTTTTACCCAAAGCAAATCAGACTTCCTTTGTTGAAGCCAATTCGTGGGCATTGTTGCTCAATGAATTTGATTGTTTGCATTTTGGTGTCCGTCACATCAGCGGTATCGCATTAGATTTTCACTACACAGCGGCAGATGTTTACCAATTACACAAGCGTGTCAAAAAAGCTATCAAATCCTGGGAAAGGGGTATAAGGTGTGTGCTCTTTAGTTTTAGTATTTGTCAATTTAATTCCTGTAATGTAGGCAAAAAGATGACCGTGTACATGCAACTGTTTTGTATTTGCTATCCAGAAAGGCAGATATTTTTTGGTTGCATCGCCCTCAACCACAAAGCCTCTTGTGGAATGGATATTTGTAATTTCTTCCATCCTTAGTCAAATTTTTGTTCGAAATAAACTTGTGTTCTCGTCCTCATTCTTTTTGTCTTAATTTGTAAGTTTGACTTGCGAATGAGCGTGGGAATATCCTGCGTACAGTGTACGCAGAATATTCCCACGGTCAACCTCTCCCGATATTCAGCCAAGTGTGGGAATATTCTGCGTACAGTGTACGCAGAATTCTCCCACGGACTTCCTCGCCGATATTCAGCCAAGTGTGGGAATATTCTGCGTACAGTGTACGCAGGATTCTCCCATGGGGTGCCAACTAACACCTTCAGATAATTTCTGTCATGAAAATGACTTGACAAATTATTCCTTGTTATTTACAATGTTCACGCAAATCGATTGATTGTTCCTTCAGCACATTTATGATATCCTTGTCTTTCTATGTACATATGTATTAATCTTGGGACATAGTATTGCTATTGTGGACTGTGTCCTCATTTAAGCGCATATGTGCCATCCTCTGTTGCGTGTCTTCAATGTCAATCTGACCTTTGTACAGCTGCCTCTTTGTCCTACACAAAACAGCAACCTGTCTTTTTGCTGGAGTATAGCGCAACCGCATTCTGAGAATATGAGCTTTCTGTTGGAAGTTATGAATGGCTATGAGACTGTTCAATGTAACATTGCTTACCTCTCTTGCCTCCTGGTCCAAGACAAGTATTCCGCGAAGAGCGACAACAAATTTGTACTTGTTTCCTTGGGCAGGAAATGCGACAAAGGCAACACTGATCTCGACAATGTCTCCAATTTGTATGGAGGCAGGATTATAAGAATAATATCTGTTGCAACATGATATTAGTTTGGTTGTGATGTGTTGTTGGTATTTTCTAAACATACCTGGCTGTTCCGTCAGGAAGTATCTCCCGACAAAGAAACTGTACCTTGTTATCGATTGCGTGGATGAAACTGTCCCCTACCATGGACGCCAACACGTTATCAGGGTCGACCAGGGGATGAAAACCTATGTTGTCAGATTTGTCTTGATATGTGGATACCTTCGTGAAATATTGGCTATGTGCATGGAAAACATTGAAACCCGTGTCTTTGTGAAGAACTGGGTCATAGCCGCTGACGCTGTCCGCGGGAAAATTGTTTGCAAAACGGAGGAAAACTTCTTCTAGCTTTTCCATCACCTTATTGAACACAATGTCTCCGAGTCCCGTGATAGCAATGGCGGTACATAAATATGGTTGTTGCTTGACCGTTCTGTCGCAGCTGTAACAGTCCTCATTTGTAATTAATTCACCTCAATGGAGTGGACGTACGAAGCAGGCTTTGCCATTGGTGGTAGCATCTTGTCGCTAACTATGCCTTGGAGTCTGAATATCACTTCGTCCATTGCACCGATATCCACATCAAAGTTGGACATATTTATATTATATTATATATATATTATATTATTACAAAGCGTGACACTGAATCGTAAAGACTCGTCATGCCACGCTCCGCGGTGGCCCACTAAAACAAGTACAACTGAAAACAAAATGGTAAGCAAAACCCTGATAATCCATACCCACAGTGTTGATGCACCTTTCCAGCAACGCGCTCGTCAACGACGAGCGGTTCCTTGTCATCGCAACCGCCTCGCACTCCGCTGTCAGTCGGTCTCCGGAGTGCGTACACTGTTGTGGCGGCTAGGGAGACAAATGGCGGTAAGTAAAGTTCAGAGTAATAAGAGAGTCACTCACATAATGCCCTTGTTGCAGATCTACCACATGGCGGAGCCTCGCCCGCTTGATGTTGGGACCTTTCACTCATCTCCCAAGACGGGCGCAACACTTGCTCCATTACAAACGCGAGGCCAACGATGATTTGAAGTCACTAGAGATGGTAAAATAATGGTGAGCAGCAGGGTATGACATATTGTTTCAGTGACTGACCTATAGTATTCAGCAGTGGTCGTACCCTGCAACTCCTTATTGCAGTCTCACGCAAACAACGTCGATGCAGACAGGCTGAAAAAACAAAAGGCGAGTAAGTGTGCAATTCCAGCTGTGTAGCTAACTTACAAGTGCCCGCAGTTCGTCACCCTGCTCCCGCGGCCCCGCCCACAGTTGTCGTCGTCGTTGATCTCAGAGAAGGAATGGCAGGTAAAGTCAGTACAGCGTAGACTGATCCGCCGCCGTCTCGAACCCGAGTTGCGATTCAGAAAGTTGTCAAGGCCCCCTCCCGCAAGCTCTGACTCGCAGCGCCGCCGTCTGGAACACGAGGTGCGATTGGCTGGTAACGATACGAGAGGGCAATAGCGGGGGATTGGAGAATGCTGGAAGGATGGGAAAAAGAATGGTGAGTAACAGAGTGTGGTGCATGTTGTTTGAATGACTGACACCCCCCTCCAGTGGCTGTGCCCCACCCCTCCCTCCCCATCTGAGTCGTTTGACGCGCCGTTAATGGCATTGCAGACACGCTAAAGAGAGACGAAAGGTGAGAAAGGGTGCCGCGGCGCTGGTAAACGGTACTGACACACCTTGGCAGGGAGTTTCCAACGCTGCGCAACATGACTGTGACTACCGCTGGTCAAAGGTCTTGCCATTGCTACCCACTGGAAGCCCTCGAACCTCGGACTCCACTGTCGATCTCTGTGCGTAGCTGGTCAACTTGAAGGAAGAACAACATGGCGGCGTAGAGTAAGTAGTATACTAACCACTCTGATGAACAATACTGACGCACCTTGACAGTAGATCCCCAACGGGACTGCCGCTGTCTTCTAAAATCACCTCCTCTTCTCAAGTCAGATTCCGTGTTTTCTTGCGACTGCGAGCCCTCGGTCCTCAAACCCCACCGTCAATATCTGTACACAGGTGTTGAAGGGATGGTATGACGGCATGGAGTAAGTAGTATATAAACCATTCTGATCAACAGTACTGACGCACCTTGGTAGTATATCTCCAATACAGGATTACCGCTGTCTTGTCAAGCTGCGTCTCAATTATCTTGCCATTGCTATACGGACCTTGGTCCCATATTGTTGATTTTGTCAAGCCTGACAAAGGAACGGAATGGCAGAGTGAGTAATATACCAACTACTCTGATCAACAGAACTGACGCACCTCGGTAGTAGATCCCCAATGGGACTGCTGCAGTCTTCTAAAATCACCTCCTCTTGTCAAGTCGGATTCCGAGTTTTCTTGCCACAGCGAGCCTTGGTTCTCAGACCCCACTGTTAATTTCTGTTAAAGAAGGTATGGTATGACGGCATGGAGTAGGTACAGTACTGACGCACCTTGGTAGTAGATCTCCAATACAGGATTGCTGCTGTCTTTCGAAGCAGCCTCTCTTGTCAAGTCGGGGTCGAGTTTTTTTTGCCATCGCAACCTACTGCGAGCCATCGGTCCTTGGTCCTCGCCGTCGAGCTTGTCAAGCTTGATGAAGGAATGGTATGAAGCCATGGAGTAAGTAGTATACAAACTATTCTGATCAACAATTCTGACGCACCTTGGTAGTAGATCTCTAACACTGGACTGCTGCTGTCTTTCAAAGCGGCCGCTCGTCAAGCCGGGTTGGGATTATTATTGCTATCGCTACACGGTCCAGCGTTGATTTCGTCAAGCTTGACGAAGGAGCAGCATAGCAGAGTAAGCAGTATACCAACTACTCTGATCAAGAGTACTGACGCACCTTGGTAATAGATCCCAATATGGGACTGCGGTAGTCCTCCAAAGCGCGCACTCTGCCAAGTCACGGTCGTGATTTGCTTGGGTGTTGTGAATGAGGAATGGTAGGAGGGGATGAAAAAGGCAAGTAAGTTGGACAGGAACTATGACGGTGATGAATGGTATTGACCAGAGAAAAGTGTGGAGCAGAGGGATGAATAGCAGGGAGGGAAGTGGGACGATGTCGAAAGTTGAAGTGAGACAGGTGCACCAAGTGTCCGCCAAAATGGTGTATCCAACTCGGAAATGCACTGGAAGAGAATCGTCGAGCAAGGGTGAGACGGTCGTCGTCGTTGGTGATCAAGCCGCTTTGTCCTTGAAACAAATGACCTGCTTCTGTACCTAATTCGTTTATTACTCATAATTGCCCATAGACGTCATTCACTTTTTTCATTTTCCCATCAGATTCTTCAATTAAGCATCTCAACATTGAACTGGTGTTGCGTAGATAGCGACAATCTACAAACAGCTGGCGGTTTCCTTTTATCAGCTCTGCATCCCGATCCGCAGGTCGCCGCATTTCTCTACGCGGCACGATTGTTCATGTTCCATAACGGAACACTAGTGCTACCACAGCCTGGATTTAAGATATGGGTGCATTTAGTTAAATCGAAGAAAGCTCCACTTCTAAATCAGAGCTTTTTTACATCATCAAATGCTGGTAGCCCATCTGCTGCATGGTCATTTCTGCGAGGATGTCATTCATATTAATATAATATCAGCTCACCGCCGCTGTGTGAGGTCATGAGGGACCATGAGCAAAGAACTCCTCACAAACGTGGCATATGGGTGATGGTGTACCCGCAACCTCGGCGCTTGTTTGCTGCTGTACCAACACTGTAACATATCACCCTGTCAGCGCTGACCTTGGTAGGGCAAGATCACCCAGACTAAACTGTAATAACGAGAAAGCCGAGTGGACGGAGGTCATTGATGGATCAGAAGGTAGTCGAGCATGTATATTGGAGATTGTTGCATGTTTCTTTCAAAAATGACATTTACCTTTCTTTCCTTTTGACCGCGTCGCAACCCACAATGGAGCCATGTATTCACGGCAAGCGGTAACTCTGGGGAAAATGGCAAACACTGCTGTATACCATACAGTCCACCTGGGAATTGAACTCGTTGTGCCAGTACAGGTGAGATTTGTAGTTGGCGCTTAGGAGCACACACACCGAGTTCCAAACGTTGTTATACTACCGATTGTCTACGCAGGACTGTCCGGAGGCATTGCATTGTGCATACATGGTGCATAGAAACGACCATCATGACGGAAAAGTCTCAAGCGAAGCACAGTGTGTGGGGCCCAACGATGCCTGTCATCTGATGGAAAAGGCTTTTCGCTGCGCAATTCCAACATAAAATTAGTAGCAAGCATACTCAGACATCAATTTCTCGGTATGTTCTCAGCTGTGCCCTCAAGCGTGTCCCTTGTCCAGCGCTGAAATGTGTCAAACAGACATCATCCGAGTAATCCATAAAGTTGTCTATCAGAGCCGTTATTGCCGTAGAATTTGAAAGCTATAGAAATCAACGCACGAATAGGATCGAGACCAGCCTTGCCAGGACAAGTGTCTGGGTTTGCAATGGGGCATCCAGATGTAGGCTTTAATTGGGCAGGGGTGTCGGAGACTTCATCGCCGCTCGATGAACAAGATCCTCCCTAGCAAAATACTAGGTTCAGAGGTTGCGCTGATATTACTTTCAGACTTACCTCGAAAGTGTGGTAAAGTCCGACCCAATGACCGACTTCGTGTGTGAGCGTCTTGCCTTTGTTGAACGGAGCCAAATTGCCCCCAGGAAGGGTGCCATACTGGATCACAACCCCGTCGTCCTTCGGGAGACTCTTGTAGTCTGTGGGGAATGTCGCATGTCCTAGTAGGCCCTCTGCCTGTGTGTTATGGAACCTACGCACTCATTGGAGTTTGACCGTTGACCCGCAGAGTAGAAACCTAGCTTACCCAACGGTATACACATTGAGTGTTTCTGGTCCACCTTTTCTGAGTTTCTGTTTCATTTCAGTTTGCATAGCCCTAATATCTTTTAATATTTGACGCGAAATGCAGCATTCTTGAATGCGCACCCTTCAGGAGCAACACCGTTGAACCACCGCTTCGAGATGTATCTTGTTACCTTCGCCAGACGGTATTGTACTCCAGTGCTCTTGAAATCTCTATTCAGAACCGCAATCTGAGATTTGATCTGGTGCGCCCTGAAGATAAAAATGGGAATAAAAACCTACTTCTTCCGAGAATCAGAAGGGATTTGTAACGTACGGGATCCATCCTCCAGCGATAGTCTTATTTGCAGCAATAACATTGAAATATACGTCAATGACTGGCGCTACTGCCTTGGCAGTTTCTGGGGCTGCTATTCGCTGTGCAGCGAACTTGCGCTCGACAGACGCCTTTCTTTCCGCGCTGATGTGTGTACCGCATAGCCTAGATCGTCAGAATAAGAGCATATGTTAGCAAATAGCTGAAGAGCGAAAAAGACAGTACATGATACACACCTTTTGGCATTATATCGGTGGCTAGAAAAAGAGCTTGCAAAGGCCTTCTCCAGAGAGTACTCGCCTTGGGGTGCTGCTTGTACCAGGGAGATCGGCACTGTGATTGATGCTCCCAGCACGAGGAGGGTTTGAATCGCGGCGGAGATTTTCATATTTGACTTTGAATATCGTTAGTTTTCTGGCCTGCAGAAAACACTGATGAAGACGGTCAACGTGTGGGGTATAATATGCGCATGGTTAGCTTATATAGCTATCGGGTGAGGTGTGGCACCGCCAACCGTCATCAAATATGGACTGCCGCAGTTCTGAAACGGATTTAAAAGGTCAGAAAGCGGTCATCTCACTGCATGGTAACGCCAAGTATGTCGATTCTTGGGGCACCCAGAAACTGGGCCATCACTTTATATTTTGCTCATGCCGTGAGACCCAGGTGGCGGTCACGGTGGAATTGAACTACGAACTAGCGGGGAATCAGAGGATTGGTGAATCGTGCTACCACCAAGTCCAGTTTTCCCCGGAGCTAACCTTTTCGGATACTTACACAGAATAGCTTCTGGAGCTACTACACGGTACTTAGCGCTGAGTAACACAATTAAGTGACAAAATGTTAAGCGCAGGCCCATCAACATCGTGAACTCTGACACGGTGGGCGCCAGACCAAGACCTGGACCACTGTTTAATAGAAAAATATGAAAGGAACGAGAAATTAATGACCAATTCCGTCATTTTACGGAAACGTAAATCTTGACACATATTTCTCATACTAATATACTTGTCAATAGTGAGCGCCTGTATCATTTGTGATGGCCGACAAGGTTTGACAGGGCGCCTATCACTGACTTCGATGATACCTCATTCCAAAACAGGTTATCTATATACTAACTTGTGCGTGTAGCCTTATGCTGGTCAAAATTCTTGAAAGCTACGCCTGGTATCGGCAATGTGCTTTGGTTTACTCAGGTAAGTTTTGAGTTGATCAGTGGGAGGACGCTGATAGCCATATTTCACGAACGAAGATACGTCTTGTAGTAAGCTCCTGCTGAAATCACAAGCAATAACATCCCGTATAAAATCAGTGGACCGATTCCAGGTTGCTCAAGGAACTTGCAGCAAGAAGTTTGAAGTCGTAGGTCAGTGCATTCAATGTTAGGGGTAAATACCACGTGCATTCGTGAGAATGTCAAAGTCCGTCGTCATCGTCTGGAACGATGAGCACTTCCTGCTCTCAGGACTAACCACGGTCCACATCCCATTGCAATATTTTGCGATTGTGGACGACCAAAGACATGGCTACCTTATTTGCTTTGCTTTCCCTGCCAAAGACCTCGGAGGGCTTAACTGCCCTACGTCCGACAGTAGTCACAGAACAGAATGAAGGGTCGGCATCTCCTCCTCGCAAAGTTGCGCGGTTGACCGCCGATTCTGATTCTGCTTCTGCTTCTAGATCAAAGACAACAACGCACATCGGAGGGTCACTCCAAATCCGAGTGATTGGGGATTATAGTGTGTACTCCATAATCTTGACAAGATAGTGCCTCATTCTTCTCTAGAATCCAAGGAGAATCCCAAAGAAAAGCAATTGAATGTACTCCGAAGATGTATCAAAACGATATTGACACGCGAACCTGGCCCACACGATATCATCCCTGCCACCTATGAAAACATTTACAATACATGCCACAGCGTTGTCTCCGACTCCGACTGTGGAGAACAGTTGTACAATATTTTGAAGATTGAACTGCAACAATCGATCGGCCAATTGTCAAGGAACTTATTGTCGTCTCCTGAGAAAGAAATGACATGGCTATTCTCTTTTAATGCTGCGTTGAAATGGCTAGAGACTCAGATCGTGAGTTTTACTATTCAGACCCGAGTAACGTTGCTGAACGACGGACATAGTCTCTTTTGATATCTCTCTTGACATACTTGGACCAAGTTTATGTTATCCGCGAAAAGAATGTTCAGAGCATCCAGTGAGGTTGTTGGCCGCATCGAGTTTTGCTTGGATCTCACCTCTACCCAGCGATCTCGCCTATTCGATGGTTGCCTCAACCATCTTTGGAAATGCTCAAGTCATTGGGAGAATGCGAAGTGATGTGAAATCATGGCTTAATTGGGAGCGAGCAAACAAGTATAATATCATTCTTTTTCCTTGAGCATCCTCTAATTTGCTGTCAGTCGACCCCACCGAGATCGCGAAGTGATCCCTGCTCTGATCGAACATCTCCTTCGCCATCACCAGTACTCACCATTCGAAGAGTATTACATTGACATTACGCGTACTTTTTACCTGGAAGAATCATCGTTTAAATCAGTCGCTCTGAAAGCCGATCCCCAGCTTTTCTTTGACGAAGCTAGCGCGCGAATCAGAGAGGAAATTGAACGCAGCAATGCTGTTTTACCTGTCGCAACATGGAGCATTGTACGAGAGGTAACAGAGAATTCTCTGTGGAAAGGCAGATTGGAATGGCTGGCAAATGCTAGTATGTTCTCTTGTATATCTTGAAATACTTAAGCTGATCCACCTCACCAAGCTCTTTCATCCTACATGGATACCAAGAACTTTGAAAAACTGGGTTCCATGTATGCACTCTTCTCCAGAGTTGACGGGACGAAAGCTCTGTGCGATGCATTCGCAGCACATATAAGGGTATGTTAGTTATTTATTTTCCATTAATCTATATCCCCTGACTGTTTCTCCAGACAAGGGTAGCCAACATTGTCCAAGATGTCGACAGGGATGACGATATGGTTCAGCGTCTTCTAGACTTCAAGGACGTGGCCGACCAAGCTACTACCCGCTCATTCTTGGCCGAGAAGAGCCAAGTAACTGTCACGAATTCTTCCAATATTCCCATCACACCAATTGCCTCTGCCAGCGAGCTGCCCGCAAAACAGCCTGACCAACAATTCCTATACGCGCTGACAGATGCGTTCACAATAGGGTTCAAGTCCCGCCGATCGAAGCCTGCAGAGATGATTGCCAAGTATGTCGACAAATCTATGCGTAAAGGGCAGGGAAAACTTAGCGACGCCGAGTTCCAAGACATGTTGGACAAAGTTCTTGCACTGTATCGCTATACGGACGACAAAGATGTGTTTAGGACATTCTATCATCGAGGTCTTGCGAAGAGGTTGCTCCTGGAGAAGAGTGCCTCAGATGATTTTGAAAAGGCTATGTTGAAGAAGTTGAAAGAGAGTAAGTTTCTTTCCGTCTAATCATGTATTTTTTGTCCTGACCTTCTCTTTTTACAGAATACGACCCAGAGTTTGGTATGGGAGAAGATATGTTTAAAGACCTTGCTCTATCAAGGGAGTCCATTCGCGAATACCATAGCCGATTGCCAGAGGATAGCCCAGGGCATAAACTCACGGCCATGGTCCTGCAAAGGAGCGCATGGCCATTTTCTGCCCAGAAAGATTCTATCGACCTGCCCCCCGGCGTAAGTCACGCCTGTTGTATCTGTGCTCGATATTCCGTCTAACTTATCATTTCTACTTATAGATGCAAGAGGAACTCACGAAATATACGGATTACTACAAATCAAAGCATACTGGACATGTCCTTGCGTGGAACCACTCTCTCGGCACCGCCACTCTGAAAGCAAGGTTCAATACTGGGGCCAAGGAGCTGACTGTCAGTTTGTACCAGGCTATCGTTCTGCTTTTATTCAATGAATCTCCCGAAATTCCGTATGCTGATATCAAAGAGCAAACAAGCATGGGTACGCACCGTTATCTTATTTGAAGGTGCTCATAAGGAGATCTCATCATCCTTGTCATACTTTCTTAGACGAAGCCGAATTGAAGAGGACTTTGCAGAGTCTAGCTTGCGGGAAGAAAAAGGTTCTTAAGAAGGTTCCGGTTGGAAGGGATGTCGACGATACCGACGTGTTCCACTTCAACCCCGACTTCAAGGATCCTCATCCTAAAGTACACATTAACTCTATTCAAGCGAAAGTCTCGGTGAGTAATTGATAATAATATCACTGTCGTAATTTAAGGCTCTGATCACCCCTGACTCGTAGCCCGAGGAATCTAAGAAGACCAACGCATCCATTGAGGATGACAGGAAGCATTACCTCGACGCTGCGATTGTGCGCGTGATGAAGGCCCGCAAAGAAATGACCTATGAACAGCTTAAGGCGGCGACTATCGACGCGGTCAAGAACCACTTTGTGCCACAAGTCGAAACCATCAAGAGGCGAATCGACACCCTCGTGGAGACGGAATATCTCGAAAGAAGCGAAACCGATAGAAGCGTGTATAAGTATATTGCATAGGTTATGTATGGAATATTTGTACTATCAGCATTGGTTACAGATCTTGGTTTCCCAACCATCTATTGACGAGCTCGAGGGCCTCCTTGGGTTTGTCATAAGGAACCTACGATGGTTTTGATGAGGTTGATAACATCGAAAATGAGGAAAGACACGAACCATATGTCCTGCACCGTCGATTGTGGCGTACGTCAGACCCTTGGCACTCCTAGTCATGCCCGCCTTCTTGCCAGCAACACTCCACTCCCTCAGAGGCAGCACGCTGAACTCTTTGTGACCGTTCCATTCGAACTCGAGCGTCCATCGCTCGTTCCCGACGTGGTTGCATATCCAATCGTTACGTCCGACATAGATGAGCGCGCGGACGCCGCGGTCGAGCAGAGCGGACACATAGTGGTGCGTCGGGTGGAATTCGTCCAGTTTGGCGTAGAACCGCGAACCGACGTCGTTGGAGCACGACGAGAAGTTGGCTGTGATGGACGGGTCGACGCCGAGCGTCGAGCGCACGTCGGCGCGATCGAGGAATGATGAAATGTGCCTGATGTATTTGTGAGAGTGAAATCTTTTGAGAATTGGGGTAAAGACGTACTTGGTGACTGGGTAGCATAGTGTGTCGCTGATTTCACCTTCACAGTCACGACTGATGTCGTAAGGGTTCTTGGCTGTCTGGTTGTTAGTGATGACGCTTTTTTTGGATTCAAATATCAGCTTACTGGAACTAAAGAAGGGGGCAGAGAGCTCTTGAGAACAAAATACATTTGCGGCTTCGCATGAGATGGCGTCAAGTTGGTCGACACATGATTCTTTCAACCATTTCTTGCATCTTGGGATCTGGAGGAGGTTATAAATGAGATATGAGGAGTGCTTTTGCGCGCCAAGTGGATGATGCTGACCGTTTGCTTCATGCGAGTGCATGTTCTTGTATAAATTAGCGACTCAGAATTGCAACAACATGATCCATTGATAGACTCACGAAATGTCAAGAATCGGCGCTACAGATGCGGGGGTGCATGCCATGTCGTAGTACGATGGAATCATGGTGTAAAAGTCAGTGATTCCGTTTCCTGTATGCAATTTTGCTTCAGAAAAAGCGTTAGGTACAACAACCATTATAGAACGTACCGATCATGATAGAAGTGAGATTAATTGGGGTCATTCCGGCCTCTACAAGCTTCTTGTTCTGGTCGTAAACTTCTGCTGCGAAAACAGGAATGTAGCGACCCCCGTACGATTCGCCGGCCATGTGGAATGCTCTGCCCTTGAATTTGCTAAAGTTCTCGAAGAAAATGGCAACGAATGCAGCTATATCCTTCGCGGCTTCCTCTGTCGTGCTCTAATCATAAAGTTAATGGGGACGTCGGGGCAATTTAGGGGCGCGTTACGCACCACAACTTCACCATAGTCTGCATAAGAAAATCCAACACCGATAGGTTGGTCGACAAAGAAGATGTTCGCGTTCGAGTTCCACGATTCGGGGTGGAATTTGGTTCCGTTAGCATCTAGTACTCTGCAGGGGCCTTGAATGTATATAATCACCTGCAAGTCGAAATTCAGCGGGTAGCACTCACCGAGTTCCATGAAAAGCCCGAGAGAAGAAGAGCACCCAGGGCCTACGACGGTTAATCCAATATATATCCCATTGCCTGAATTAACACGAACCTCCGTTGGTCCAAAATATGACATCGTCTTTGTCGGGGTTGTTTCTGCTCTCGAAGAAGTAGAAGAACAGATGGCGCGCTTCAATATCGATGTACCCCGTGTATGACCTTTTTCAAAGGCGCCCCTCAGCAACAACGCCGCACCCAACTACACCGTGACCTTACTTTACTGTCTCGTCGCAGAATTGCGACTTCTTGACGCGCACGCTGTAACGAGGGAATTCAGGATGGCTGAGCGTCGTAAACTCGGTTTCAGATAGGATTGACAGGTCTTCAGCTGGTGTGAATAAGCCTTCGTTATATTGCCCATGGTTGGCTGTGTCAAGTAACTTAGTACAAACTGCTTTCGCGAAGTTGTTGATGCTTTTTGAACTCACCAGCAAAAGTGCGCTGGTAATCGTGCTGTGCCAACGCCAACGCTCCTAAGTACAGCAAGCCAGCAGCCCAGAACATGGTAGTCAACAAGATAGTCCAGTCTGGGAATGTATGTTGATAATCCAGAGGTTAGGACCAGGAGCGCGTGGCTCAAAGCTAATGTGAGAAAGAATAGCACATAACGATAAGATAAAATTCGGCAAGTAGCTCTGCTTGATATTTTACACGCGTCTGCTGGTCTGAAGCGCTGCGGAAGTTGATTACAAAAAAAGATTCCATAAATTACTTTACAGTGATGACACGCTGCTGTACAAAAAACAAGCAAAACTTTTCCCGCTAGCCGACTTGAACGACTGACCTCGTCATAATCAAACAACGTGATTACTAGTGACGCGCTCTACCACTGAGCTAAGCGGGATATACACGGACTGCCTGTTTTGCGGTTATGTTCAGAAAGGCTCACGTTAGGGAATTGAAGTACAAATGAGTCAATGACTAAAAGTGCATGGAATTATTATTTAAAACGCGAATGTGCTCTCCGGAGGAAATTGAGGTTCAACGTCAAACAGTCATGGTATTGTAAACTGCTGAAATACAACAGTCTCAACAATTGTAGAGAAACTACAATTCCTGATTATTCAACCATCGAGTTACAAGCACTAGTGATTCCTTGGGCTTGTCAAAAGGCACCTATCCCAATATAACATGTGAACAAGTATTTTATGAAATAAAACAAACCACAAACCATGTGTCCCGCCCCGTCAACACTGACATACGTCAATCCTTTCGCACTTCTGGTGAAACCAGCCTTCCGATCGTCAATTTTCCATTCCCTCAGTGGCTGCGATGCAAATTCGTCATGTCCACTCCAGTCAAACTGTGTCGTCCAAGCTTCATTTCCGAGATCGTTGCAGATCCAATCGTTTCTCCCGACGTAGATCAAGACACGCACACCCCGATCCAGTAGCGCTGCGACATGGTCGTAGGTTGGATGCAAGCCATCGAGGGTATTAGCAAAATCACTATTAACCTTCATAGACATTATATTGAATTTGGGCGCGGTGGAATCAATACCCATAGCTTGCCGAGTTTCGGGGAGGTTGATGTACTTTTCGACATCTCTGTAACATAGCGATCAGCATGGGTAGAGTGGAATACGTGAAATCTTCCATACTCGGTGAGGAAGTAACAGGCAGTCTTTTCAGGTGCGCCTTCGCATTTGCGTGTGATATCGTATGGACTGATACCTACACATTGGTGTTAAGAGTCCATTACCCATGGCGCAAAATGTGGAATTCTCAAACCGGTGGCGGAGAAAGGTCCTATTAATTGCTCTTCACAGAACGACACTGCAGCACTGCAACTAATGGCATCAAATTGGTCTATACAAGATTCTGTCATCCATTTTTTACATCTAGGGAGCTTCATATAGGTCAGAACAATGGCATCATACAAAACAGAAGCATACGAACAACTTGCTTCATCTTAATGCATGTTCTACCAATTTGTCAGTGTACACATATCAACTCAAGCAAATATGTACCATCTACCTAATATCGAGAATCGGAGAGCCTGACGCCGCGGTACATGATTTATCGTAGTATGACAGTCCCATAGTGAAAATATCTGTGTCCCCGTTTCCTTCGTTCACATAATTTTAACTATAAGCCAGTGAGACGCAAGACAAGCCAGTCTGAGCTCACCTATCATAATGGATGTTAAATTGACAGGTACCAATCCAGCCTGAGCCAACTTCTGGTTTTGATCGAATACCTCAGACGCAAAAACGGGAATATATCGTCCCTATCAATAATCAGCTCAATCTCTGTAAACATAACACATCAACCTACTCCATATGACTCGCTTGCCATGTGCAATGGTCTCCCTTTAAATTTACTGAAATTTTCGAAGAATATAGCAATAAATGCAGCTATGTCTTTTGCAGCCTCCTCGGTTGTAGTCTGTCGTAACAATATAAACAATATTGATGAATGCACGATGACGTTGATCATGCACGTACCACAGTTTCACCGTAATCTGCATATGAATATCCGACGCCTACCGGTTGGTCGACGAAGAAGATATTAGCATTTGAGTTCCAAGAGTATGGGTGGTACTCTGTGTGGGTGGAATTTACGACCCTGCACGGACCTTGCATATGTCGACTTGTGTAAGTAAATCAACAGGTACAATGGATGTATTATCCCCATACCCATTTCCATGAATAGTCCCATCGCGGAGGACCCACCGGGACCTACCAGAAGAAACCTTTGCTCGAGCCAGTCACATGCGCATACTAAATTTACGAACCTCCATTCACCCAAAAGATCACATCGTCTTTGTCTGGGTCTGCTCTGCTTTCGAAGAAATAAAAGTACAAATGTCGCGCCTCGATATCTATGTAGCCAGTGTAAGAACTAGAGAATGAACGCCATAAGCACACAAAATCACAAATGGGAAGGACATCCAGATCTTACTTGACCGTTCCGTCGCAGAAGTTTGACTTCTTTACACGAACGCAATAGCGCGGGAATGCTGGATGACCGAGCATTGTGTATTCAGTCTCCGACAGCGTTGACATGTCGACCAAAGGCGTCTGGGACTGGCCATGAATCGCCTGGACCTTTTGTGATTCCACACTTGAACTAAGAGCAAAAGCGGTCCAAGAAATTAAGCTGCCCAGAAGCAAGCCGGACAAGATCATGGTAGTGGTAAATCAACAAGAAAGGCGGACATATAGTGACTGTGAATACAGAATACGGGGTTGTGCGCAGCATTGGAGCACATGGTCTGGGTCCCTGATAATGATGATGGTGGGTCAATGGATATCCTTACGCATGTACGTACACAACAAATAAGGGTCTCTTTCTAGAGAAGTTTAGAGATATGTGAGATTTTGGTGTACTAGGAAATTCCAGAGAGGTTGCAAATGCTCGATTTATCGGTGACGGCAAGGATCTAACATGGGTGATGAGAAAATATTTCCAAAAGCAATTTTGCCGCTGGCATTCACGGCATTTTCCATCGGATCTTGAATAGACACACGGCATACAAGCCGACATCAATTTCAGCTTCGCGCACTTTGTCAAAAACAACATGATTATAAGAATCAGTAGGCAGATATTTGCAAGCAATATTGGTGGGCTCTACATGACATTCAGATTATATCCGCTATATAATTGAAGAAATCAATATTACCTCTTTACTTGACGATGCATATGAGTTGTTCAACTGTTTCTTGACAGGATTGTCTAACACTCGGTCGATCCTCCAACTTTATGTGAATCGTCAGTCATAGTACGCCCAGCCAGGATGTAAATATTTGCCAAGTTAATTTATCAGCGACTGTTGACTGGTAGGGTCCAGCAAAGGACGTGAACAGACCTGGAATAAGCCGCAAAAATGGGATGCAACAATACGTCGATATTGCCTACACAAAAGGCTGTAGCTAGATTTCTCTATGGTACCTGAACTGAGTCCCATGGCTCAATTTGAGTGATAGGTGAATATGGTTTTCTGACAGAAACAGTGGACTATATCCAAATGACAAGTCCCACTATGTCACGCCGACGCGGCTTGCCACAAGCTTTTGCTGGTACATTTTAAGGCTCACAAAGCTTCGCGGGTTCGCCCTCAGATTGAATTGAAGTCTGCTCCACCTCGCTCTCGCAATCCCATTGGTCGGCCAGAGCTTACGCTAAATTGTAGTGGACGGTGTGAACTCTCCCAGACACATTGATCTACAGCGGCGTGGCTGGTGCGGTATTTTCCATGATTTGCGGTTCCTTGGGAACATTGTGCAAAGGTGGCCTCGCACGCTGGAAGTCTGATTGCCATTGTGCCTCGAGCTCGAGAGATTCGTTCCGCAGGGCTATATTTTGATGCAGTCCTCACTGGGATGACAAGAATCTATCAGATGCAGACAGATTCTTCCTCCTAGGAAAAGCGAGTTGGTTATGCACCAACAATGTTACGCTGTAGTCCAACAGGTATCAATCCAAAATGACTTTATTTTACAAGGAAATTACCTTACGATGCACGGTTAGTCCTTTTAACATGTCATTTGTTTCCGAGTAGGAGAACATGCACGCGACTGGATCAGGATTTATGAGGCCCTCAAGTAGCTCATGCTTCATAGCAGTACAGCGTCGAATCTAGATCCGTCGAGAAAGCAGAGAACGAAACATAAATAGACAGCGCGAAAGATGCACCAAGACGAGTGATGCCCAGCCAAAGTCTAGACAGCGGTCTTCTTTGGGTACGGAGAAATCCAGCTTTGCTGAGGGAACTTGAGAAAGCATAGCCGCTATACCTACGGTGGACTGCCTGCCTGATAAACATTGGTTCATATTGATCTGTGTGGCGCACACGATCGTTGACTCGGTTCGGCACCAGGGACATTATGTTGGGGCGAGTATATGTATAGCTGTATATGTATAGCATCTACCAATAACGCAAACACAACCTACACATGGTCCTCTGGATATACAAATCCTGATAGTAAGCATTAGCGTAGGAAGGCGAGCAACACTCACCAGTGTGCCATAGCACTTTGATTTTGTGTTGCACACTAATAAACATATTCTAAACGAAATGTATAGCGCCTAAATTAAGACGAACTACGCCGGGACTGCAGTTCAGTCAACCGCAGTTTGTTTGACGTGATAGTTGGTGATCACAGGGCCTAGAGAAAGGATTGGTTTCAGAAAGTAGCTAGAGTTGCATGAGAATCGCGCCTGGGCTCACGCCGGCGGCTTGAGGAGTAGCATCGAGATGTAGGCAGTTTGGGATGGTGGAAGAACAAGAGAAGGAGTGTGTATTGGAGGGACGAACATGTGGTTGTAGCCGATGGAGGAGGTCAGCTGGGCACAAGTCCGCTCCCAGGGCGCGGCTTCTGTCTCACTCTGACGCGTCTTCTTTTCTGTCAAACTCGATCGCATTGCTTCAAGTTGCTACATACTTGTCTACGCTACCAACTTCATTTCTATCCTAGGCGGAGTCTTATCTCACTCATCTGCTCACTCGAGGCTTACATCAACGCTCTCTCCACTCACCGTGCTTTCCCAGACATTGGTCTGTGCTGACCGACTCACCTTCCCTAAATCTCCTCTCCTCTCATGTCCATCGCGCCGTACTGAGCGCATACCAATGCTGAGTGCCAACACCTTGCTAGCCAAGGCACAGGTGGACGGTCAGTAACAGCGCGTCAACTAGAGTGCCAACGACTCACCTTGCTGTTACTAGTGTACTCGCACGCGCCCTCCCTCCCTCTGCATCTCAAACACACACTATCCTACCCCGACAGTCGTGTTGCCACCTTGGTGCGTGCAACATTGTCTCCCACTCACCTTTTGTCAACATTCTGGTTCATTGCAGGTGTCACCAACGTACTCAAAGGTCAGGGGGACGGGACGAATGGCTGCTCTCGCGGGGTGGATACAAGTACGTTACATAGGTTGACATTGCTTACCTGGTCACCATCAAGCTCGTGTCCCGCTCCATCAAGCTCATGTCCCGTCGTGTCCTCACCGTCTCCGAGGTTGTCATCCTCGCAGTCGCGTCGGTGTGTCCCGTTGTATTGTCCTCCAGTTACACCTTCGTCGTCGTCGTGGTCGGGGCAGCCGGTGTAACCCTGCTGTGGGGATGCGTCAGCAACGGCGTAAAGGCATTTTTTTGGGACATTTTACCATGGGCGTATCCAGCATGCCGTGGTCAGAACGAGAGCACAGGCGGGATCTACAGAGTGCGTATAGGTAAGTCACACATTCTATTGCGAATGCTGCTGCTTACACGCTCTCAGACGACGCCCGACGCGTTTCGGGGTCAAAAACAAGTGTTGGGCGCGGGGATGCATTAAGGCTGCGCGTTGGCGACCGGCGTTGCGTTCATGTGTCTGCCAGCTGTGCCAGCTGGTGCTTTGTACTACGGTTGGTCAGCTTGTTGTGTCGCGTCGCAGGGACACTTACATCGACGGTGTCGCACTTGTGGGCGAGAGGAACGGTCTGGGGGCGGTATCAGCTGCGAGGAAGGATGAGAGCGGCTGTGACTCACAGTGGGACGCGGTTGGTGTTGGTGCAGAGCTGGAGGGAAAGGAGAGGAGATGAGAGAAAAGGCCGAGGGGATGAATAATCCCAACCACATCTCTGGCCTTTTTTATACAGAACTCTTCTTCCAGGGACGGCTAGTGCAAGGAAAGCTCCCCTTCTCGTTTGAATTCCGCCGCTGTTTACGTTACGTTTGAGTACAAATTTTTTTTTTCAACTAGTGCTATGTGGGTGTATGTAAGGATGGATGCTGGGTTCCGGATTCGTCTCGATCTTTTGTTTCGTTATGTTTTCTTTTCTTCATTCTTCAGTCATTTGAGTTGAGTTTGCATCGCGATTGGACGAGCTCGCATGTTGTAAATACAGAATCTGTTTAGGATCAAAGCTCGTAAATTGCAAAAGTGAACGTTACCTGGAATAGCGTGAGATAGATAGAATGCGATATGAAAGAAAACGAAATGTGGCGAAATGTGTTTTGCAAGTGAATTGAATCGCGGCCGGCGCTTAACGGTTTCTTGACTTTCTCCGCAATCCACATCTTCAGCTCTGTAATCTCTTCTGCTTGAGTGCTCAAATAGCTCATATACAGGTGACTATGATGTATTTGGTGGATTTACAAAGCTCCAAAACGGCGGTAATGATTCAGTACAATGTCACAAGTGTTCTATTGATTTACGACTCTTTCACCCGTATGACCCGACCCTGAGCTACCCCTAACATTCCAGTATCCCCAAAACACAGAAAAAAAGGGCGATATGCTCAGCAGAAAACACACGGGCAACGTACATGTCTTTCCATTGAATTCACGCATCTTTGCAACTCATTGCAAAGTGTGCTTCTAGGGCATTGCAATGCAATATATGCGAGCCGAGTAGGGTGCGTACTAGCACCGGATATGTGCGGCAAAAGAGCAATTGAGCAAACGAAACACGGTGAAGTGCGGAATCGGAGGAGGAGGAGGAGGGTGCCAAGAACGCTAAGTTTTTTTTGGTTTTTGACTCGTATTTGTGCTGCGCGTTGCGGGTTGGGTGCTGGGCCGTGTGGGTATATAGTGTGTCTGGCGGAATGTGTGCTGCAAAGGTGTGTGTTGTTGTAAAATCGGTGTGTATTGCAATGGGCGTCTAATGTGCGGTTTTCTGTTTTAGCTGTAATTTTTTTCACTTCAACCTGTATTCAAAGGCTATAGCCAGTACTTATGTGGTTTATAGATATCCCGTTCAAGTGCTCGGAAACAGCACATTTAGCGTATTTCTCGATTTCCAACTCACCGGAGAACCATTCACGCGGCCGAATTTTTTTATACTTTTTTTCAATTTTCGTGAGCCCCTGAACTACTCCACAGAAGCTCCTAGCATACTAACTCGTCCAAGACTCAAGAAACTGTAAAAACGCCCGGAAATGGTTCGGGAGCGCGGGCAGGTAAGTATGGCATTCATTCAAATTGCATCTCTGGAGCTCATTACAAGGCTGCTTCTAGACGTTGTCATGGGCTATATATAAGCCAAACTAGTGTGAAAAAGAAGCAGAGCCGGATCTGAGCCTTAGAAATGGTGTGGAATGTTGAATTGGGGCAGGAGGAGGGTGTACGGAATGTGGGTTTGTAAGCCTTTTTCAATTTTGTGTTTGAGTTTGTTGGAGCGCGGTTACTTCGTGGTAAGTGTTTCTCACCTTTCTACGCCAAGGTATCTACTGTGTCCTAAGAATAGAGGGGTTTGTATAATCGCCGTATTTTGACTTTGACAGTCGCAAAAATCAGTATCCCGCGCCAATTCCTGTTTTTGTAATTTTTAGCCTCAGCGAGGACTTGTAGTGTCTCCTTTTCAAAGCATGCTTTGTCAATATAGAAGACTATGCCGGTTCTGAAAACAGATATTGAAGACAAACCTCATGCTTTGATGGAATGTCTAGAATGCCCCCTCCCGATAAAGCTGAGAAGACTGGTTCTCTTGAATGAAGCAAAAGAGGCTTACCCGAGGGAATGCTGGGACGTGAAAAAGACTGGAGACAGATATGACCTGCTTCGCCGCTTCCTGGGCCACGACGAGTTGCTACCAAAGTTTGCATGCTTTGTGTATCATGTGCTGAGCCGGATGCAGGGCAGGGAGTGCTCTTGCCCTTGTCGCCCGTGATACAACTGCATGCGCCATGACGTTCTGTGTAGAACAGGGGAGGAATCGGGCCCTTCCGCTGCTACATGGCGGGCGGTTCTGGTAATCTCGTAAACATAAACATATTTTACATCATCAATAACATTGTACTAGAATCAAAACAACAGTAACGAGAAACATAAAAACAACCACATACCATGCGCTCTCAGTCGACTCCAAACAGCTCATGTACCCGTGCGTCTTAGCACATCGATTACTTGTTGCACGATAATAAACAGAAAAAAAATAAGGCGCCACGTATCACTGCGCACCGTGCTTGAGGAGTATTACGTTGATATACTATGTGAGCGGCTACTAAATAATGTTTATGTTACATTGCGCCGTAATCTCGTCTAGCATAAAGAAGCGCACGTGGGCTATAGAAAAAGTATAAAGAGTGAGGGGGATTGGGAAGGTGCAGACCGTACGCCGTCCTTATGCCAGACCGCCATACCTTCTGTGAGCACATTGCTGTGCCAGGGCAGTTTGTCTGCCCTCCTTTTCGATGTACAGAGGCCTTCGGGCGGGGAGAAATTATGTCAGTAGATATTGCGAAAACAGAGAAAAAACTTCTATCTCTTTTCATCAGGGTCGCTTTTCATGAGAAAATCATCTCTTATAAGGAAATTATTCTCTGTTCCCATCACTTTCTCGGATCATTCCACCTCGCTCTCGCAATCCCATTGCCTAACACTCGGTCGATCCGCCAACTTTATGTGAATCGTCAGTCAGGATGTAAATATTTGCCAAGTCGCTTTATCAGCGACTGTTGACTGGTAGGGTCCAGCAAAGCACGTGAACAGACCTGGAATAAGCCGCGACAATACGTCGATATTGCCTACACAAAAGGCTGTGGCTAGATTTCTCTATCCCATGGCTCAATTTGAGTGATAGGTGAATATGGTTTTCTGACAGAAACAGTGGACTATATCCAAATGACAAGTCCCACTATGTCACGCCGACGCGACTTGCCACAAGCTTTTGCTGGTACATTTTAAGGCTCACAAAGCTTCGCGGGTTCGCCCTCAGATTGAATTGAAGTCTGCTCCACCTCGCTCTCGCAATCCCATTGGTCGGCCAGAGCTTACGCTAAATTGTAGTGGACGGTGTGAACTCTCCCAGACACATTGATCTACAGCGGCGTGGCTGGTGCGGTATTTTCCATGATTTGCGGTTCCTTGGGAACATTGTGCAAAGGTGGCCTCGCACGCTGGAAGTCTGATTGCCATTGTGCCTCGAGCTCGAGAGATTCGTTCCGCAGGGCTATATTTTGATGCAGTCCTCACTGGGATGACAAGAATCTATCAGATGCAGACAGATTCTTCCTCCTAGGAAAAGCGAGTTGGTTATGCACCAACAATGTTACGCTGTAGTCCAACAGGTATCAATCCAAAATGACTTTATTTTACAAGGAAATTACCTTACGATGCACGGTTAGTCCTTTTAACATGTCATTTGTTTCCGAATAGGAGAACATGCACGCGACTGGATCAGGATTTATGAGGCCCTCAAGTAGCTCATGCTTCATAGCAGTACAGCGTCGAATCTAGATCCGTCGAGAAAGCAGAGAACGAAACATAAATAGACAGCGCGAAAGATGCACCAAGACGAGTGATGCCCAGCCAAAGTCTAGACAGCGGTCTTCTTTGGGTACGGAGAAATCCAGCTTTGCTGAGGGAACTTGAGAAAGCATAGCCGCTATACCTACGGTGGACTGCCTGCCTGATAAACATTGGTTCATATTGATCTGTGTGGCGCACACGATCGTTGACTCGGCTCGGCACCAGGGACATTATGTTGGGGCGAGTATATGTATAGCTGTATATGTATAGCATCTACCAATAACGCAAACACAACCTACACATGGTCCTCTGGATATACAAATCCTGATAGTAAGCATTAGCGTAGGAAGGCGAGCAACACTCACCAGTGCGCCATAGCACTTTGATTTTGTGTTGCACACTAATAAACATATTCTAAACGAAATGTATAGCGCCTAAATTAAGACGAACTACGCCGGAACTGCAGTTCAGTCAACCCCAGATTGTTTGACGTAAATGAGGTGATAGTTGGTGATCACAGGGCCTAGAGAAAGGATTGCTTTCTGAAAGCAGCTAGAGTTGCCTGAGAATTGCGCCTGGGCTCACACCGGCGGCTTAAGGAGTAGTGTGCGACATGTGAGCTGTTTGGCGTGGTGGAAGAACAAGAGAAGGAGTATGTTTGAAATGTATTGGAGGGACGAACATGTGACTTTATGTGGTTGTAGCCGATGGAGGAGGTCAGCTGGGCATAAGTCCGCTCCCAGGGCGCTTTCACAAATCTCCTCCTCATCGTCCCTTCTTCTGATCCTCCATAGACGTTTCTTCTCTTTCTCTTTCTCTCTTTCTTCCACACCACTTAGATAGCAAATCTTATTAGATCTCACAGCTGCTTAATTTCCATATACTTGAGACGACAACGGGTACGTCTCGGTTACCCTTCTCTTCTTTGTTCTCCGGAGCTGAGACAGCAACAGCCAGCAGGCCAGTAGACCCGTAGAACCCTCAGATACATTGATTCCGATACCAGGGGATCACCACACTGTTCCAGCAGTAGTCTCCTTGAACCGCCCCCTGAACGGTGTCGTAATCAGCGTACATCCAAAAGTGACAAATGGAACGAAGTGGCTCGGGGCACGACAGCAACGACGGTGACGATGATCGCAAGAGCAGATTCCAGGGAAATACACTGGGGCCAGAAAACGGAGGGGCAGCGCACCTTCGGGAAAGGGCTGCGAGCCAGCCCCCTCGCTCGTCTGACGCCGCCTCTTTTGTCTCGTCTCCGCCTACTCAACATTTTATTCCGTCCGCCGTCGGGGGCCCATGGTCTAACAGCAATACCTCGAGCGCCAGTTCACGCATGTTGAGCCCAAATCGCGGACAGCCTATTCCGATTAGGAGCTCCTCGTTCTCTTCGCACCCCCAGAACCCCTTCTCATCGACCATGCGCGATCGTGCATTCCCATCCACCTTCGAGGATGACGAGTCCGAGGCCCTTTCGGACACGTATGATGAGCGTTACGTACCACCCTCTTTGGCTCGTGGGCGGAACAACTACAATCAGGACATCAGTCGTTCCCGGTCCCAGTCTCTAGCGACTGGACGTCCTGGCCCCGTTGGAAGCCCTTACACGGGGTCCTCTGCAATGCAGAGCTGGAATGAATCATATCTCTCCCATACGAATCCCCTGAATATCCCGTCCAGTGGACGGGGTTACGGAGAGATCAGGCCCCCTGGGCAGAGCCGCTACGGTTCGCTTGGGACAGTGGGCAGGTCGCCATCCACCTCGTCTCCGACCGGTGGCTCGCTTTCGGGGAACGGGTACCACGGCAGGAACCAGCAGACGGATATTTCCAATATGAGTCCCTTCGTCCGGGATGTTGGCCAAATTCTGCTGGATGACGGATCTGCATTCAGAGAGCTATGGGCCGGGATGAACCCGCCGCGTGATGAGAATGGCGGCGGTGGAAGTGGCACGACCAGTCGACGACACAGTGTCAGCGTCGTGCAGCCTCGTCGAGGCAACATTGTGGGGTTCAATGCGCCCCTTCTAGGCGGGGTAGACACCTCCGAGGATGCCCCGCGGCCCACTTTTCAGTCTGCCTACAGTGGGCGCGGTAGTGGGCTGCTACTTTCAGATGACGAGCTTGCCAGTGATCTTGGGCTGTTGAACATCAATCCTAGTGATGCTCTCCCTTCATCGACCTCTTCACATCAACATCCGCCGAGTCAGCCCTCTTCTCTGCCTATTTACGCGCCGCTCTCGCGCAGCCCGCCTTCGAGAGATCTGATGTCGAATTACCAATCCATCAATCTCACCATCCCGAGCGGGAACAATAACAACTATTCCAGGCAGCCCGTGGGCACGCCGAGCGACAGTGGAGATTACTCCTCGGGAGGCAGCCCACCGAGAGGGTTGTACGATGATCATCAGTACAATGTGTCTAGAGCCCTGCCTTCGCAACAGCAGCAACAGGACCCTCCTGCTCGATACATGCCCGGACACGGCATTCAGTACGGTATTCCCCAACACCAACAATCACAGCATTTCCAACCTCAACACCACCAACAACTTCCTCACCACAACCAACAACAATCCCAACAGCAGCAGTCACACCATGGGATAGGCAACAATAACACTGGCAATAATGCACAGTACGTGCGCGCACGCGCGCCGTCGTACTCCAACACCCTGCAGTCCCCTATCTCGCCCAGCACCCGTCCTATTAATCCCCAGCAACCACCATATTACCCGCAGACACAGCGCCGGATGTCGGACGCGCAGCACCAGCAGCCTCCTACGCCCACTTCTGCTCACCCTTCCGGGCAAGGTGCTGGAGGGCCGGGATCCGGCCCGGGGACGAACCTTGCAGACCTAGGCAAAGGCGTACCACTGCACTCGGTCCCCGCGTCCTGCCCCCTCTTCATCGTCGAATTTAAAGCTGGGAGGACGGACTTGTTTTATCTCGTGGATTTGTCACAGAACATCAGGATTGGAGATTTGGTGATTGTGGAGGCGGACAGAGGGAAGGATTTGGGTAAGGTGGTGAATGATAGCATTACGCTTGCGGAGGTGGAGGCTTTCCAGAGGCAGCAAGCGGAGAAAGGATTCGGAAGTGGAAGTGGTGGAGGGGATGATGGAGTGCCAACAAGCCCTGGAGGTGGCGGCGCGGGAGGAAAGAAGGATATTAATCCTAAGCAGATTTATAAGAAGGCAGGGCAACAGGAACTGCAGTGCGTATTCCTCTCGCTATATTCTGATATACTCGGCGTACATTTGCATCATTCTGTTTCTTACCTCGTGTTTGTGAGTCTTTGATACTTACCTGCTTCTTACTTTCCTCTTTTCAAGGTTGTTGGCCACGAAAACTGAGGACGAGGCGAAAGCTCTGCAGTTATGTCAGAGTAAAGTCCGCGCGAAGAAGCTTCCTATGGAGGTTATTGACGCCGAGTATCAATGGGATCGCAGAAAGTTGACGTTTTATTTCGTGGCTGAGAAGAGGATTGATTTCAGAGAGCTGGTTAGAGAGCTCTTCCGGTACGTCCCTCTGCTTTGTCTCTGCTATATTTATGGAAACATATATCCATGGTACTATAGGTTGTACAAAACACGAATATGGATGGCCTCCCTTCAAGGAGGAGCTGGCTTCGAACAATAATCTGGCCCAGCATTATCGTCGCATCATATACAAATTTCATATTCCCTATACCTGTATTTTTTCTCAAAGCATCCTGACCAAAACTAAATTCCTTCGTCGTGGCGAACTTGATTGATCTTTGCTCCGGATTAGAGGCAAAGATACATAATGCGTGGCGGGCATCAGGAGGATAATAACTCGAAGGCAACCACGTATTGCAACAATACACTTTATCTTCTCGTACACTACAGCGAGAATTACTCGATAAACGACCAGTGTAGAGAAGACAAAACCAGACACCAGTCGAACAAGGGGACCAGTTCGAATATTCAACTAACCCTCGATTTACACCAAAAGACACAAGCATGCAAAAACTTCAGGCCGAAGGTCTCAGCTGTAACCACTAAAACGGACACTTTCAAAAATATGCGCAAAATTTTGCCATCTTTTCGTACACTTGACAACCTTACTTGCCATTCAAAATATCCTATCTATCCATTTCGAAAGCTCACGATATGGCTTGTTCTTCTTGTTTTCTCTCTCATCTTCTCTCTCACTCAATTTTGGTTCTAGTTCTTCTCAAATGGTCTAGATATGCAATTTCCCTCCATCATCACATCTTCACTTGTTCTTGCTTTCTCTGAGCCCCTATCCTCTTCTTCATCTGTACTTGTACGATGGTCTGCTTGCCTTCTTTTATCTATATTACCTCGACACACCTCCCATATTTATTCACCGTCTCTGGTGTGTGCATTTCTTCTATGGCTCGACTTTCAGCACGTTTACTGCCAGAATTTACGTCTCTACTCGATTTTGTCGATCGATCCCCGGTTACTACTAGGACGCTTTCTCCCAAGTCGAACTTTTTGTATTAGTAAACGTTGTATATGCAAATCTTTGGAAGCACTCTCTAAATTTATACAGAATTTGTTGTGCAATGAAAACTTATTGCATCTTTCGAGACTCAGGGCACTAACAGAACTCGGCATGTATTCGGCAAGTTCCCGAAAGGGTCATCGGAATTTGAATCTGTTACATAAGCCCAGACGCGGTGGAAGGCGCGTTTACTTGGTTCAACCGCGTCACAGATAATCTTTCCATACAATCATTGCAACTGACGCGTTAATATCGCGACTCTCTACCCTGTTTTTTCTCTTATTTCATTATTCGAATTTTGAATAGTCATGAAAGTTACCGTCAAGCAATGGCACGCAGTCGCGCAGTGGCGGTGGGACACAGGGCACTCAGAGCAGGACGATGACGGCGAAGGTGATGTCTGTGGTATCTGTAGAGTACCCTATGAAGGCTGCTGTCCATCGTGTAAGATGCCTGGTGATGACTGTCCGCTTAGTGAGTATTTGATTCCTTTATGCGCTAACGATGTTCACGGGGTTGCACGTAGTTTGGGGAGAATGTACACATGTCTTTCATATGCACTGCCTCTTGAAGTGGATTGGAACTGCCGCGTCAAAACAGCAGTGTCCCATGGACCGAAAACCGTGGTGTGCGTTCTCTTTTCAGGTCTAGACTCTTCTATGTTGACATTTCCTACAAAGTAACGGCGGAGAGAAAAGTTGGCTCAGCACCAGTTTCATGACAAAAAGCCACAATTGTACCAAGACCTGTGTATTTGTACCCGAACCAATTCCTCCCGTGCATCCAATCTTGACTTGCTGTGCTGATAGTGTGCAGAAGAAGACATCGACAATTCTGACAGAGGTGAAATATTTAACCGGACCAATCGATCACCGGCGAGACACCTGGGGTAACACACAGCTCGACTTCATGGCGACATACGGACTATGAAACCTTCAGCAAGTTATTGCCCATTTTGGCTAAAATTCATCTAGAAAATTTTTCGGTTTGAGGGTTGCTAGTAGATCATTTTTCAATGGCTGATCTTGCATAGCCATAATTTAATGACTTGTGGGTCTCTTCATTCTGATAACTAATTGTCAATGTCACTTTATTAGTAGTCCATGAATTGAATTCCAATATAAATAACCGCCGAGAAGCCGCCGAACTTGGATCGACTGTGGGGACTTTGGCTTCGAGCGGAGGCTAGGATTTGGGAACCATCAAAAAGTGCCCATGCGTCAAGCTTCATAGATCACACAACGTCAATGCTTCAAGCTTTAACTCTATCTACCACGAATCCCTACTACTTCTTCCCAAGTATTGAAGATTAAAGATGCCCGACATCCAATCGAACGAGGAAACATCTTTGAGATCCTCTGTTTACAGCGTAGCACTGAGCATTAATACCATATTGCCGCAATACAGCGATTCAGCCGAAGAAGCAGACGCGCCATCTTCTTTCGAGCAGGATATACGAGGGAAGACACTCAGATTTCAAGTGCTTTCCGCACAGCGGCCTCAATATCGTACTAGAGCCAGTCGGTCATCCTTCCAATCTGATCGCACCGTCCTTCCTCCACGATATTCGACCATATCGACATCCCATCCAACAGTGGAACAACCCAATGAAGATTCGCTTGTGGTGCAACACTACGAGCATGCCTTCTCCGTCCAAAGCAAAAAGCCGTGGGCAACCGTGTACCTGTTCACCCCGAAGACTATGCCTGGAATGCCTAAATCATCTCAAACTACTCTCAGAGTGCCCGTGATATATGGTCAGGAACCGGTGCTCGGAATGCTAGAGCTGGATATAGACAGTCCAAAGGGTATTATTGAGCAGATTACTGTCGCTGTGCGTGTAGATTTTTTGTGATTGATGAAATTTGTTGATTTGCTTCAACAGCTTCAGGGCAAGGTATGGAACTGGTACTCCGAATCTTCTACCAAAATCTTGGATCAAAGCTATCTATTATGGCATAAGCTTAGTCCAGTTAAAGACGGCAAACTTCTAGGCTCCCATCAAATGCCATTCTCATTTCAACTTGGAGAAGTGCAGAGACGGACAAACGAGGACTCTGACGCCCAGTTGTCCGATTTAGATACATCAGTGACACCCTATGAAGAAGAACTGTCGCTGGATTCATCGCTGACAAAGATGTGGGGCGAGCATTATTCATAAACTTATATCCCCCTCAATCATTTGCAATACTTAGCTTTCCCCGCTACGTCGTGGTCAGATTGGGGGATCGTCGAAGTGGTCCCCAAAGCTCCCGGGAAGTTCCCGTGTCTTTCATTCCCAGCCTGACCTACAGCTTTCACCTTACGAGGAAACGCGCTCTCAAGGCGCAGCATATAAATCAAAGGTATATAACATTTGGCCTATTCAAAACCCAAGAATAACCATTGGCAGATGCTTTCATCTTCTCGGGGACAATCAGTTAGATCATCCCCTTTACGAGCTTCTGCCTCCAGTCCAAGGCTGTCGGATACATTGACAAGAGCTGACTTGCAAGATCCGTTACCCCCTAGCTTCAAAGAAAGGGGTATACCCGCTAGTGTCGAATACACACTATCTGTACGAATACAACGACGTCTTCGACCAGACAACATGTGAATACTTTACCTATATTATCTATCCAAGATCTTGACTTATATGGTCACAATGGCAGAATCAAAACAGAAGTATCCTATGTGCCACTAACCATCGCACGAGCGGCCTCGTCGAAGAGACAGAGTGCCCATGCTGCTGGCGCCGTGGCTCCTGGTCCATATCATGACCCTGAAGGATGGTTTGCACTCCCTGAGGCTAGCATGAAAGGCGAGGTCGATGGACGACCCATTTTAATCAGTTCCAAAGTGTGTTCTCGCCTTAACTTTCTCTGTTTACATTCACTTAACCACACACTGAATGATAATAGCTCCATATAGGTAACCCAGTAGGTCAATTTGACACGTATATCTCTCCCATTTCTTGATTATTGTTCATTTAAGCGCTCATATTGTCGAGGAACGGCTATCCCCTGTTATTTAACATTCGCCAGCAATGACATCCAAACTTTAAAACTTGTCTGCCAGGCAGATGCACCTCTGGTGCGCCTCACCCGACGGTTACGTCAATTTGAGATACACAAATCGACTCGCCCTTTGGGATCCAGTCCGGTTACTCCTTTTCGAGACAAATCCGCCTTGGAGTTCGAGAGAGAATGCACCTTCACAAAGTGTACTATATTGACCCTGGCGATGTGGCGTGCCCTTTCAAAACGTGACCTAGAAAGCCTGGACAACAGAAATTGCTACTTAGAGGGAGAGATACACCTAGAAGACGACTTGGTGCCCAGCTACTCCAGTCGCCTGTTTTCGATAGAGGTGAGATGCTCATTTTTTTGTTGGCTCCAGCTTTCATCTGTTTCTCTGTCCTTTTTTCAGTACAATGTCGAGTTACTTCCCTTGATCTCGGATTCTTTCAAGGCTTCCCACATTGAAGATTCAACTAACGAGGGGGATAGTAAGGGTATTCTTTCGTCGTGTTTGGTGGAGATTACCACTCTGCGGCCTCCAGAAGAGCCAGTCCCGGTAAAATTTACCAAGCCACCCCAGTACGGTAAATTTCCTGAGGTCAAGAAAGAGGAATCTGACACTGGCTGGAATAACCGATCCTTTGAGCAGTTTGGACTTATCTAGTTATGTTAATGTTTTCCGCATACAGGCAGCATGGACACTGCTTGCACACCAGAGCATCTATGGCGAATCACCACACTTCGTCTTTAATACAACCACGCAAAATCATTATTGATTATATTTTGAACCACATTCACGTTAACCAAAAATGCAAGAGAGTGTAAGGATGACCCAACAACTCATCCTTCCTAGATAAATTTCCCCAAGCAGCCTTTGGATCCGTGCTCTGAAAATGGCCTTCCACAGCCATAGCAGAAGGATTGCTTGCACAATGAGCAAACCATCTGTAGCCACAAAAATACACAAATGAGAAGAGATGCGACCCGAAAATTCAAAGTCAAAGACTTACATGATTGCAACCTTCGGTCCGCTGTATGTACGCGCCGCATCCCGGTCCTGGGCAGCATTGGGTGTTTGTTGCCAGCCATCTTTCACTGATTTTGACTTGGGCAGATGTTGGTTTTGAGGAATGAGTCTTGCGCAGCTTCTTGGCTTCTTCCCTGAAACGTTTTATCTGGCGCTGGAGAACGCCTGACGTATACGTTTGTTCCACTAACTTCATCCAAGATGTATCTGTGCCATTCTTTGTAGCATCCATATAGCGAGTCAGAATTTGTACAGGAACAGGGCAGTCGAAATGAGCGCCGTGCCTATTCAGAATATGAAGTTAAAAACATTATGATAATTCCGACAGAGTCACCGTACCATACACATCTGCACACCCTGCAGAATGTGAACCTGCATTTTGGACACTCTCTATATCTACTCCATGGGCCATCCTTATCTTCAGGCACATGGTCGGTCGATGGTCTTGCAGGGCTTTCACAAATTGGACAATATGCATGATTTACATCTACAGTGCGATATTAGACGCGCTATAAATTTTTGGTAAAGACCCTTGCTCACCTTGTTCAAACTCGCGTTTTTCCTTAAGCCATTTCCAGCGCCGGAAAGCATTATCGGATAACACATCTCGTAATTCTTCCTCACTTGCAACCGTTTTAGTTTTCATACATTTTGGATTGATGCACACAAGCTTTCCAATATCGCCTTCCTGAACCGCCGCCGTCCAAAACTCTCGAAGGCAAGCTTTACAAAACGTATGGGAGCAAGAAAGAAAGATACACTGTGTTCCCTTTTTGTATTCGAAGCAAACGTCACACAAGTACGTTCCTTCAAGAAATGCCGTACGTTGTGTTTTAAGGTCGTAGTCCAGAAGAATCTCCGATAATTGACCAGGTGGGTCGTAGAAAATCCTATGCAAATGTTGAGTAAGCACTACAAGAAATTAAATAGGATACTAACTTTTTTCTAAGTTTTTCATCCTCCCCCAGAAACTGGCCAGTCTGTAAATACTCGATCCAAGAATATATGGTCGTTTCACCGGCGTCCCACATGTCTAATAAAGTCGCTTTTAGACCGTCGGCGCCCATTAACCATGATGAATGGAACTTTATAGATCCAATTGTCGGAGGATCAGAGAGTGGATAACACTGTGGAAGGGAAATGTCGAGAAAAATTGGGGGGAGATGTTTAACAGCAATCTCAGTAACAGACATCGAGGATTCGCAGGCTTCCGCATACATCATTGGATAAATTGCCATCTTAGTTGGAACTGAAAATTGGATACCAATCTGAAGATGAATACTCTGAGGCTCATTGGGTGGTGAAGAAAACGAAAGAATAAAGTCCGGATAAATTGCCTAACCAATTTTGATAAGCTCCTATTACTGATGACGCAGGTCATGTAAGATGTACCTTGATGACCTCGTATTCCTCCGCTTGCAAATTAGCACATTCGAGGACGATGTTCTGATCCATTGAGGATGATTTGGGAAGGAAAGAAGGAGTAGCGGGTTGTCAGACACCAGATGTTAGGTACCGGCTCATTTTAATGTAACTGGCACACTATGACTCATGACTTGTTAGCATGTCATGCAGTGCATCCGGCGGTGAGCTCTGAAAACACGCTCGCTCAAGGGCGCTGAGCATGTTATGACAGATCAACCAAGCCAGTGTGACATGGATGACTTACCTAAAAACAATTTACTGAATTAACCAGCAACCGTACCACAGAAGAACTTGAAACCCTAACGAAGTCATAGTCACATCATGTTCTTGTTAGATTATTCGAAAACATTCCTGACCAAGTGTTGTATACTTATCTGCCAGTGCAAAACATTAGCTTTCGAATGCAGGGCACATTCAGGATTCATCCAGAGCTAACCACTGGCTGCCATGATACGGACGGGTCGTTGTTAGTGCTACAGCCTCAAACAAGACGGCTCCTGCCAGCCGATTTTGCAAAGATGCCGAGAAGCCGATACAAATTGTGAGAAAGTGAACTTCGCGACGCAAAACGTCAACGAATTTTCCTGCTTTCGCAAGTGTGTTGTACTGCTGTTTCTATTATCTGGATGAACAAAAAACAAAAACGCGAAGATAACCGTGGACTCGAATAAGTGATTTTACTAATTAAGATATAAATGAGTATGATATGGTCAAAGGCTGCTACTAGTATACTAAAGTCCTTGTCTTAGTCCTTGTCTTGAAGCTATCACCCAACTACATTCTGGAACTTATAGATTGTTGTTGTTAAAATTTCCAGATGGGCAGAAGCTATTGCAGCTCTTTAGTTTCAACAAACACATAATCTCCAGAACTAACTCACATAATCGTGTAAGATACATCATTCCCAGGGCATGTATGTCCGGGAAAGGTAGGGTTGACAACTCCTGCAGGAGGTTGGGCAAGGCGTCGGCGCAGTCTACGTTATCACATCTGGCCTTACTGCACAGTGCCTCGCTCTGCAAATCCATGCATTAATTAAATGAATCAATACAAAATACCGGAAATATCAACATACATTAGGGGTAGCGGGAACTGTGCTTGGTGCGATGCTGACTCCATAGAAGACTGGTGTTCTGCTGAGTTTGGCAATGTAGTAGGTACTTGGCTAGATAATCTGTCAGAATGTAAAATACTATGTATACATTCAGTCTGCTTACTGCTTGGAATCCTGCAATCAAACCGGATATAGCACCAAACCCAGGAGTGCTTCCTACAAATGTGCCAGCGTTGTTGATTGGAAGCGTCTTAGTGATAGAGGATCCAGCTGCGAGAGTCGAGTTGGTGTCGTTATTTCGCACGAGAATAGCATCGGGACAATTGTTGACGACCGTGTACTGAGCATGGGAACTGCTGATTACAGCTGCTTCTGCGGAGGCAAACAGAAGAAGCCCGCCAACGACGATTTGTTTGAGGGAGAAAGTGAAAGGCATGTTGTCTGAGCTGAGATAATGCTAGAAATTGCTCTCCAAAAGGCCTATTTATACTGTAGATCACCTTCAGTACTGTGCTCATTATTTGATAATAAAGCTGACTGCGCTTGTGTACCATATACATGACACACTGTTAGAGGCGGGAAGGTCGGAGAGTATCACCTGCGTCACTCCGAATTTACTCCCAATCAGGACGCGGAATCTTATGTCCGCTAAGCGGAGGATCCTAGCATCGTTCAACTCGGTTGCTTCCTTCGTTCCTCGTGGCTAGCTAAAATGATTTTGTGAAGATTTCTCAGAAATACGGTAGTGCTGAGCAATAGCTACTGTATCTCTGGAAAACTTAATCATGATGCATGATGTTTAGCATGCTGTTTAGTGAATAAAGGCAATTTGGGCATGCGACTGCTTCGATGTGATGGTGGCTATACACAACTAAGCGATACATTGGGATAACGGTGTAGTATCCCGCTTGCTCTTGGCAGCACCGGTCATCATGGCTATGCTTACAGGGTGAGGCTATTGCACTGGCGATGGCTCTTACAGTATCGGAGCTGAATATTTGGGTCCCTTGTGGTCAGTTCATCGCCGTATTTGATATTGTAACATGCAAGAACGCTGGTACCATGCTGAACAAGTCATAAGTTTTGAGTCAACTCAAAGATATATCCAGTGACGGTTTGCCTTGAGGTGAGATGTGCTTGGGTACAATGAAGTTTCAATCCACCACTTCAAAGGGGAGATGGTGCACTTTTGTTAAAGTTGGCATATCTCCCTTTAGTATTGACAAAACCCTCTTCTTTTTTAGGTATCTCAATTTGGAAAGGGATACACCTTATATAGTATTGTGCTGTAGTCTATCAGATGCTGATTGCGTCATAGGTTGACGTTGATCGCTGTGTCAATTCATAGCTTCGTAAAATCTTAACATGTATATAAAATATTGATTTGAATTCCACTTGCAATATGCCACCCATGAAGATGATAAAAATAAATGATGAGTAGAAAAATGATTTCAGAAGGATGAGACGATGCAATCAAATAAAACAAGAGAATAAAGAAAGGAGTGAGAAAAAAAAATAGAAATAAAGAAAAGAGAAAGAAAAGAGAAAAAACCTGAATACATACATCCATCCTTATCCACTTGAAAGAGAAATACCGGTTGATTTTACCTTCGGGTGAAAGGCGCGTCGGGAGTCTGAAGAAATCAGACATCAAATACGACATCCAGCGCCTTGAAAGCAGTATTCCCAGGGAACACCTTCACAGGCACCTCACATTCCACAGTTTCGAGCTTCACATTCCGCCAACCTTCCTCCCCACCAGAGAAATCCACCCCAACCCCAACACCACCCGCAAGGTCAGGGATAATCCCATCATAACCATCGCCATCAGCGTCCCCGCTAAACAAGTCCCCATCTTCCTCGTCAGTATCTAAAACATCACCGTCATGATACTCCCTCTCCGCGGTGTCATTGCTCTGCGATCCATATAGGATGGACGATACAATAAACCGTGACCACGCTCGGGGAGAGGACAGTTGCTGGGCGGCGCGTTGTTGTTGTTGTGCGCGCGCCGCTTCAAGTTTCAGATTCGGTTTTTCTAGGGGCGCGTTCCCAGGAGTCGCGCGCCATGACGAACCCCATTCCCCCCGCGGACCGTCCCGCATGAGACTTTTGAAGCGCACGTTTTGGACACCGGTGTGTGACGTCTCTGAAGCTATACCCACTAACAAACACAGGCGGACTTTCCATTCCAAACCCCCTGGTGTCGGCGGCTGCGTGTGATGTGGGGATGAAGGAGAGCTGACTGGTGTTCCGACGCGGACCTGGAAAGCAGGACTGGCATCTGACGGGATGTCGAGGGAAAAAGTCGTACGGAGGGTGTTAAGGGTGAATGAACAGTGCGATTCTGCATGCGCTCGGCGAAGATGTTTTGCACTTGATGGAGGTGATATTGTTGAAGGTAATGTCTCATGGGATTCAAGAATGGCTGACAACTTGAAGCGATATGTCACCTTAGTAAAGAACTTTTTTAGTGCTAGTACAAACATACCTTTAGAACTCGAGCTCTGCTTGTTCGTTCATTAATCTCCACCACTCCTGTCACAGTCTCCCCAAGACGATACGCAGATTTTGTGAAAGTAAGAACAGCAACTTTGACTCCATCCTTATTAACATCATATGAAGCTAGACAACGGAATTAGCAACATCCTACAACTTGATTGAGAGTCAGTAGTACCTTTTTTGGGATTTCGAGTCAAAATTTCCACAGCCTCTCGACATCCCGTTAAATTAACTTCCTCCACGCGCTCCCTTTCACTCTCTGTCCTTCGAAGTTCCTCGGCTCTTCGCGTGTTAATCATTTTTTCTCCCTGGCCATCTAGCACACCATCGGTCGAGGACCATGAAGAACCACCATCTTCCTGCGGAACAGGTTCTGGCAACGAAGCCAATAGCGATCGCGCATATTCTTGTATTGATTCACGTGTATTAGTCGAAGCGGATGATGAAGGTGTCGAGGCTTTGAAGAAGAGAAGTCAGTAAAACAGATATAATGATCCAGATGGAACTAATACTGACACGCAGGGAGTCGAGCTACGCCCGACGAAAGCCTGTCAAGTTCGTTTCCTTCCTCTTCAACCTTGGCCTCTGTACCAGGCATACCAGCATCCTGTCTACGGCTGACCGGCCACAGCAGATCATACGGTTTCATGGAATGACCAACTATGACATCATTTCGGGGACATGTCAATATGCAGACTTTTCAAAAAAAAAATGAAAAAAAGAATCGTTCAAGAACTTACCAGCGACGTGGTTGTAAATTCGCACTGGAACTTTCATCACGCGACTGATGCTATTCGCACTGACCCCACCTCCGCTTCCTCCTGAAGGACCTGCCCGGCAGGTGCCCACGATAAGTTCATAATTAAACTTTAGAGCTTTGCCCTTGAAAGTGGGTGGCAAATTGTCCGGAAGTTTGACAGTATACGTATCTGGAAACACAGTTTCTGAGCACCCCAATTCCGGACTCTGAATAGAAAGCTAGATAGACATACAGCTGCGAGATTCCCCCGGCGCAAGCGACAAATCGACAGCCAACATCGCCGGTTGTATCTCAAAGGTCGGTAACGGCTCCTCGGGATCAAACTCTTGCCCGGACGTGTTCCCAAACGCGAGTACACTGGGACTGCTGCTGCTGTTCGGAAATCGTGCAGATGTCGGTGTTGCAGCCAGTGGCATGGCCGTCGAGGATGTCGATCGCCACCTCATCGACCCGCTTCGCGAGTGCGTCGCAGACGCAGGCGGTGACGGGCTCGCGATTGATGACACCAATGACGTAGGTGAGAGGATGGATAAAAGTCCGGCGGAGAATGACGACGAGCGACTGTGCGTTTGCCGAAGCCGTGGTTTGGGCGACGCGGGCGACGTGGCGCTCATGGTGGATGTGATGTCCATGCTGCCGCCGCCTAACACGGAGCGACTGAGAAGGGCGCCGCGCACTGCGTTTAAAGTTTGCGATTGTTCGGGTGTGGGCAGTGCTCCCGGTACCGGGGTGATTTGAATTGTTCCGGAGAGCTGGGCATAAGAGTATAGGATCAACTCTGTGTTGGGCGGTGGGAAGGTAGTCGCAAAAGCAGAACGTGGTGGATGTAAGTACCCCCGCGGAGAGTTGGAAGGCTGACCGAGACCAATGGGTGTTGGGCGGTGGTTGGTTGGCCTTGGAGGTGGGTACGCGTACACGGAGTTGGGTGAAGGTACATCGGCTGTGGGAGTATGAGGTGTGAATGAAACCGGTTCAATGGTAGGTGATCCAATGGCTGGGGTGGAAGGATATGGCGACATCGTTGCCTCTGCGATGGGATCAAGGGCTAGTGAAAAAGTGGATGTGGACGAAGTAGGCGTGTATGGTAAGGGTGGTGTAGAAGTCGTCGGTGACAAAACGTCCAGCGAAAACTGGCCATCCAGAAGGGACTGTTTCCTTGCATGGGGGTGATTGGAAGCCAATGGGAGTGAATCCGTACGTGCCAAAGGGGAAGATACATGAGGGGTAGTTGGGGCTGTTTTGTGTTTAATCAAAAGTTAATTACCGACTTGAAGAGGACGCACTCTGGATGAACGATCGTTGAGAGTATGGTGCCGATAGTGACGTGACCCCATCCGCGAGTTGGCCCTCCAACTCAAACGGAGTTATAGAAACAGAGAGAGCTTTAGGCACCAATTGCTTCTTTCTCCTCTGCTCAATCAAGTCAGGTAGTGTCTCCGAACTTGACAGGGGTTTTCCCTTCCCTATGAAACCCTTCCTGCGGGGCACTTCTTCGACCACTTTGGATCGAACTGGGGTATGTATGGCGGCGCTACGCGGTGTACCAGGAGAAGTAGGCGGTCGAGCGAGAGGTGCTGAACTTATAGAGTGTGCTCCTCGTTTGTGCGAATGAGGGGTCGGTTTCGACGGACCCGCCTCTGTTGATCGCGTATTGGTGAAGGTTATGGTTACAGAGAAGGATTCCCCCGCAAAGAACGAAGACTGTGAAGGGGTTACGACAATTCGAACTGGAGAATCCGCGTCATTCGTGCTCGTTATTCCAGGCATTATGGTGGTAGAACACGAAACCGGTGACTGGATTTATCTCCACGTCGCGTGCTCGGAAGACCTTTAGATCGGGTCGTCGGATGAGGTAGACAGCGGTTCCAATTCTCTCACAATCGTGGCTCTATTTCAACAGAGAAAAGAAGCTTTGGAATATTTTTGAGACTACACTGTCGATGAATGTTGTAATTTGGAGATACGCACTTGACACAACACTCCACGCCACCTTTCGTTGTAAACACGACTCTGAATTCAATTAAGAGCAAGGTATCCAAGCTTGCCCAAATGTGTTAGCTTCCGCAATGATCCCTTCCTGCATCTACTTGAGGGACATTCAGACTGAGAGCAATTGAGAAATACTTTGGAAATAGTTGGAAATAATGCCTCATCTGTGAAGCAACCCTGCCGACTCATTCGAGCAAGTGACACGTGTGATGTGCCGGCTTGCCGTACTATAGATAATTCGTCGGATCTTCTTCGGAGACTGAAATTTACCAAATTTCGGCGGCTTGCCAAAGTTGCTTCCGAGTTCGGTGCTTGGCGCACAATTACGTATAAGAGATTTACAGCTGAAAAATAAGCTAGTTCTCCTAAAAATCTGCCTAGGTCGTGCCTATGCTAACAAGCATGCAGATTCCGATATTAATAACTGTTAGAGAGGGAAGAAGAAATTTTAATAATTCCAGTACCGTAGCGGAAACGTCGTAAATTTCTCAAAAAGCGCACAATTCGTCAGTATGCACTTCGAAACTAACAGACACGTTGGAGCTGGTAAGCATCCCATTTATATGCAATAACCTTAAAAATTTGAGGCAATCATTCTTTGATCATTCTTGATTATCAGATTAATATGGTATAGTAAAGTTTTGTCTGCTCCCATCTAAGAAAATTGCCTCAGATGGCTTTACAAACGTGGTGTAATCTAACTTTAATGTTCTAAACAATTTCAAAGAGTTGGAGTAACTTGGGTACTGTTAACATATAATTTGTCAAGAACAATTCTTCGGTCCTGAACAAACTTTTTATCAGGGATGATTCACAGGACATTTCCGTTATTCGTCACTGAAACAAGTTAATAAGAATAAGCGCCCGTCACCGGTCTCGTTTACCCTGAATGCCTGGAGGACGTCACAGAGAGTCTGAGCCTCAGGTAGACATTTATTCCTCCCCCGAGGATAGATTCAAGGTGACCTCTAGATGTAGTCTTGAGTTACACACTAAAGAATAATATCTAGCTGATTCCGGTCGCAAGCAAGCAACGTCCCAACAATGGTGGTATTTAATGTTTACATGGACTTTTGTGGAATGCCATCCAAAACTGTTGAAACCCGTGTTGTTGCGTGAAATAACGTCACTTTGCAGCAATCAATGATAACATACAACTTAAACCCGTGTAGACCGTGACTGTGAATACATCTATTCTGCCCTTTTGATTCACAATGCCATATGATCTCAGGTTTATGTGTAATTTATACGTAATTTGTCAAACGTATTCTTCAAGATAGAAACAAACACAATGGTGCACATATTTTTCGATGATATTCCCAATTCCTGAACAGGCTTGCCAGTCGTTCATCGGTCTGGAGCTCAAATTTGGTCAATAACGCTGACGTGATGGCGTTAGTCCTAGACACCTGAAGCGGATTCTTTCTCGACTTTCTTTAACTTACAGGTGGCGGTCTCATTCATTTTCATTACGAGATATTATTTTGAGTATATACCGCAGATGATGTTATGAATCGGGAGCAATGAAATTAAACGACATGCATCTGGCACGTCAGTCTTGGCTTAACCAGGTAAACCACACAGCTTGCTCAGCAACAAGGACATTGGTAAGACAATAAGCATGCTAATAATCAGCGCTCATGGAACACTGTAGAAGCGCAGCCATCTTTATGATGTGTCATCAAGTTCGAATCCATTGGCAAATATAAGGCTTGCTTTTGCGGTCAACTTTATCAGTCCCAAGCATCCACATTTCAATATCCTAGACGGATTACACTTGTCTCAGAAACTATTTCACACTGGTACAAAGCGCATCATGACAACACTCATCACAGGAGGGACAGGAAAAACCGGCCTCGCACTTGCGAAACTTCTGCATGCCGCAAACCGGTCGCTGGTGATAGCTACGCGCGCAGGAGAAGCCCCTAAACCATTCAAAGCAATCAAATTCGATTGGTTTAATTCGGAAACCCATGAAGCTGCGTTGAGCGACAACTCTATTGACCGGGTGTATATCGTTGGACCTCCTGGCATCAACGATCCGGCAGTCGTTATATCCTTCATCGACCTTGCGATATCGAAAGGAGTAAAGAGATTCGTTTTGTTGTCTGCATCTCAATATGAACCATCAGCGACGTCTGAAACTGCCTCGGGCGTGATTCACCAACATCTACTTGACAAAGGTGTAGACTATGCAATTCTGCGTCCCACCTGGTTTATTCGTGAGGCCATCCATGTCCACAGCCTTATCATAATTACTTGAAAACTCACATAATATTTTGTCAGAAAACTTCGGTTACGCATATGCAAATAGCATCAAGGAACGTAATGAAATCACTTCATCTGCTCAGGACGGACGCATACCCTTCATTTCAACAGAGGATATAGCACAAGCCGCATTCGAGTCCTTAACGGCTGAGAAAAGCCCCAATAAAGACATCTTTATTGTTGGACCTGAGGCACTTTCCTACGACGATGTATGTACTTCCCAAAATTTGATTATAACTCTTCTCACTGACAGATACTAGGCTGCCAAAATTGCATCGTCTGTCCTTGGACGCCCTATCGTATATAAGCGGGTTACGATTGAAGAACAGCTCGCGTTCTACATATCCCTTGGAATACCCTCTGATTATTCAAAACTTCTCGCAGAGTTGGACGCAGATGTCGTTCAGGGACGGGAGGAAGCGATATTCAAGGACAAAAAGCTCGTCGATGAGGGAAGAAAATTCGTGGGGAGGCATACGGTGCTTGCGTACTTTCAAGAGAACAAAGACGTGTGGACCAAGTGACGGTTGTATACGTAATTGAATACTTGCTTTTATGACGATTATTTGGCTCGATTCTGAATTCATCAACTAATTTTATGGCGTCTGGAAGACGCTGGAGAGACAGCTGATTGATTTTACACAAGTTCAAGTAAACAATTGTTTTTCACATAATTTACTAACTACCCTAAGTATGTCTGCGCATAATCTCAAGGCCACGACCATGTAGCTTGAAGCTCAGGATTGGCCTCCTTGACCAAGTTCACTACATACTCATTAAACCACGCGCCAGCTTCAGGCGCAGGGACATGTGCCACTGGTCCAGCGCACACCTCGTCAAAGCGAGCAGCGTTGCGGTCCGACGTACCATCCGACTCGCCACCAGGCTTCACCCATACAATAGCATCGACATGTGGGTTCTTCAGCACAGCCTGGTCTGCTGTAGGGCGCGTACCGAACCCTGCATATTTCACGTTGCACCATTGGCCCCACTCAGTGCGGACGCCAGCCTTGCCGGACCTGCCTTGGTCGACGATGAAGTGGGCGGGGAAACCGGCCCGCTCGAGGTGCGGGGTCAGCGATTCGACATAGTGGCTCTCGTCCCAGCTGTTCGACCATTCCGTAAAGTTCTCGCGGATAGGAGCGATGTATTGGTTATAGTTCGAGACGTTGATGGCTACGCCACGAACGGTGGCTCCAGGGGTGATAGCCTGGGCTCCCTGGAGAACTTCGGCAAACAAGGCGGCGGTGGGTGCGAGGTTGTCGTCCCAACCAAGCCATCCTCCATGAGCAGCGTCGATGTAGATAGAAAGATTAGGATGCTGGAGCTTCGCAATTGCGTACGAGATACCCTCTTTGTAGGCAGGAGCGGCTTTGGCGCACTTAGGAACATTCAAGTTGGTAACAGCGTTTCCGAGCGAATCAGGTTCGAGAATGACGACAAAGTTGAGCTTTTTGGCGTCGGGAGTGTTCAGTTCTCTCGCAATAGCTGTGACAAGATTTTAGAATACATAAGAGGAAGACGGAGCAGAAAACACATACTGTCAATGTAGTTCTTGTACTTATTAAGACCGTCGTCGTCGAGATGGAATTCTCCGTCAGAAGCCTTGGCGGAACAGTCACGATCAGGCAAATTGTAAACCACAAGCTGTAGGATCTGCTTCTTCTTTGTGGCCACCTGAGCATTCAGAGTCTCCTTGACGAGTCCCTTAATGTTGGAGATCTAATCCCAAACCGTGTTACAATTCGAAGTGTTCTGTGTGCATTTTATGAAATATCTAGACTTACATCCGCGGACGATGATATCCAAGCAAAGGTAGGAATTTTTTGGACTGTCTTCGTCTTCGCTGCATTATAGTAGTCGTAACGCTGGTTGAAGTACTGGATGGTCTCTTCGAGCTTCTTTGCGTATCCCTTGTTCGCGTAAACCTCCTTCCCTATGTACGGATTCACTTCAGAGCGGGGAGGCTGGGGAGGCTGGGGGGCCGGTGGCGCAGAGAAAACAACAGAGGGAGCGAGCGCCAAAGCGCAAGCCAGAGCTCGTAGATAATGCATGACAGATCCTGGCGAGACTGGAAGCTGGTCGACGAAGGCAAAGCGACGATACTGAGTCACCGGACAAGGAAAAAGTAGACGACACAGATCACGCTTTTATAGATCTACGGGGTGGTCGACCCAAGCTCGACCCCAGAAATGTGGGGTAATTCTCGGACATATACTGACACACACAGAGAGCCATTGTATGGTCGGATATAGTCTATGGCGTAGGTCCGTTCAACATATAGCGCAAGAAAAAGTCTTAAAAAGGCCATAGGCTGTCGTCAAGAGAAGCACTTGACTCTTGAGCGATTTTGATCTCAAAAAGCATCCGATTGCAAGCGCCTTGGTCAACACACCATTTCTCCGGACTGAAAGTACGAAATATTGGTACAGTCCGCATTTCGTGACTGAAATGACTGGTCACTTGGAGTAAAGCATTTTTTTGACCGCGTTCAAAGCCACCAAATGGAAAGCGTTCAAGTCATCCGTCGTGACGTCAGACCGTACATTGCAATGCTTGGAGTTTGCTTTGCCGACCCGAAGTTGCGTCGATGCAAAGACTTTTGGAAAGGAGGCATTGTCACTAGCATGAATCTGGAGACTTTTCGGTGTATTTCTGATCTCTTGGCAAGAGTCTGCGCTACGCCAATCCATCTGCCATTTTAGCTAGTAGCCGTTCTCGAAGTTGCGTCAATTCAGTCTGTCGCCGACGGGCTTGCTTTAATTCATGCCGCGCCAACTCGAGGTTCTATAATTATTGAGACATTGGAACATTGGCCACCATATTGACCTGACGTACAGGAGGGAGACCTTGAAATGCTTTGATCCTCGCTCGTTTTTCTCTGATTTCACGCTCTTTAAGTTGATTCTTCTCTTTTTGTGTGAGCAATTTGTTAATGGAAATAGGTATGCTGAGTGGGACCTCGGCCTGTGATGGACATAATTGGTTAACTTCTAGATCCGGTACCTCTGACTGACCTGCAAAGATTCCAATTCCCGATAATGTTCTTTCGATTTTTTGACCAAAGCCTCCTTTCGCTTCTCTAAAGTTGCCGTCGTGTCTTGGTATATGCTGTCAGGAGATCCAGAAGTGAGAATCCCGTTCCAGCTAGGTGTTTTGAGTGATTTTGAAGGGGAGATCTAATATGTCGACACACCGCTTTATCAAATTGAGTTCGAGTTTGAGCGAAGCAAGATAATCTTTCAGTGCATCTTCTACTCCCTGCAATCTGAGTAATGAGCGCATGAGGGCGTGTCTTTCCGCATGTAAAGCATCGATCGTGGACGAATAACTGGAATGATGCGTGTTTATAGTGCATAGGATAAAAATGAATGCGTACTGAGCAAATGATGCATCTGGAATATCCAAGGCCTGAGTGATTTGGACAAGGGTTTCAAGTGCTGTAGACACATCATCTCCGTCTATAAGGGGTGGAAGATGCAAAACTTGGCTTTCTGTGAGATTCATGATCAAAAAAACAATTAAAAGGGTCCCTGGAGCACCAGAGCTTGTCGAAAAAATCCGAGCACCAGAACTTGTCACATTAGCTGGCAGGTTTAAGGCAGGTTTACATCTGCGGTGCAATTGGCTTATTGGTGGCCGTAAATAACGACAAACAAGTCTGTTGTCAATATGCACGTGATTATTCAGACGTCATCATCTGTTTCTCTTTACTAACTCTTTTTTTTATCCACTTGCGTAAACTATGAAGTGCTAGACCATGCTAACTGCTTTGACCAGGTAAAAGTTATCAAGTACAATGGTAAGTGAGAGACTGCATTTGCGTACGCATCGATCATGGGTTGATGTACTGTAGTAGGCGAGAGTGCCCGATCCGAACTTGCAAGGTTGCAAACACTGCAACAACACGCTAGTCTCTCTTAGACAGACTTCGATATGATGTGAAGCTTTCATAACAACACGCGCATTGGATTCCGGTTGAAAAAACAAACAACCATGGGTAGGCACGCTTTATGGACAATTTGAGGGTGTTTCTCACACATGTCATCCAACTATATAATCTATGTCGCCATCATCAAAGGAGAGGAACAAAACACCGAAGTTTTGTGGCTTTTCATTAAAGGCTGGCTGTAGCGTCTGTGAGAAAAAAATGCTATTTATACACTACAGTTTCCCCGAATTACCGGCGCCTATCAACCACATCTAGCTCTAAGCGCCGAGCGCATGAATCACAGGGCCCATTCAACAGTTCAAGATCTATCATGGCATACAAAATCCAATTTCTTGGTCTCTACAAGCAAGGATCTATCCATTAAATATGTTGATAGGTAATAGAATGATGGTTGCTACTCGGGATGTGTATTTGCTATTCCACAATCATACGGCGCTTAAGTTTTCTAAGAAAAAGCGGAACTACTTGTAGTTTGAAATGTTTTCCGATTCAAGGCCATGACCACGTCGCCTCTAGCTCAGGATCTGCTTCCTTAACTAAATTTATAACGTACTCGTTGAACCACGATCCAGCTTCCGGTGCAGGTACATGTGCAACTGGGCTCGCGCACGTCTCGTCGAAGCGAGCAGCGTTACGGTCAGACGTACCATCCGACTCGCCTCCAGGTTTAATCCATACAATGGCATCGACATTCGAGTTCTTCAAGATTCCCTGGTCCGTTGTAGGCCGTATGCCGAATCCTGCGTTCCTGACATTGCACCACTGGCCCCATTCGGTACGAATGCCGCCTTTGCCCGCCCTGCTCTGGTCGACAATGAAGTGGGCAGGGAATCCTTCGCGTTGGAGGTGGGGTGTCAGTGAGGCGACGTAGTGGCTCTCGTCCCAGCTGTTTGACAACTCTGTGAAGTTTTCGCGGACAAGGGAAACGTATTGGTTGTAGTTGGAGACGTTTATGGCTACACCTCGAACAGTGGCTCCAGGGGTAATGGCTTGGGCCCCTTGGAGAACTTCGGCGAGTATGACGGCGGTGGGCGAGAGATTGTCGTCCCAGCCGAGCCAACCTCCATTAGCAGCGTCGACGTAGATGGAGAGGTTAGGATGCTGGAGCTTTGCAATGGCGTAAGAGATACCCTCCTTGTAGGCAGGAGCGGCTTTGGCGCACTTAGGAACATTCAAGTTGGTAACAGCGTTTCCGAGCGAATCAGGTTCGAGAATGACGACAAATTTGAGCTTTTTGGCTTCGGGAGTGTCCAGCTCTCTTGCAATAGCTACGGTAATATATTAATTCAAATATGAGGTTGAGAAAATAACGAAGACTGCGTACTGTCAATGTAATTTTTGTACTTGTTCAGGCCATCCTGATCTAGTTGAAACTCTCCGTCGGAAGCCTTGGCAGAGCAGTCGCGATCAGGTAAGTTATAAATTACGAGCTGAAGGATCTGCTGCTTATTTGTTGCTGCTTGTGCGGCGAGTGTTTCGTCGACAAGACCCTTTATTTTGGATATCTAGAATCGCGACACAGAACAGATATCAGCATTAGATATATTTCACAAGTAAGTAAAATATCAAGAACTTACATCAGAGGAAGCTGATATCCAAGCGAAGGTGGGGATTTTCTGTACTGTCTTCGTCTTCGCCGCATTATAGTAGTCGTATCGCTGGTTGAAATACTGGATCGTTTCCTCCAATTTCCTGGCGTATTCCTTATTGGCGTAAGCTTCCTTTCCAATGTATGGATTAACTTGAGAATTGGATGCCGAAGGTGCCGAGAACACAACAGAAGGCGCGAGCGCCAAAGCGCAAGCTAGAACTCGTAGATACTGCATCACAGCTACTGGAAAAGTTGGAAGGCAGCCGACCAAATGACACTAGACAGTAGAGTCAAAGTAAAACGTCTGAGGAATGGCAGCCTTTTATGCCATCGCAGGTCGCTCGACCCAAGCTCGACATGAGATTACGGGGAAATTCTCGGATATATACGAGTACACAGGGTGCACTATGGGACGGGATATAGCCAATGAGACAGGCACATTTACCGTATAGTAAACGTAAAAATCTCCAAAGGGTCAAAAGAAGTTGTCAAGAGGATCACTTGATTGATGACCCACTCATAATCTTGAAAACTACAAGCGCCTTGAGAGAGTACTGTGACACAACGCGTCCCAAGTTAATCCACAATTTTTTTGATTTTGCTGGGCCAAATAGGGAGTTCCGTTAACACCCATGTGCACAATCAAAGTGCTGAGGAAGGACATTTTCTGAATCTATCTTCCTTGACGATCCATCAAATCCTCTAATAAATAATAAAAATAAAGTACAGCTTGGAACATGCTTTGCGCAGCTTGAACGCCCGGAAATTTCTCGGTGATTTGAGTTGTTGCCGATTTCTTGGCCGAAGGATATTACAAAGCCCATGAACTACGTCCTTACTAGAAAACATATGAAAGATGACGTCGGAGTTGCATCGTTAGCTAAATCACGTATGCCTCCAACCGCTTTACTCCAAGCTCAAGTAACCTCGATGGTATGCAAAATAGACGATATCTCCGGAGCAATTGATCGTTCACCTGGGATAAATCACATAATTGAACTAATTTACAATATACAAAGGTGTCGCATCGATGTAATAAAAGGGCGTCGCAAATTTGAGAATAGGTCTCCTTGTAGACCTTACCAGTGAGTAGGGCTGTGTGGTATTGTCAGCGTGGCAAACACGTTATTAGGGAAATTGATATTTACCCAAATTTCTCACCAGGTGCGAGTGAACGCACTGGAGTTCCATCATTGTCTGCGCCGACGAATGGTACAGTGTTACTATACAAAAAAAAACAACGCCTTCAGTACTTGATGTGTTGAATGAGGATAATCTATACATACCCCCACCAAGTAGCGATGTTGGTTGATCCGATCTACGGTGTCGTGAGTCTCACTATGCACGATCTTGAGCGCTCTAAATGCTACTTACCGAACCATTCTGAGGGAATTGGAGACAGAAGAAAATGACAAGGATGGATACGGCCACTCCAGAGTCCAAGGCAGCAGAAAGTACGTCTAAAGCGATATTATAAGAAAGGTATGCATATCGGAGGTAAACCAACGTACAGTTGTACTTTGTCCACCATGAGAAATGACGTCTTAATGGAGAAATTAGGAACTTTTCGATTGGAAGTAGAAAAACCGCACCTTCTGATAACATATTGGAAGATGAATCCGACGCCACTGTTGAGTTGCACTTAAGACATTGTCAAATTTACGTGAGAGGAAAGCACTTACGCCCAGGGAACGTAATTAATAGCAGTAGCTGGGGGGATGAGGCCAGTTCCGTTGAAGATAACGGGCCTAGTATTAACATTAGATGCATGGAATCAAACGTTACTTTGGTAATTATTCGCTTACATGCTGTTGTGATAAAGACGTTAATAAATGGTCTATTCTTGTAACAAATATAAGAAAATGGACGTACTTAATGTACTTAAAGATACTGTTGGGATAGCGCTTGCTGATGAGCCATGGGATGACTGGTGCGACGGCACCAATCAAGAAGAAGAAGACAAGCGGGTAGTAGGTCTGTCCCTTGGAGAATTGAAGCGCTGGTCCGATGACTCCCCACTGATGTGATCGTCAGCCAATGGTGTTGCGAATTACGTGAAGTTCAAATGCTTACGATAATACTGGCTGTTCCAAAGACTTCGGTACTCGGGCAAATGAATCTTCGTGCATCGATCAGTCCCGACATGCTTCAAAATTAACAAAACGACATACCCATCTTTCTGATGTGGGTCGCACATGTTGCTATGTGAAGATGATAAATTGCTGTGTTGAATAACAATTAGGAGCAATATCTTACGGAATGTTGGTGAACATCCATGCTTGAACGCCGAGCTGAACAGTTCCAGCGATTACGGTAGCAACGACCTGACTCCAGAACATGGGTTTGGGTGGCACTGTACAAGTGTTTTGGATGAATAACTTCTGCTAGTTATAAACAAGAATTAAGATGGCTTTACCTTTCATGTAGTGGCCCAGTTTAAAGTCAGAGGTGAATGTCAAAGCCTGAGCCATGGTCTATTTCCAATTGTCAGGTGTATTGAAAACACAAGGCAGAAAATTCCTTACAATGTAACCCCAGGTCTTGAACATCATCATAGCAATTGGGCGTCCAGGAAGTGCATAACTAAAGTATGTGATTAGGTCGTCTGCAATATTTAATACGTAGAAGCGTACCCAATGATGAGTTCGGTAATGACGCTGCGGAAGATGGTTAGTACTGTTGGTCCAATAATGCAACGGTCAATACATACTTGAGGCCGACTTGTTGGTTAGTGATGGCCTGGATCATTCCAATCGGGATGACATAGGTGAAAGCTAGACAACAAATATAAACTGACGCCGTTCACGACCACGGGTAATACAAATTGGACTCACAGATGAGAAGGGCAAGAACGAAGGCCCAGACGGGCATCTCACTGAAGAAAGAATATAAGTTAAACTGAGAATTGGAAAATCCATATTTGCTTACGTGGGCCAGACCTCAATACTGATGATACCAAGTGTGAACATGCTCAGGAAAATAGTCAGATACCACCATTCAGGAACTAAAAAACGGATTAGTGAAAAAACTCCACATGATGGTCGAATTTTGAAATACCTTGTTCGTATTTCGACATGAGTCGGGCATGAATATCGGGCTGTTCGTGTAACGAGCGACGTGCCTGGACCCAAATTTGCTTGCGGAAGTAGAGGAAGGCGTGCATGAGCGTAGCTGTTATAATTCTATGAGTTATTTAGTAGCAAGTAACGGTCGATATACTCGCCTGTAATAGAAGCAAATGATAGCCTGAACAAATATGAGTTCGAAGTGAAAAAATCGTTAGATGCTAATGAAAGTACCCATAGGAGATCGCAAACGTAGTCCTGTGTTTATGTTGTGAGTAACGATTATATATGGCATGTCTGAAAACTTACGAGAGGAAGAGAGGGCTGTACTGATGATAAGCTTCAATGTCGAAGGTTGAGTCAGCAGTGAGAATGCGTGTGACATTGTAAGATTTCATTTCATTGTCGTAAGATGTTCGTGAAGATATACTATTGAACAGGTTCAGCTCATTGCACCGCATTGGAGTAGATTTTCAAGACTTACGGCATGAATTCACCGAACCACGTGTTGGTGTACTAATATATTTTCAGTGCCAGTTCCAGCTAGAAATAAGATGCGTACGTGGAGAACCGGTGTAAGGAACCAGAAGAAGAAAACAAATCCGGCGAAGATGTTTGCTTCTGCCCACCCTGTAATCTCTTTAGTCTTGTGGAGGTTAGTAATACTTTACGAACGTACATGGTGTAGCAAGAGGAGACCCAATATAGCTATTGTGTTGCTTTAAGAGGATGAATGATAGGCATCAGCATCAAAAAGACATACGCGATTTGACTCCAATCAAAAGTGATAACCGACATTCCCTGTAATATACCCGGTTAGCGCCTGTTCCTCTATATCCAGAACCATGCCAAAGGCTAACCATTCCATGAACATATCTAACAGAGGGACATGATGTAAGTGATGAATAATGATTAGTTATAAAAGAAAACCCACCCGAAGAGCCCAGCGATCTCTAAAATGATAGATATTAGAAGATGTTTTGAGAACAATAAATGGTTACAAACTGGTGTTTTCTGGGGCGATCCACGTCACCCAAGAGAAGTACGACAGGGCTTGGACTGAATCGGTCCACGTCAGTCAATGAGTACTACGCTGTTTTTAGTTCAACTTACAGAGATATCCGGGGAAGAAATCTATGGATCATGAGATCAGATTGGTCTATCAATTGAAAACGGGCAAGATTACTCACACCAGACGAATGAAGCAAGGAATCCATATACGAAGAACCTCTCACGGCTGATACCTCCGCGAGTACCAATACCTGCATATTGTTGAGAATGAAGGGTATTGAAGAGGGCGCAGTTAACCAAGTTTGCCGGCCAAATCATGGAAGGTGGAGAGACGAGGAAGCGCCGAGCAACTCCACCAATAGAAAAGCCAATAAGCTGGGTTGACATAACAACAAACCACTGGTCTGTAGACTAGGTTAGCTAATGAAATACAACGGCCATATTCAGGGCTCACAGCTGAAGTTGTATATCTGATTGTAGTACACCCTTTGCACGGCAATGATATCTGTAGCATAAGCAGATCCAGCACCGACAGTTGCCTATCTCATTCGATAAGATGAAATTGTGCTGAATTCATGGAGACAAAAACAAACCATGATCTACAAATATCGTGAGAAATGGTATAATACATCAGAATGTCTTTCTTACAGTAATGAGAACGTGCTCTTTCACGGTGAAGGGACCCGGATTAATGGCAATGCCGAAGATATGCCAGTTAGGCAACCAGGCAGCAGCGGCCCGACCTACGGGGAACGACAAAAGCTGGGCCACTATGCCACCAATGCTGACCGAAGGGAATCGGAAAAAGAAGAATTGGTTCAATCCAGGAATGAGGATCGCCCATGCGATACCGATGACCCAGGTTCGCAAGGTCGTCACGGGCATGGTAGGATCATCCGTGTTGGCGACGGCAGACCTGACTTCGGGATAAGGACTCTCATCGTCGAATGCAACGATGTTTTCCTTGTCCAAGTTCGGGTCGTCGAATTGGGCGCCAGCGAGTTCCTAGTATAGAGCATATAATCGTAAGTGTTCATGTAAGACACTGAATGCTGGCGAGAAAGACATACTGCTATCGCAAGGTCTGTAAAGTAATGAGCAAAACAGTCAAGAGTAGTAGTTACAATGGAAGGACTTTACCATCAAGAACCTTCTCCTCAGGGCTCTCTGCCTTTTCGACGTCGAAGGCTCTCTCCTCAGCAGTGGAATATTGCGGTGCTTGATCAGCCATCGCAAAGTTCTGGGAGTGAATCCGCACAAGGGAATCAGGGAGACCTGCCAGGAAGGAGGGTGGCTTATATCCTTCACATGAATGACCTATGCATGTGGAGTTCTAAATGCGGTTTTGCGATAAGACGTCCAAGCAGCACATGCTAAGTGCTAAATTGAAAACCGGAAGATACGCTCGAGGTTGACCAAATCGACACACGGTTATTTTCCCAGCGCGACAGCGCCAGTCATTGGTGGTGTATCGAAGGTGTAGATCTCACATGTAAAAGAACTTCCGCCGCCACCAGTGACACCCGATCTAAGTATGGTCTTGATATATGGGTTATGTTCTTCTCATCGCACATGACAAGTCAGTACTTGTTCACAGTTTAGATATTTTAAGTCATTTACTCACGCCTCTTTACTCGGCAAAGGTTACAATCCATTCCGCGTCGCCGACTGGATGTCGGAGAAGTTCGAATCTTCTTTTTCCTTGCATCGCTTCTTGTTGAGATATTTGACATTGTATCGACTTACTTCGTAGAGTCAATGCATATCGAAGTATACAAAAACTTTAAGCGCACCATTGGCGAGTGGAATAGGATGTCAAAATCCGCTCCCGTGTCACAACCCGTGGCATCATCCAATTCGTGAGATAGCCTGCCTAGAGATAGGTTCCTTAATGGTGTGACCACAATGGCAAACCATCAACGTCTTTCTGAGAGCAAACATGATGCATATCGTATATCAGTTTCTGCGCATATAGAAATTGACCGCCTTATCCACTTCAGTTACAAAAATACAGGAACAGAGAAACCATGCCGTCGAGACCGGTGGAGCCCGCCGTACCATCCTGACTTGTCATTGAACTATGCCATTGCGCAGTAATTGCGTTTACCATATGGTTTACGCCGTGTCAATTTCATGTGTATATCAAGACTCCTTCGGGATGCCAGTCAAGGTGTATGGGACCAGATGGATCCGTTACATTAATAACTTACCATACGGCATAGATGAATAGTGGTATACCAGTTAAGTTGCATGTATTCTGACGAGAAAAGAAAACTCACCATGCACCATACTTAAATTTTCCCAACCTCGAACACAGACTTGTCCGTAACTGTGGCGCTAGGGCGGAGTCGTCTGAATCCTATGGTAGCTGGAGTGTACTGTTGAGTCGGAGAAGGAATCCGATGTCAAGTGATGGGAATGAAGGAGCAGATTGCATGTTCTAATTGTGTATGGACCATACTTGGGAGATATCCTAGAATATGTCGGTTGCGCCAAGGCGAAAGGTGTCTGACCCTCTGATATGTACCACGGTTCCCAAACGGAGGTTGATGTATACCAGCAGGTTTTCTCGTCGTCTAAAAAACTGAAAGCGCTTGAAAACTAGATCGAATACGGCAGCTGGAATACTGAGAATCAACAATTCCACGAGAAACCGTGATGATGGTAGGAAAGAAATGGTGATTGGGGTTCGTCATGTGAGGGCTATGCTTGGAAATTAGTTCGCACGTTTTAAAAATACACTGGTCGTTCCCTGGCAGGTCGGCAATGTTCTACTGGGTCGAACTTTATAAACTTAAATCTCGCGCTTCGATTCTACCTTCCTGACATATAATGCATTGAAGATCTTCTCTGTCTTTCGATATATAATGCGCATATGTCTTCTTACGCCTGTCCGATGATACAGGACTGGCTGTAAGTTCCTCCGCCAGTAGGTTAGCAACCCAAGTCTAGTATACTATTAACTACTGTTCTGAGCTTCGAATCATATCGTAGTAATATTGAGTGGTAAGCCTAGAATAAAAAATATCCATATTGTACGTTGCGTCATATTAAAACTCAACGATAATACTAATTACTTCCACATTCAAGGGATCCTTGCGAACCAGTTGAATATCCCAAAAATTTTGATGAATTCTACCCTTAAGGCGAATGTTGTTAGTATCATTTCTACTACTTACAGTGCATTCTGTGAAACTGCTATCTAGATTCTACGGTTAAGTATCAAATGCAAAGGATTCAAACTATCTGATCTGTTGTGACTACGATACATCTTTCTACCAAAGATGGCTTCACTAATTTTCCAAGCATATCAAATGATAATATAACGATCAATACATTTTGAAGTATCTTGGACTTCTGACATACACAATAAAAAGACTTTGCCAGGCACTACCCAAAATGTGATAGTTTTCATTCATTCTAATGAAAAAGTAATCACAAGTAAAAATGTAGAATACCGAAGTCCGACTTTACCGTTGCTTGTTTGTAAACTGGTATTTTTGGGTGAGGGTATACAAATCCCAACAATACACACTCTAATTAAAGTCTTATCTAGCCCATTCTGTGTTGTCCGAGGCTGGAGACCAACTTAAGGATCCATAGGCTTGGTGGGGATCAAACGCATCCTCGTCGGTAAATCTAAGGTTCATCCGCCTCTAAATATTGATTTGTATCTCGCCGGGAGGATACATGAGCCTACGTCTCTACATATGAAAGGTATTCAGGTCCTGTAATTCAATATTCTCGACTGTACGATCTGGATAAGGACGCGAGTAATTTTGTACATTTTTGACAAAGAGACAAAATTAAATTGGTTCCCTTTTTATCATTCCAATAGCTGCCATCTAGTCTGAGAGCCCAGTCACCTCCGTGTGTACATGTCCCACGGTGAAATTGCGGTAGTTCGATCTCCGACGTTGAGTTTGTACTCCACAAGGCAACCTTTACAAGTACCAATGGGGCTTTATTTCAAATGAACAGAACCATGATCATCACTTGTCATAAGCACGGAACTGAATCGAAGAGCAATGTGCAGCACGAGGAAGTTCTCAGCCTGGTGAGAAATCGTAGAGCTCATTGTTGATCGCATCCCGAATTTATACCACGGGCCACGGGCCTCAAGGCTAAATCGTTATCCTATCCCACCCACGAGTCAAAAGATAGGGATTTCTGTATCTACATGTAGAGTTGCTGAGTGCCTCAACGACTGTTATCCCCAGTGGACTTACGACCAAGGTAAGGCACCTAATGACAATGGATTGAATTAAAGCACGTTGATCGTCTTCAGCACTTAATCCTCGGTCTGTATTGAATGAGACTGCTGCAATTATTAACTGATAAATCTCATCTATTATCGACTTCGAGCGTCTAAATTCATGTCTCGTGCGCGCAAAGCTACCCAAATGTAAAGAAAGCTTGGTGCTTCTGGGCTGAAGAGAACCTTGCGCTATTTATAGTCTGACCCCTGAACACCTTCAATACAGCTATGATATATACCGAGTCACACCGAATCTGCTGGGATTCAAAAACCCGAAGATCTGGAAATGCTAATTTGATCATTTTATTCTACTTAACTGTTGATACGATGTCTAGATTTTGATTGGTTTTTGTTAGCATTAAATTAAGTTAAGTACCCCTACTTTATGGTTGATACCTATACGTAGGAGTCAAATGAATCAACGAGTCATTATCTAAAGCTACATAATAGAACTAGGTGTATTTATACTGGTAAGAAAGCAGCTACTTGGTCCACAAGTCCTTGTTGTCTTCGAAGTACTGCCGAAGCGTATGCTTTCCAATAAATTTACGGCCTTCGGAAGCGATTTGGGGATTATTGAACAAAGCCTCCTCGTTTCCCGCTGCAATCTTTTGATCCATTTCCGCAAGGACCTTAGCTAAGTCGGGACTCACGCCCAAAGTCGAGTAGAAATCCGCCTGCTCTTGAATAGTCAGCCTCTTATATTCGATCTTGCGCCCCAATACGGAGGAAGCGACCTCGGCAGCCTGGGAATCCCAAAAAACGTGAAAATAGGTCGACACAGATCCTCCAAAAGGACTCACCTCGGCATATGAGTAGAGCTCGGGACCGAGGACAAAGATATCCTTGTTGGGACTTGGTTCTGCCGTTAAAGCCTGAAATGCAGCTTGTGCTATGTCTTCAGTTGAAATCCAAGGAACACGTCCGTCTTGTGCAGCCGAAAATATTTGGCTGTGCTCTTTGATGCTGACCAGAAAATTAGTGCCAAAGTTCTCTGCAGGGTTTTGGTTTTTTTATCAGAAATCGAAACTGCATACTAATGGCCAAAGCGACCCGGACTTACGAATGAACCACGTAGGTCTTAGAACAACATAATCTACGCCTTTGTCAATAAGATGCTGATGTATTGCTCCAGCTGGGAAAGCCGATTGAATCCTCGATGGATCAATTTGAGTAGCTGACATCAACACAAATCTTTTCACTCCTTTCGAAACGGCCAAATCAATGAAAGATATGATGTTTGCAGAGTCATTACTTCCAGGCGGTCCGACGATGTACACCCGGTCGATAGAGATATCTTTAAAGGCAGACTCATGTGTCGTCGTATCGAACCAGTCGAATTTGATGGCTTTGAAAGGTTTGGGCGCTTCTCCGGATCGTGAAGTAATGACGACAGGATAATTTGCCTCTTGAAGTAGCTTTGCAAGTGCAAGACCAGATCTTCCTGTTCCACCTGTGATAAGTGCCGTCATGATACCCTTGTGAAGGAGGAATCTTGAGACTTGATAGAGTCGCAATAATGCGAAATGTCTGGACCACTTCGATTCCAGGCTTCTTATATATCATTATTGAACCGGTTAAGCAGGATGATGACATGTTACCCATGGTATGTACAGCGTCTTACCAATAATATTACTGAGCACCTCCGTCCGACGATCGCACTTTCCGAGAAAGTTGTAATCTGTAGTGTATCAATCCAACAATCGAAGAATTGTGTTCGTGCCTTATAATTATCATTATCAGCCAAGTATCGGTCTTGCAGAAGGAAATACCAATTCAAGGCAAAAAAGAGACTGGTCCTGGACAGTTAGTTCCTTAATTTTGGAAAGTCCAAAGAATGTCAGCAATTATAAACTCGATAGCTTCAACAGGGCACTTAACCCAACCTGATCCAATATCTGACATCCTGCAATAAATTCCAATCATTTGTCATCAGGTCAACGGCATTGAATAACTTAATTTGAAAGCTACCTGCTACTCATGAAATGAAAATAGCAAAAGAATCGAACAGCTAGCGTCCTATAGTTCTAAGATTCTCTTGCTGTTCGTGATGACAGAGTTTTACAAAAAAAACTATATTGAGGATTGTGATTCATTTTCCGAATGATCTCCGATCAAAAATAAGCAACCATCGGAACCGGCGCGCGGGTTGAAACGTTGACCTTCGAATTCCTGAACAATGACCTGAACAGTGCTGTACAGTTCTGAACGTCCTCAACCACAATTCTACTTTCTACTTCATTTTTCTGACAATAATATTTGAAAATTTTATCAATCTTACACCATTTTATTTTCAGAGCGTTCAAATGGTGCCAACCATGATTCTAAGGGTGTGTGCCGAATGTGACATCAATCGAATCATCGTGATATAGTATTAGCGACCTGGGATCGTCTCTGAAGTTCACTCCTCCACCACCCACCAGTTGCCATAGTTATGGCCCGACCGTTGACAACTACCAGGCTATTTTCTCAAAACCCTATAGCTTTCATATCGGGACCTCTTGACACTGATGGCGCCTATTTCAACGAACATTATCTTCCACGTATAAAGGACGCTATTCGTAAAGGCCATCATTTCATCATTGGGCCATCTCGTGGCATCGATACGTTGGCATTTGATTACCTGCAGAAATCGCAGGTATCAAAGAGTCGTATACGCTTGTATCTCAACAATAGCGAGGAGACCCATCTCCGGGGTAATTTCAAGAAGTTTGAAGAAGGAGGTGGAACGTTGGTTATAGTGAAAGGAGGCCATACCGAACGAGACGCTATGATGACTGCGGAAAGTCACTACGATATCCTAAGATATAGAACAAAAGATGAATGTAGGGTGTTGTATGGTGAGAGATATCGCGAGCGCGTTAGTGGAACAGAGAAGAATGAGATCAGGAGGAAGTTAGGAGCAGGATTGCCATGGCCAGGTACACAAGAGACTTGAATTCTTTTGGTATGCGCGCCGGAGAGATTCTAGTACCGGGTACGTTTTGTTAACCTTGAAGTCGAATGAATAGACGTTTGACTCTTAGGCTCTTGTAGATGCTTTCTACCCTCTTTACTGCATACACGATGCTGGAATGATGAATTGGATATGTATTTGGGCCAAAGATGGCACCGAGGCGGCATTGCTTAGAGAAGTTATTACACCGATACTATCACAATTAGGGTGATTATGTTTTTGTGAATTGGCGAATTGCGATTCAATGACACAGTTCCAGAGCTTGAATTTTTTAAAGTAGTAGTACTAGTAAATCGACCGTAAATCAGTTACAACTCACTCAATGGTGCTCCAGATCTGTACACGATTAAATTAACATGACGATTTTACCCAGCTTAATATATGTTCATATCATGTGTTCTAGTTGGCTTCAGGACTACCGTGCTTGTTGTAACGAACTGATGATATCTCTGTGGAGACTCTAATCTACACATCACTACACTGTTGTGTTGCTGTTGTGGCTCAGTTTTTCTGTGTAAATATTAGTGGAACACGCGGACATCGAAAGTATTTCGGACTTCAAAAAGGTAATTTGTCACATATGACTGGTCACGAACCTAACCTTCTAAACTGCAACTAGGACGGTGTTACATATACTGTTTTACCAGTCAACGCTATATTGAACGTAAATGGCGTCAATAGGGCCTGAAATTCCCCCTCATCTTCTCAAGCAATCTAAACGCGACGACAAAGACGAAAACGAAGACGACGATGGGCCCCAGCTGCCCAACGCTAGTTCCTCAAGCATAGGCCCCCAGATCCCCGCACATCTCTTGAATTCAAGCTCAAAAATACAAGTAATTGACGATGACGACGATGATTTTGGCCCACAGCCCACTTCTTCTCCCAGTATAGGCCCAACGATGCCTACAGTCACCTCAAAGCCGGTAGCAGGTCCCTCTATACCTCCACCGTCCTCAGCACGCACAATTGGACCCTCTCTCCCCACCTACGCGCCAACGTACGATCCAAATAGTGCATATGACAACGAAGACAGCGATGATGACGATATAGGGCCGAAACCCTTACCTGCGGGCATGCAGCATCGACAGAGCGACGCGGTGCAGGAATTTTTAGAAAGGGAGGAGAAGCGGCGGAAGGCGGCAGAGGTGTGTTAGCCCTGTTTCTGGACAATGCATACTATTGACTTGCTTTCAGGAAGCGGCAAAACCGAAAGCAGTGAAACGCGACGAATGGATGCTGGTACCACCCACATCCCAAGGCCTCTTAGGCAGTAAGCTTTGTGAATTTGGGAATCGTTCGAGACCCGGGCTCACCATGTTCATTCTAGACCTTGACACCACTAAATTGAAGGCACGCCAATTTTCGCGAGGAACGGGTGCAGAGACTAGCAGCAGCCACGACAACTCGCTCTGGACAGAGACACCAGCCGAACGTCAACAGAGACTAGCAGACGAGGTTTCAGGCAAGAAGAGAAGAGTTACCGACGCTCCGGTTGATGAGGCCGAGGAGATTAAAGCAAGGAAACGGCAGCGAAAGGCAGAGGAGGAGGCTATCAGAAGAGGAGTGGAAGAACACACGGTACGCGTTCTACTACCTGGGTTATACAACATATTCACCCTTTTTCAAAGAAAAAACAGCGCGGAGCCGCTCTTATTGACCAACATGCATCCGTCGCGAAAAAGTCCACAGACGAGGTGCCTGGCATCTGGGACCATTCTCGAGATATGGGTCTGGGTGGCCGTCTAATGGACGATGAAAAACGTAACAAGATGCTCAAGGAAGCGAAAGGCCTCGGAGATCGATTCGGGAGTGGCAAGAGCGGAGGCTTTCTGTAATGGTCCGTCCAGTTGAATAATAGCAATGCTTGTTTTATTGAATGTACATTTTGCATGGGATATAGAAAAGCACAATCCGGTATCAAGGTCTCACCCCACCTATCGCTTTTTCCTCTCTATCAAGATAGTCTTGTTGAAGCCCTTCATAGCCACGGAAGGTGGCCTGGCCGCAAAGAGTACGCGTGATATCAATCATCTCGTCGACGCGCTGTAAAACGTAAGATTGGACTATTTTAGCAACGCAAAGCAGACTCACGAAAAGGAGGCTTGAGAGGGCAATCACGGCTACGACAGTGCAAAAGTCAGCTAATAGCTCTGCCTAAAAAAAGACGCATTACCAGTTGAATGCGCCGGCAGTTGTTCATTCTGCGACAAAGTCAATGGGGACAGCAATATTTCAACGAAGAAAGCATACCAGTAACATGTCCAAATTCAGCTCGTCGAGCTCAATACCTACACTATGACCATCGACATGCATGGGTCCAGCAGCAGCCCCTAAGTCTTCTTCACTCTCGAAACCCGACTTGTCCCCCTTGTTTAACAGCTCGGAGGTTGAATCTGTGTGAATACTCTTTTCCTCTTTTACCTCGTCTCCCCCGTCACGAATGTGCCCAGGGAAAAGATTGCCTTGTCGAAGAGTAGATTTCGTCGCTTTGGCCGCGTGATAATCATGGTACAAAAGGCGGTCCCTCAACCTCGGGAGAAATGCAGGAAGTGGCCGGCCCTCCATTAGGGAGGTCGACACGATCGCAATCGTCGAGAAGACATCGGACAACTGTTTTTATAGATTGATCAGTAAGACTTCGAAGAGCGCGGCGGGGGGATGAAACTTGCAAAATTTGGATTCATAAAGGGCGACTGGTTACGGGTGGTCAGTTTTTGATCCATGGGTATCAAGACATACAAAACTTTACCCGATGGACCAATGCGCTGCACCATTTGGTGTCCAGTTTGGAAAATGACGTGGTGAGAAGAGCGAGTGATCCTAGTATCCGTACTCTGTGGGCCGAAAGAGTTGGAATCTCAACCCAATATATCTTCGGAGATCACGTACTGGATCCTGTGAAGTTCTTCATACTGCTCTTGTGGCCACCTTCCTCTGTCGGATATCGTCGTCTCAAACCGGGTACTGATGCAAAACCATCAACGACAACTCACGAAATCTGAGGTTCAAATTTAGCCGTCGAAAGCGACGGGGCGATCATCCGCAGCCTATGCTGTAGGTTTCATTAAAGATCTTGAATATTTGTCCAATAGGAAACACTTGAACAATGGATACAGGAAACTTACTGAGACAGCGATAACCCTTCTCGCAATCCTTCTGATTCTTCTCTCTTTCGGCGATACTTTTTTATCATCAGGCTCTGCTCTACCCACGAGTTCGATTTTTTCATAAATGCCGCTTCTGCCCTTTTGTTCTTCGCTGAGGAACGCTTCAACCTCCCCTGCAAAGATATTTCCTGACTCGCTTATTACTGCGGCTAGTGTTTTGCGGACCAGGACACGGGATGATATTGGGTTGGGGAACAGCATTACAATGAACTATGTTGGGACCATATCAGATGAGGTGTCAATTGGACTATTCCGAAGATACGTACGCCCGCTGTGAACCCAATGATGACGAGCAAACTATTTTAAAGAGTTCATCTATGTCAAGAGGTTGCATATGATCAAGTGGAGTATGCTCACGCTCTCTTCCACCCCAAGGTGACACCAACGCCGGGATTGGAGATAACGTCGATATTTGCATTGACCCAGCTATAGCCTACCACTAATAGAAGCCATGTATCAGTTCACTGACAGATGGTTGAACGATTGAAAACGGGTACCGAATACCGTCGTGACGCAAAGCATTGTGAACATCCCAACTTGCGCTGGAGATGCAGCGACACGCGCTAACAAAAATGGAGAAACGATTAAAGTCTACACACGCCAAAAAAAAATCAATAAGTATAGGAAATTCTTTGATATGGATGACACTCTGAACAGACCGTTGCAATCACGAGTCCGTAAGGGTTTCCGTGCCCATGGCCTGCCCCAATGTACCAGACAACCAATCCAACTGTAGAGTGGCATCAGTATTAGTGGACGTTATATCCGACTTGACAGCAAAGAACTGGCCAACTAATCCGAGCAGTGTTCCTGTTATTCTGACGATGAATCCAGCGATCTAAAGTGCCGAGTTCAACCAGGTTCCAGCCATTTATATGTCAAACAAGCTTACCTGATCTCCAGCGTATACTGCTAATCCCATCTGTATAGAATTAGTATATAACTGCCCTCAGACAAAAATCGCTGGTGTGCGCTTACTTGTCCCATGATAAGCGCCCACAACCCTTTATTGTCGTAATAAAACCACGCCGATGAGTGGCACACAGAGGGTATCCATAATGCTACTGAAACAATGCCCATTCGCAGTGCAAATATACCTTGAGGGGATTTGAAGAACCTGAAGAAAGGAGCAACTTTCACAACCATGCGTCCGAATGCCGTTGTAGGAGGGAAAGCATCAGGGTCTTGCTTTTCTGTGACAGTTAATGCGTGTAAGCAAGTACGCAATTGCTTTCAAGGTAAATAAGATGTTTACTTGGTGGTTCCGCTGGGCAAGCCTGATCATCCAATTCTTTCCTTTTCTTTTCTTCTGATTCCTCGTCTTCATCGTCCGACTCTGATTCGGTCAAGCTGGTTTGTGAACTCTCATTACTAGAAAAGACGACCGGATTCTGTGATGTCCCTAGAGCTATAGGGCCATCTACATCTTTGAAGTCACTGTTGGTGATATTCTGCGAGGCTTTAACAATTCGTCCAGGGAACCACACTTTCGGCTTTGGTCTTTGCGCATCAATTTCAGTCACGATTTTCAGCATTTTGACGATTGCCTCTGAAAAGGCATCAATGGTGTCGATAAAAACAAAACAAATGTAAAGCGAGCTGTATAAGGGGAAAAGAAAAAAGGGATTCAATTCAGAAGACCTGAGCAGAAATATATATACTTACCGCGACGTGAACATATCGCAGTTGGTCAGAAGCAACCTCGTTTTTGGGTCGAAAAATCGTTCATATGGCTTGATTAGCTGTACTCTTTCAACCGTTCTGAACTCCGTCAGCGCATTCTGCAGATTTTCGAGCTCTTTCACCAGTTTCTCGTGGCGCTTCGCGATCGACTCTGGCGACGACTTCGAGATGAACGCCATCCACCTGTGGCTATTACATTCTTGGAACCAATCAACAAGACAAACAATAGCCGACTCTGATGCTTGGCGCAAGTTCAACGAGGATGATGCCAGGATGGGTACAAGGGAGTCAAGATCATGTCCATGTTTCAGCTCGCGATCTCTGATTCGCCGAGAAAGCGCGTGGTATCGACCACCCTGCGGGACATTCGCACTTTTCTCTTTCTGCAATGCGATATTGGAATCGTTTACGAAAGATTGAAACGAGTGTAGACCACTTGACACGGCGTGAGTATGGAAAGCGAGACTGTCAAGCCTCAAAAGCCGTTGCCAAACATTGACCGGGTGAGCTTGCCGGGTATTTGTTTGATCCAGAGGCACAACCTGACCCCGGAAACCCGCTTGCGTGGCATTTCAACTTGTCTGGGCACCGTCGTCTCAGCCATTGCCAAGCTGTAGCACTCCTGTTTGGGCGCCTCAACCCGACCACTTCTTGCGCCTTTCACTCGAGGCTTTCCCGGCCATCGTGTTTGCAATCCTGTCGCTCACTTGATAACACCAAGGATCATCCCTGGGCCAGGGTTATCGTGTGAGCGACAGTCAATCAAACCTGCTGTGCCAGAAGAATTGCATCGTGCAGCGCTGGATTGCGTATTTTTGCGCACATGCCATGACTATTGGAATGAGGAAAATGAGAAGGGAGAAACTCTCTCTGGGTGTTGGGTCACTACGGTGCGTTCTGATTTGATTCCAACACATGGGCAACACTGACAATAATGCCATGCGCCTGCATGCCGCATAGGAGTTTTTCACATACACAGTTGGCCAGTAGGGCCGTGCATTCACCTTGTGGTTCTGCCCGTGTTCCCGCGCTTGCTTTGTAGCTGCACTGTGTGACGGTGTATAGCGTGGCACGCCTTCAGTTCCCATATATCTGCCTACATTTGTACCGGCAACTCTGCATGCGCATACACGCTCCGTAGTGAACACACCACAGTCCGTAGTGGCGGTGTTGGATGGAGCGTGCACATCCAGGCAGAGATGCTTTTGTGTATGCTTGTGGCATGCCACTATAGTCTGCGCTGAAGACATTTGTGTATGCATTGAGGTTATGCCAATCCATCCGTGAAAGGCAGTATTTTTGAGAATAAGGCAGCTGGGGCAGCTGTTACTCTTTTTGCAAGTGTCTTTTGTTGACGGCTGCTTTTGGTCTGAGATAGATGTAAAAGAAATTTCATTGCTGGTGGCCTAGAAATTTTCGGGCACGGAAATACGCTAGCGCCACCAGAGTAATTGATCTTCTTTTTTATGTCTACCTCATATTATAATTTACGAAAGTCAGCACAACTTTACTCAAGTGGATATGGGCAGACAGTTTCTGAGAAACAAGAACGGCGATTGTTTAAGATTAAGGCATACTAATCAGACTAATAGTCATTCTGTATATCTATTCTGTATTGATGGGCTCCAGATCAAACCAAGTGCAGTACTCGTTGCATTTGTGCTGAGATGGAAATTTCATGAATGCTTCTTCAACATTGCCTTCACCAAAGAGATTTTGCAATGGATTGCCATTGCCGTCTTTAAGTTTGCTACAGAATGTATTAGCATAAACTCAAGCCAGTATTTACAAGTTGCTTACGGATGGGTCATAACCTGTGGGTCCGTCAACAAGTCTCCAGCGCCTTATATGTGCACATAAGTCAGTTATTCCACATAAACAAATATTGAAATAATCACGGCACCTTGAAAGTCTGAGAGAAAAACTTGACCATGAGACTCGACAAACTGCACATGCTGAACAAAGCAAAGGAACTTTGATGTGTCATATCCTGGCTCGCTTTCTTCAAGAAGTGGAACGGCGTCTGCATTATGGATGTACTTGATAAAAGGCAGTTCTGTTGGGATGAGTTCTTCGAGAAGATAGGCTGCGGAGTAGGATGTTGAGGCTGCTTGCTGTTTGCCTTTTCCAAATGAATAAGCAATGCATGCCTTAACAAATCGAAGCTTTGGAATTGAAAAGGGAAGATCATCCGAATCGAGATTGCTGCCCTGCTTATTGAGAAAGTTGTTAATAAAACCGTATGCAAATTGTAAAATAGAGTCTGCATAGGCGAGAGAAGTGGCCTCCATCAAAGTCTTGATGCTTTCATCGGCATATGCGAACCGTTTGAGAACCATAGCGCCAGTTTTAGGATCCTTTCTCTGGGTATATAGCCGCTTCATAGCAATAGAGATTGGAGACGTCAACCATGATCCAAGGAGGCCAGAAGGACTTGCAGATGTCCATTCCAACAAGGCACTATGTGCTGTTTTGAATCCACCTTTTGAAATAAAGTCTGTGTGGTCGTTGAAGGATAATTGAGCAAAATACCCTTTGCTGCTTATAATCGAGGACTGATTGTTGCTTCCAAGATCGTGAAAAGGTGTAAAGACAATTGGATAGCATAGTATGGATTCAATACGGATCGCATCAACTAGAAAAAACATTAGAAAGCTGTCATCTTTAATAAGATTGGACATACATCGTTGCTTTAACTCTAACACACTTTGTTGGCCACCAAGTAGCAAACCACGTGTAACTTCATTTGCATCCAATGACTTGAACTGAACGGATTCTCCGGTGTTGTTTGTGTTGTTCTGATTCTATATATATATAAGTTAGTGAATATTACTGCCCAAAAATATTGCTAACCTTTTTATCAAAAGAATACTCGTCTTCAACATATGATAGAGTAGAAAATGCATCAGAGGTATCTATAGTCTGATGGGAATTAGCAGGTTCTCTGCGCTTTCGAATATCAGAATTGTCTGTAGTTGAATAGGGACTAGCAAGTTCTTTACGTTTCCGGGTAAGTGGAAACGCATGATCATGTTGATGTGTATGCTTCTCAGAAGAGTCAGAAGCAACGGATTCAATAAGCCTTTTAGGTTCCTGCAAAAACTCTTAATCAGTGGGTTTAATAGCAATTTAAAAGAATTGTAAACATACAGGGACATATGCAGCATCAGAATCTTGTGTCATTCTTTCTGCCTCAATCCATTGATTTCGGTCAATAATGACTATGAAGGAAACCGGTTTGTTTGGGGGAGAAAATGTGTAGGTACCAGCAGCAGATTTTCCCGATTTTGCTTTGAGAAATCGACCCTGGAAATAAGGCTCAGTTAGATCCCTATTTGCCAGAATATCTTGCCAAATTGCTGTTTCTCGGACACGGGACTTGGAAAAGTCCCACGGAAACCCAGGAAAAAGCTTGGTCAGAGGTTTGATTACACAGGACCGAATTGCTTGTGCAAGTTCTTGCGGAGTTAGACCATAGTCCACAGAGATACCTTCCTTAATTCCCTAATGTAATATTAGAAAGTAAAATTACTAAATGAACATTTAATAAAGTGATAAATCTGACCGTTTGTTCAGTCTTCCCTAAAAGAAGCTCATACCCAACACCAGCAACAATGGGAACCATTGCCTTTGTTTGTGCATTTACAGGAATTTGTCCAGGAGCAAGAGATCCTTTATAAGCTGCAGTTGACCAACGCTTGTGCTCTTGAGCATATAATGCATGAGAAGCAGAGTATCCTGAAGCCGAAATAGATGGTGTAGAATGGTGACTAAAAAAGTTTTGGAAATAAGATGGATTGTGGATATTTGGCCCTCCAACAACGGAAGAAGAAGAAGGCGGCATAGAAGTAACACGGCCTTGAGGTGTATTTGCTCCTAAATTTATTAGTATAAATAATAATATGAGAATATCAAAGCATACCTTTACGCTGCCCTTCATTAATCATTTGTTGAACATCTGATATGTTAATAAGTCTTGCAGAAACGGGAGTGAGTTTGGCTAATAAGTGGATATAATAAGTGATAATCTTAGAATTATATAAAAGGACATATACCAGATGCAACAGCATTGCTTTCCTCTCTCTGTTTCGTTTGAATTGAGGTTGATGATGCTAGTATATAAATAAGCGCCCAAAACATAGCATCAAAGTTAAAGTCAGACTTACCGGAATCCTCATGCACTACACGGGCCAAAGTGACACTTTTTCTAGCATAGTGGTCAAAGCAAGCTTTACACACATATTTGCCAGAAACATTTGGATTCTGAGAGGCCAAATAGATGCGCTGGTCTCCAACTTGAATAATGGCCTGACAGCTAGGACGCTCGCATTTAGATGGTGTTCTTGCAATAACATCCTCAGTAAACTGGGTGCTAATGTGAAGATTACCAGAAGACATAGAATTGGTTGATATGGGGAATGAAAATGGACAAACTTCGCAATGAATGCACTAGATATATTTAAACTAACTTCAGATTACACCATTCTAGGAAAATATCTTGACAATATTAACTATTTTCACGTAATTCTCTATCATTTACATGCTATTGTTCTGCAATCTATCATTTGCATGCCATTATTCTGCAATCTGACGCAACAATTTCCCTTATTCCTACTATTTATTTCAAACATATGAAATATTAAAGGTCTAGTTATTGATTCTAGACATGGTTTATAGGTCGAGAACAAATTAAGTCTTGGTAAATTTACCATATTCTATGAGATGACGAGCGCTAGAATCTGAATTAGAGCTTTATTGGCTATAATAGCAAATATAAGCATCATCCTCTCGCAATAATGTTGTGATTTTTATGGAATTTGAAATACTTCATTTGAAATTAAATGGACAATAGTAGGTGGTCGTACATTGTTTGATTCTTTCAATACAATCTGTAATATTTGAGTAGAGTCTTTAGTTATTCATTGAAATCCTATAAAAGACAATGCTTTTAAGACAGAAAATTGTGCAACATGCCGCAAAAAAACCAGTTTAAGCCACTTCGTGAGTAAATGTTTAAGTTATAAGGGTGAACAATATTGACATGCCTGTAACTAGCGCCTATTGAGGACATTGCACCTCACATTTTTCTGTATTGGAAAATGCGCAAGCCCGACACTGAAGTAGTAAAATTACTTCAAGAAGAGCACATTGACAGAGCTATCTATGGCATTGGGTATGTATTCACCTTAAACTACACATAATATATATGCTAACTATTTTAGTCTAACTTCATACAAGGCCATACGTCGAAGATTAGGTTTGCTCTCTGCAAGACAACAAGGTCATACGGTGGAAAGCATCAAAGAAAGCATGGTTGCACTTAGAAAACGCTTTCCAAAGGCTGGTGCTCGTGATATGGGGTCCCTTTTATTTCATCATTATGGAATGCTTGTACCACGGTAAATGCTCATTATACCTATATATTGCTTTTAATGACAATCAAAATAGCGATTTAATTGTTGTCTACTTCCGAGTATATGAGCCAGAGCTTATTCGAGAACGCAAAGCACGTCGTCTGCGTCGTAGGCGATTTTGGGCAGCTGGAGTCAATGATATAATTGCTGTTGATCAGCATGATAAGTGGAAACGGTTTGGGCTTGCCTTGCACAATGGAGGTGATCCATTTGACGGATATATTCATTGGTACAAGATTTGGTGGACAAATAGCAATCCAAAGTTAATTGCTTCTTATTATTTGAATGTTGTTGAGAAGAACAAGTGTAAGCTTTGTTCCAAACTGTTTGATAATTAATTCTAATTGTTATATTTTGCAGGCATTCCCCTTATTACTCAAAGCGATCCTGGATCTGAAAACTATGGGATTGCAAATGCCCAAACCACTCTGCGACATATGCACGACCCTAGGCTAATTGGTACAATTCAACATCGCTGGATGCGCAAGAAAAAGAACATAAAACCTGAAATATCCTGGTCTCAACTTCGCAGTCGCTTTACTCCAGGATTTGAAGATTTATTGGATTATGGAGTTAACAATGGTTTATATGACATAGGACGTCCTCTTGATCTGTAAGCTGGTTAAAATCTTAATTTCCATATCTTACTTATACCTTCTCAAAAGCCTTGTGTTTAGATATCTGTTTATTCCTTTTCTTCAAGTTGAGCTTGATGCATGGACAGATATGGTCAACAATACCCAAAAACGATCTGACCGAAATAAAATACTTCCACATGGCATTCCTCAACATATACATCTGTTTCCTGAAAGATATGGATGTTTGGACTTCAAGGTATTTGTTTGTAAATTTTTCTATAACCAGTATTAACAAATGCTGTAGATTCAGGTTAGCCAGGAAGCTATTGATGAAGTCAGACAAATATTTGCACCTCCAGAGGACCCAGTCTTTCAACTAGTCCCACCAGAGTTCAAGCACTATGCTGATATACTTTACCAAAGTATGGAAAGTCCAGTACTTACTTCGGAGAATATATGGGAGGTGTATTCTGAACTTCTCTACCGCTTTGAAAATCTTGACAATGCTGTGGACTTTATTGAAGAATGTCAAGTTTATATCGAGGCAATGGAGCTACAAGACAATGAAGACAATGAGAATTCTTTCAAGCCTCAAGGAAGAGATCTGTTTGGTGGGATAGACAATTCCAAAAGTGATGGAACCTATTACATGGGTGGGGTTAATAATGGTCATGGGCTAGGTATGCTTTACCAAAATATCTTTTCTTTATATCTGATTGTTTGCTAGATAACGAGCATTATAGGATACTTGATGCAATGGACGAGAATGATGGAGAGCTAGAAATTGATGAGGTTCAGTTTACAGATGATGAAAACGAGGAAGACGAGGGCGAGGATGTACTGATATAAAAAAAGTTACTATATATGATACTCTCAATTCAAGTCATAATTACTTGGTACAAACTACACTATACGGTCTATTATGTTTATATCAGCACAATACAGTACTATAAAGTCTTTCTATGAAAGAGAGTAGGCCTCTTGAAAGGTTATTCACGTTGCGTGCAATCAAAAGCAGCTATTTTACACCAAGTCCCACGGGCGCCACTAGCGGACCGCTCGCGCCATTCATATTTTGACTCCTATCAAACTCCGACAGGGGTTAAAACGGCGCACAAGCTGCGCGGGAGCACCACATCCCTGCTTTTTTGCATGGATGTTCTTTATATGTGCACCACGTAGCGGAGAAATTGTGTATATATTGTATACTACTGTAGATGACCTGCTCTTATTAAATTCTAGCTATTTTTTTGACGGCACTAGGTGCACGGAGTCTTTGCTTGCCGAGAGTTTGCCAAGTGTGCACGGCTTGACAACCCGAGAATGTTTGGCAACGGCTTTCGAGGCTTGACAGTCTCGCTTTCCATACGTGAGAACCACTTAATATCTTGGGCGTCGCACTCTTAATATCTCACCTAGCACGAAACATAATCGACTTCAGTTCCAAATTGATTTTCTTAAGGTCTGCTGGACCTAAACGGCCAATCGATGTGTCCAAGTCGATTAACTTGAGTTGGTCGGAAACTGCATCTGTCGCAGCAACCAGACTGGTGCGTAATTGTGTGCCGCGAGCATTCAGTTTGGTCCAAGCCTCATGGTCTGATGGACGGAGGGCAAGTGTCTCGGACTGTAACCGCAGCAGATCCAGAGTCTTGGTCCAGAACGATTCCAATAACAGCGTACTGGATAATCTTATCAGTTTAGGTTTCTGGCCAAAGCTAAACACACTCACAGCCAAACGTGGCTCAAGCTCTCTGGGAAGATAAGGATAACAGTCCCAATCGCGACCGCAACATAGAAGGTTGTAGGGATGATAAGCTGTTCAGGGATGGTATATTGTGCAGTTGGTAGCACTGCACTGGGAGTTAGAGCTGCAATAGTGATCTTATTTAAAAACTCACGCGGCCCTGTAGTACACGCCTGTAAAACGGTCATCTAAGGCGTTTCAACTGCATCTTTTTGACAGATCAACTTACCACATCCATTACGATCGACCCAAAGACGCTCAGCAGCGTCAAGCTCGGAAGATACGCTCTCAACGCTCCCATTGCAAATGTACCAATAAATAGAAAGGCGCCGTAAACCGCCGATGAGCTGGCACACACTACAGTTAATTAACCCGTAAAACGAAACGACGGATTCACTAACCGTGGGTCAAGAAAAATGCCATGGAAAGTGTGGATTTGAATCTGTCTCGCAATTGGGATGGGACTTGTGGGATCCAGTCTATGCAAATATCAGTGCCAAAGGCGAAGAATACGTTTGTTAAACTCACAAAGACTTCAATGTCTGTGACTGCTGGGCAAACAAAGACGCGCTGCGAACAGACAGGGCTGAAGCCATGGCAGCACTACCCCATGCCCATCCCAGAAGCATACCTATTCGTTATAATTTCAAGCATGCATTTTCATGTCTAGAGAGACATACCAACTAGCAACGTTGTCGCAGCCATCAAAAATACCGATAGAGCAAACGTTGGAGGTAACATCACGGCCACGATTCTTGAGACAATAACTTCAGTAGACGGGCGCGTTTCTGTGTACAATTGTCCTCACACGCAGAAGAATGCAGCTTGGCCCATCGTATGCGCAGGCTTCGTGGCCACCATAAGCATCATCGTCGTCGCCAATGCAATACAACATCGAATCCATGTCTTAATCGTCCGTCTCGACCGCAATGCAGGTTTCAGCCATGGAAAGAGTTTGTCCAATCCTTCAGGCTCTGTGGATACTTTCTGTGGCACATGTTCTGTGCCAGCTTCTTTGTCCATAGTAGCGACGATGTGCCAGGGTATAGAATGTGGTTGGTTTGCGGTTTGAGAAGGAACGCCAAGAACCATGACGCCAATATATATTATTGGTTTCACGGTCCGATATTCAAATTTCAAAGCCGAAGTGATAGCCGAATCTATAAATATCCAAGTACGGTACAACGCGCGAACTCGAAAACACCGTCGTACTTTCTGATTTGCATGTTTGAAGGTTTTGCAAGTTTATCTATCTAAATTTCGCATATTTACTCGGATTTTTATTCAGGGTGACAGACACCTTGTATTTGACTACACATACAGCTGTTACATGGTATAGGCATAGCAATGAATATTTACAAACTGAAGCATAGTTAACAGAAACTTAGATTCCAACACCGCCAGTAACTTCCAAAGTGTGCCCTGAGACGTAAGAAGCCAAAGGAGACGCGAGGCTATGAAAGCGTCAGAAAAATGGCATCATTGATTGAAAACATGAACCTACAAAAGCATTGATCCAGCAGCGTCTTCTGGAGTTCCGCCGCGCCTAAGGGGTATCTGAGGGAATGCCTCCTCTGATGGAGCAGCAGCCGAAACCGGTGGGCGCGCGCCTGGGACGCCCAGTGCAACCTTCTTTCCATCAATCTCAATTGTAACTCCAGCCTCTTTGGGTGCAGTCAACCTAGAACGCGGTCTATCAGCATGGAACCGGGGCGAAACACGGAAGCACCAACCGAGTGTGAATCAGCCCAAAGGCGATGGTGTTGGCGCGCACACCGAAGGGGCCCCATTCTTTCGCAATGGTCTTCGTTAGACCGATGACCGCAGCTTTGGCAGCGGCATAATTTGCCTGGCCGACGTTCCCGTGCAGACCTGACGTCGAGGATACGTTAATGATAGACCTGTTCTCACGCGCCTCGGGCTAGTCGTCGGGTATTATCAGAATACAATTGCACACGCGACAACCAGATTGAATATACCTTGAGACGGAAGTAGGGCGCGGCTTGGCGGATAAGTCGGAACGGCGCGCGGACGTGAATCTTCATGATGATGTCGAACGTCTCGTCCGGGGTCGTGTGCAACATCTTGTCGAACGTGAATCCGGCGTTGTTGATGATATGGTTGATTTTCCCCCATTTCCTGTGCGGATTGGTGTCAGCAGACCTCACCTCGGGCGAACGATATGGCCGAACTCACTGAACGGTTGCATCCACGATCTTTTTTGGGAAGTCGTCTGCGCCAACGTCTCCGGCGACGGAGAGGACCTCTCCACCTGCAGCTTTGATTTCACCCTCTACTGACTCCAGGCGTTTGGCGTCGATACTAATCCAATGTTAAGTAACTTCATCACAGAAAGTGGTAGACATGGCACATACTCGCTGATGACGACCTTTGCTCCTTCTTTTGCGAAAAGGATTGCTGTTGAGCGTCCAATTCCCTAGCAGATACACCGGTCAGGGGCGCTTTGGATGATACGAAGCAAGTTACCTGTCCAGCACCTAATAGGCACGCTGTTAGATATGCTCGGAAATTGTTGTGCTGGTGACATACCCGTGATGATAGCAACCTCTCCAGCGAGCAGCCCGCGCCCATTTGAGTTGGTAATGTGTCCAGAAACTTGTGCAAGACGGTTCGACATGGTGAAGATTGAGATGGAGGAAGAGAACCTGACGTGCTGGTATTATAAAGGGTTTTGTGGGGAAATTGGAAATCCGGTTATACCAATGCCGATTCCCGACTCGCAAGCGGTCCTATCCATTTTCAAAGCAAGATTACGCATAAAGATGACATTCGAATTCACTGCGAAACCCTTAGAGTATAGATTGACGAAACATTGAAATTTGGACTTGAATACTTCAGAAAATATATGTATGAGCAAGATGAAGGTCGAGTATTTAAGCTGTAAGGGGTCCCGTACTTTGGATGATAATATATTTCAACTTGAAGTACACGACAATTGCATGAATATGAACTTCATCTACCAGCTCGGTTTTATGCTTGGCCACTAAAAATGTTGAAAATTTTTTTAATAGTAGGAAGTACTCAGGTAATGTTGTATTGGGCTATTGCCTTGCGTTGTAAGAAAGAACAAAGCTTGAAGTTTCCAGCCGGTTTACGGCCATCACTTTTGAAGGTTCTCACAGTAGTTCACTTCCACACGTGCCTCATTTAGGGGAGGTTTTAATTCATTTTGACTGCCGACTCGCTTCCTGCCAGCGGCACTCATGATTTCTTAATCTACCTGCTGATTATAATGCGAGCCCTCCTCTATTCAAATTCAAGAAAACACTCACATTCAGCCAAGGTACGTTCTCTGAACGATTCACTGGGAATGAAGTGAAGGAAATTTATATTTGTTCCAGACGAATCGAAAAAGGATTGGATTTTGTCTGTTATTTGAATGCTTTTTATGAATGATTGGCAATTTTTTCATAACATTAACGCCTTCACAGAACTCAGGTGACAAACGGCAGGCGCAGGGACTCGGGTCTTCACGTCTTCTTATCGCTAATAAGACAGACACAACAAGCGGCTTTTGCACGTTCACTCTTTTGCAGCAAGCAAGCCTGACGCCTGTCAGCAGTCAGTACAAAATTGACTGGTGAGTTTATATCTCGAAGCTTCAACGTTTAAACCCTGGTCCTTGATGCACGCCCCGAGAACATGTTGGACGAGGATAACGTGAAAGTGCATCTGTTCTGCCCCTATCTTTGCAATGAAAAGATCGCCGGTCAGCACGAGTATCTCGTACGAGGCTTCGTTCCACTGTTTCACACAAGTCGATTGGACACTGTCAACATATACTTTTCCTGACTGGCTTGGGACTTAAATTTGTTCAGTGCCCGTGGATTCAAATATCTCTGTATCATCGAAGAGGACTTTGGCTGAGCTCATCTTCCTTCTGCCCAGGAGGGTCCAGTACTACTGTACCAAAAAGCTTCCGCTTTTTGTCCAACCTCGGCTCCGGTGGGTTATGTCCCCGTTCGGGATCATATCCGGGTGGTCACCCCCGCTGCTGTATTTTACTTTCCCTTTTGAGGATCCGAGACCTGCGTGTATTGTTTGTATGACCTTAATTGCGGGAACCATTTCCATTCTCTCCGCACTCTCCATAATATCTCCAACCAATGACCAATGGCTGTAATATAGGATTTGGTCCACGGTTTACCCCACCAGTGTACAACGTACACCACAGGGTTAGGGAAACGAGGACTCCATCCCCAGTGTCCAGATAATTGGAACTGCAAAGGCTCCAAGAATAATCGCTTCTAAAGTTCTATTTAGTTCATCATGTGTTTAGTTTACTTTAAATCAAGTTACGTGTGGCAACCTGTATGTAACCGATTACGGTTGAGTTTCTTGGGGTTTCAAAGCTTGAACTTGGTTGAAAAATATTACTGTCGACGCTACGCATAGCTTTCAGCATATTTTCAAACCTATGCTGAAGCAAGACTAAGGTGTCTTTACCGCAAATCATTTTCGCTGCGGACTGTGAAAGGACGACAGCAAGAAGTCGACATATTAGCCGAGATCAGGGGTGACATGTGGGGGTACCGTGTGTCCGAAATTGGGCCCAGAAGAAGAAACGCACAAGCGACTAACTATCGCACCACTCCTTCCTATTTTCATCTCGGGTGGGATTGAGGTTGTTCTGGCCTCTTACTCCAACCACCACCACCACCTCACACTATGCAGACGGCAACCATAGTTCAGGCGAGTTCGACGATGACCGGCCATTTCATATTGCCAGGAAACTCAGCGTCTGAGGCTGATGGGGCCAGTCGAGTTGTTCGGTTTGACAACGAGTGTGTCTTGATACCAGAGGCTCTGCAAAAGAGACCGTCGTTGATGGTGACCAAATCCTATTCACTACCCTTGTGGAAGAGGAAGGGCCAGCAAACGGAGTCTGACGGGGAGGATGCGTCTGGTGGCTCACTGGCGCAGAACCAAAGTGCAGAGGAATCGAGAGTTGTTATCAAAGTCCCAATACCTCTGTTCGTTGTGAAAAATTTTCTATTGAATTACAGCGCTAAACTACATGTGTAGGTTCAGACGAAGATCCTCACGATCACCGTCGAGGAGCAGATCAACTTCGCTTTCCCCAATTATCACCAAAAGACCACCTCCATGCCTCGTTCATAGGGCGCCATCCTCTTCGCCGACTCTAATGCCGTTATCTCCTGTCCGTCGTCCGTCGTTACCCATCTACCATCGACCCCAGGATGCAACAACGGTTCCCTTACGTCCATGCTGCGAGGCCTGCGAACATGTTATGGAGGAATCTCTCAGAGAAGGCGAAAACTGGCAAGAAAAGTTTTCCCGAGGCGCCAAGCGTAGGCGAAGCGCGAGTCTCGACAATACCGACATCAATTCATTGTTCAAACTGCCTACGCACACCAAGAGCGCTAGCTACTCAAAGGAATTCAGCGTCCTTTCCTCTTGTTTGGACGATGTTGCGGAGTCTTCCCGACATGGTGCGAAACCTGCCTTTTCGCTAACGGTCGATGAAGTCGACAAGCGCAGGAAGTCCATCGATGCAAGCAGGGAAAATTTACAGCCATTCTACGGCTCGGTCGCTCCGCCACCCCCCGGTGCAGGCTTTGCCTCTTTATCACCAGGATCTCCTTACTCCGGGCCACGATACCCTCGTGGATTGGGCAGAGAACGCGATTCCAGCTCTTCATTATCCTCTAATTCAGCTGTGGACGAACTTTCTCCCGGAGACATCCTCGACCCGCGTCACAGATTACGCTCCTCACCTATTGAAGAAGAGGATGAGGCACAACTCTTCCCTCTCCCGTCTCCCAGAAGGTCTCCCAGCGGTACCCCATCACCCAGGCTTTCGCCCTCACCTAGTCCGAGGATCTCGAGCTCCGGTTTGCCAGGGCCTGCAGGCATTACGGTTTCTGCTTCATCTTCTAAGGAAAGCGTGGCTTCCAAGATGGGTTCGTCTCAGGAGAGCCTCCTGAAAGCATCTTTCACGAGGAAACCTTCAGGTTCGCCTGGGACATCTGCTACTTCATTACCGCGGTCACCGTCGCCTCTGGGTCTGGCTGCTACGTCCCGAGCAGAGGACGAAGTAGATGTCAAACCAATGAAAGGCCTTTCATTACGCGGTCTGCAGATCCCGTCGGCCTCTACTACGAGCGAAAGAGCTGCGTCGGGCGTAGCACTCCCTAAAGGCCCTCGCCCATCCCCTAATGCTGCGGCGCAGAGAGTAGCAGCTAAAGAACAGGAACAATCTACGCCTATTTCGACACCCGAATCCTCTGCGGCCGTTTCGCAGGAACCACAACGTCTGAAACCTTTAGTCCCGCTTCGTCTCCAAACAGCTCCAATCCCTTCTGGTTCTTCTCCTATACCCATTCCTGGAGCTAAGACGCAGGAACACGAACCATCCGCTTCCAGTCATCATTCCTTTTTCCACTTGCATTCGCATTCTCAGTCGTTATCTTCACCGCCGACTGCTCCTTCCAGGTCCAGTACCAGCCCTGTACGGGGACATGCACAAGGACAACAGAAGCGCAAGCTGTCATTCAGTGCCCCGTTCATTAGAGCGGGAGAAGCACTCCGTGACGCGAGTGTCGACGTGCTAAAGGGTGTCAGTTCCATGTCAGGGACGGCTATCTGATGTTTGATGATTGTGTTGGCGGTCTCGACATACCAGATTTTTGATTTTTGCTGTCGAGATTTTGGATGCGATATGTGAAATGATGTATCATTCGGCCAGTCCTCGTTTTGGTTCTTGTGGGGACTTCATTTTTTGAATTGGGGTCCAGTTTGTGTTGAGTCATGACGAAGGTTATTCCTATACAGCTTGACGTTTACCTGTCCAACTGTGTCTAATTAGTGTGCGTCATTTATGAGCATGCTGCATGGCTTTAATCCCCGGCTCTTCTGGACCTTCTGGACCGCTATCTTCATTTCCTTCCCTGCCCGCCTTCTTCAAAACTTTAAACTACCGGCAACTGGACGTCTCTTCCCCATCAATACCATCATCAAACCACCTTCTCTTCTTTGTTCTACTACTGCCCATATTCAAATTACCCAGCTCCCCTTGCACAATCCGCTCAGCCATTGCCAGCATACCTGAACGCAATCTGGTCTAATTTTGTGTCCTATCTTTATCATGACAACTCTACGACATGTTTTACGACTCTTCTTCTCACTTTTCCTTCCTCCCTCTGCTTTTGTCTCTCTGGGTTATTCTGTCCATCTTCAGGTATCCGGTATCGCTTCGCTTTTCATTTCGCTTTGGCATCATCTTCCAGTCCAGTCTACTACAGCAACAGCAGCAGTAATAACTTCAACAACCTCGTATCCATCACATCGCCTTCTATCGAGTTCCTGAAGTACAAATATCCAACACATCATTCTCAGTCACTTTGGATCCTACTCTTACTCAATTCTTTCATCTGTCCTTCGCATATACCATTTTTTGTTGGCTTTCTTTCTCACTCTTCTTCGCCGGCCTTATATATATCATACATACCCTCATACCCATCTCTTCCTCCCGGCATCCAAGTGACACCCTCACCCTGGTTGACACCCGTCGACTCTCCCTCGTAATACTGAGAAGCCATGATGATATTCACATTTCTTGGTCTGCCTCACTGTACATATTTACTTACATACAACTTACTGTGCGGTGTCAAGCAGTAGCATCGACCTTGTACAATGATATAATTGTTGTTTTTGTTGAAATAAGTGCGTGCGCTGTGTGTAGTGCGGGCTAATGGCCTCGCTACGTTATGTGAACGGAGTATCGTCGGACTGTGGGTATGGTAAAATCAGGTGACGAAATGAATCATTATGAGTCCTTGAGGTGTGTCTTGATCTACAGACTACTATAGATTTCATGCTCATGTCTATTATCTAGTGCCTTCAGCTTTGCATATTTCAATCCTCTTTTCTCTGAGGCACTTCAAGATAGCCGCTCGACAGATCCATTCGATGTCATTCTTCAGCTTCAACTCTCGCTGTACATTATCCGGCATGCCACCTCAAAATAAAATGTATCCTGTACGATCCTGTCACACTTCAATCTTTACCCGTCCGTCGAGATTGCCATTCATGTGTTCTCATTTCTTGAGCTCAAGCCTATATCATTCCCCATGGGGTTTGGAAAGATTGGCAACGTCTCCTGCCGTTGACTGAGATTGACCAATCCGACTCCGCATGCTAAATCTTTGTCAGAAATATGATGTCAACGCCTGTCTTTTCGACAACTCCACGAGGTTATGCAAATGCCCGTCGATATGAAATATAGCGAGTATGCTCTGATAATGGTATGTGTCCATGCAGCAGCTGTACAGGGCCTAGTAGGACTAACGTTTGTCGTTCCTTCAAGAGTTATATATTTAATACGATACTTGGCTATCTGAAGTGATAGGTTAGCGGTCATTGAAGTCGGAAGAAACCAGGAAGAAGAAACAATTCTCGCCCATGCAAAGAGAGCTAAATTCCATGAAGTGGTCATATCTGAATCTTTTCTTTTTATTAACCTGAAGGTTAAAAAGTCATCGAATATTTAAGCGCCCGTAAAGGACTCTTGGGAGTAGATAGTATTTAGTTACACCTTCGTGTTGAGTATGTGTATTTAAACAGAGGCGCAGCCAGCATAGTCTGAGGGCTTTAATATTAGGCTTACCAGGCTCTGACGGTACTTTGGAGTCCATATGTCGCGGTGTATTCTCATCAACACCCACAACCAGCCTCATTGAAGGCACGTGTATGTTCTATAAATAATTCTACCCACAAGTTCAATTATTCTTCCACCCCGGCGCTGGATTTTCCAGATAATCAGCTTCTCTGTACATGAATAGATGGAGCACAAGCCGCGCAACGATATATATAATAATTTCTCCGAAATAGGTTTGAACAGGTACAGTACCACACGGCCGACACCTCGAAGTACTGCTGGCAGAAGTTTACATTTGTACCTTCATGATAATGCTCAAGTAGCCGTAAGGTAACAACCAAGAAGAAATATTCTGAACAGGAGAAATACATACAATACTATGTAATATTCAAATTTGGAAAGGATTCTCTAACTTGTGGGCACATCAGTCAATACATCGCTGCAGATTCGGACTTGTCGGGACGTGTATCGAGTGAGAAACTGCTGAATTGGAGACCCTGTATTAACATGGCTTCTGAGCGCTCTCCTTGACAGCTATAATACTCAAGAACACACGGGTGTGGTGCAGGAATCACTTAATCTAGCATCATCGGCACGGCAGTCTTGCCTCTAATTTTTCTCAACACAATTAAACGGAATTGATTCTTGTTAGCTTGTGAAGTTCAACCACGGTTCTGGCTAGATTTATATTGAACTTGATATCTTCACTCTTCAGATATTAATCGACTAGGACCACAGTCGGACCGTCTTTTTGATCTTTTCACATAAGGACAGTATCGTTTCTACATTTAATCGTGTATGATGTTGCCATCTGGTTTTTATTTTAATACGAGTTCTGGGCCACTGCTGTTGAGCGCATTGGCACTGCACGAAAATTTGTAACCCTTACGCATGTGTATGTAGAAAAGGTGGCCAAATCTGTTTGATCTTTGACTTATTCATCCTCCGATCACCGCTAAGTACCAACGGTGTCATTCAGGCCTCCTCACTTGAAGGTTGGAAGCATACCAGCTAGGTGCAAACCTTCAACGGACTAGTTTCTGGTAGTTTGTATAAGTCTCTGGTGAGTCGCTATAATCCAAGGTATTAGAGTACTTCTTATCGCGAGACTTTCGCTTTGAATAAGCTCGAGATTTGCTTGAGAGATGTAGTGCAAATTTTTATACAGTTTGCATACGAAGGTGATACTCACTGATATAGGTTTGAAATTTACCAAGTCCTATGAAAATTACAGTGGATATGTTTCCTTCTAGTCGCACCAAATTTGATTCTTTGGAGCAAAGAGTTAACTGTGGCCTTCCTAGGGGAAATCTTTCACAAAACCCTAGACCCCACCCTCCGAAGCCAAAAATACACGATATTTTTTTGGTTGGGAAGTAATCTCTGTCATTGGTAGTGTGTGCCCGCCCGAAACCGTATTGTTATGATCTAGTATGTGCACGGGAGTAATTATCACATTGCCCACTTACGCTGTTCTCATACCACCATGTATGTGGTTCTATATTTGCATATGCCTTCAAGTTGATGCGTACGCTCGACATAGTTCCTTCGAAAAGATCAGAGAGGTGTATCGGTTGCAAACTTCAAATCATGTACTGCTTTGTTTCACAAGGGCGCGGCAGCTTCTGTGGTGGTATGAATCATTGTTGGCACCAGCCAAAACACATCTATTGCTGTTAGATATGGGCACGAAACAATTGCGAATTGCCTTTTCGTCCCAAGCTCATGGTTCTTGTGAGTCTTATGTTTTTTTGTTCGGCATCTGAAAACGCAATTCCTATAATAGCCAAGCCGAACGAGTCCGACGTAGCTGATAGCAGTCTATACTGGCAGTATATGGCGAAGGTCAGCTGTCCCCTTTTCCATCAACGCAAAGCCGGACTTCTCGCATGCCAACGTCAACAAATGACACGGGCTATAGAGTTCATTAAATACATGTACTATTATTACTCGGCTATATGGTACCTTGGTGTGAGAGATAATCAATGTACAGATAAATAGAGGTACATTCGTTTTCAAATTTCAAAGCGAAAGCTAGAAAGTAGTATCGTACTGTCATAGGTATAACATGTCCGTTGATGTCGTTTCTGAGACTGTAGAATAAAGATATCCAAGGAGTACAGGTGTACAGTGTGCTTTACAAACAAAGGATCATGACAAGACGAAAAGGTCCATAGGGAGAAATCTGGCCTGCACGTTTCAGGTGCCTGATAAAGATACTTCGAAGGGAGTTCGAAGGTTGTTTTTAGGCGATGTCGCGAGCACTGATACTCCCATCTTCCGGAGGCCTCCGTTTTTCGTCCCTAAAAGGACCAACTTGGCGGCCATATCCAGGCAAGCTATTGATACCACTTCCACTAGCTTCATTGTCGGCAAACGCTTGTCCCACAATATTAGTGATCCCAGAACCACTGGAGCTCGGACTGTGTGCAATCGTATGTTGTGTCCCATGATGCCTGCTTGAAGTGAGAGAGTGTAACGATTGGGCGTCCGAGGTCGATGGCTGGTTCCGTTGGTGGGCGGCCCGATTGCCGTTCCCTGCAGATGATTCCGCATAGGCAGGGGGATTATATCGGCCGACCCTCTGGGCCTGGCTAGGGGTTGTAGGTCGGGTGATCTCCATGTGCATAGCAGCGCCAACCGGGGGTGCAGAGGGAGAGTCATACAGAGGGAACCCGTTGCCGTTCGATTGCTTCCTATCGTGACTAGAGTTGGTTTGCTGTGGAAGCGTCGTGAAAGGCTCAATAACGTCTTCGACTCGGTTTACGGGAGGAGGGGTAGCCGTGGGTCGGACAAGGGGAGGAGGTGTAGCGGTCCCGTAAGGTACTGTACTAGCTGCTACCGAGCTCATGAAGGGGACGGATCGGACACTGGTGTTGTGCGTAAAAATGGTAGGGCTCGCAGGTGTCTTGAAGGGGGTAGATGAAAGAGTAGTGTAAGCCCGTGTGGACGCCGATACATCAGACATTGAACGCATGTGCCCAGACGAGTCGGACAGTGGAAGAGTTCCCTCTGGGGGAGCGGACTGGCGTTGCCGACGGATGAGATAAAGTGCAGCTGCGATCGCAGCAGCAATGACCACCAAACCTCCAATCACACCGCCAACGATTGCACCGACGTTCGACGACTTTTTCTGAGCAGGTGGAGGGACTTGACCCAGATCGGCATGGTCTTCAAAGATGTTATAAAGAAGACCTCAATATAGGTACTAATAACAACTCACTTTCATTAGCTATCTGTTGCGCGTTTGAGGGATTGAATCTCCCGTTTGGCCAGGTTGTGGCTAGATGAAAAGATGAGCAAGTTGGCTCATGACATACGAAAACAACTCACGATCTTGTCCCGCCCAGAATGGTATAGTTAGATCAGTTGGAAGTGTTATGTTGGATGGAAAGTATCTGTCAGAACCGCGTAAGCCGAAGAGTAGATTTCGAACAGGTGATTGGAAGCGCACGTCGTTGAAAGTTTCCCAGAGCACAATGAGGAATAATCTGTCCAACTAAGCAAGAAAATGTATCAATAATGGTACAATGATCCACACAATGGTGAGCGTACACTGAGATCTTGAACTGGAAATCAGCATTTTGGCAAACAGTGCATGCACTGATAAGGTTATAAGAAGCCCATGAACTTCAAAATGAATTAATATCAGCAACACGAACTTCATTTAGACAGGGATTCCTTACCATGTACAGAAACTTGCAGTATCATTATTGGGGTCGTTAGAGGGATTGTCGTAGTGGGTTGTAGCGTTGATGGCCGGAATGACCCAGTCTAAAAAAATAGTTCAATATCGAAATGGAGGGATATAGGAACATCGTACGCACTGCCGCCGTTACATATCGCATTCAACTGTGCGACCACTTGACAAGGTGATGCGCTATGCTCATTATTCATCCACGAAAAGTCCGATGTGCACACCGCAGACGTCTGACCCGCTCTACGTTGCAGAGAGCTTTCGCCATGAGCGAACGTCGTCGAGGCTGCCAAAGTGATGAGGAGGATTGACAACATCGCGGGCACTGATTTCACAGCGGGGGCCTGTGATGGTTCCGGACAGAAAGGGATGGGCTGATAAACCAGGGCAGGGGCTATGCTTTAATAACATGTGGGAGATTTGTCGCGAATCAAGATCTAGTACTAAAGTAGGCGCCCTAAATGCGGCACTGCCGGAAGTAAGAAAGTCGGAGGATAGTACTGATCGGCCAAGGCCAAGGTCCTTTATTTACGGTTCCCCTCAATTCATAGGTTTCAAAGTAAGGTAAGAGAAAGGAAAACAAATAGACATTTAGCATTGCTGAATTTTGCATTGTCTAGGTATCCAGGTCCTATTTACTGCAATGCTAACGCTTTTTGATATTTTTCCTCGAATGCCTCCACCCATGCCTGTGAGCTGCGAATTTGATCATACGCGTATCGCTCAAAGTCAGCCTCCCGTTGATACGCAATTTCGGCAACTCGTATCTACGTCGATATCCAAATTTCAGTTTTAAAAGTATCAAATACCAGTAGTAGCGGATGTAGAATCTAACCATGACATCAGCTGTAAGCCCGGTTACAGGCGACGCGCTTGTTTGAAAGAAATGCCAGCGGTAGGTTGTCCCACCTAAATCTTTGATTACATGGTCACTGTAGTGCTGAACACAAAAGGTCAGCAAGGATAGAAGAAAAACGAATCATTATTACATGGTATTTAGATTCGTGCGGCCAGTATTTGCTCCCATGGGGCACTAGTGGTTCAAGATTGGCAGCAAGGCTAGGATTCAGGAAGGCCTCAACAGGATGGGAAAAGATGTGATCCACTTCGCCTTCACGGGGTACCAGTTCGTCTAGTACAGAAGCATCTGTCAAAACAGCGACAACAGGTGTTACAACGAGTTTGTGAAATGGATGGAGATCCAAAGTTCCTAGTGTGTATATGTGGGGGCAGTCTCTAGGCAGCGCAACTTCCTCGTAAGCTTCCCTGTACTTTGCACGGCTCGTTCAGATTTATACTGTTCCTTCAGCAACGCAAAACTCACAGCTGTAGCGATGATGTTTCTGTTATCCTCCGCATCCATCTTTCCACCAGGTAGAGACGTCTGACCACCGTGTGTCTTCAGTTTTTCTCCACGGGTTGTGACCAACACACGCAGTGCACCATCTCTCTCAAACAATACAACAAGAACAGCAGCGAGACGAGAGTATGGCTCTACTCCATTTCTGAATATTCAGGGTAAACTCATTAGCATTGCGTTAATCAGGGAAGAGATGAAAACATACATGTAGGCGGCTCGGTGCTCTTGTTCATCTTTAGATTTCCTGAAGAAATCAACAAGATTTGCGATGCACTGCCGAGTTTTATTTGAGAATGCATCGATAGGAAGTTGACTTGCCATGAGAATCTGTTCCATGAAAGTTGTATTCAAGCAGAATTAACGTTGCCGGTGTCTTCCAAAACCGGTCTCCGATGCAGGGAATAATAGGGGAACCGAGTAGACAGTCAGACCTGTGTCATAACACAAGGGAAACATCGTAAATTGTCTGCTCTGAAGATTGAAGATGAGATATGGTTTGATAGAGCGCGTCTCCCATTTGTTTTTTGTTTAGCGAAACCTTGCAGTACGTCGTGTATTTCGTAATGTCGCCGTGTTTGCTCACGAAGGAGGGTTATTTCATTGAGTGCAAACATTGTTTGACTTCCTTCAAGTTGGTGTAAATGTTGTCGATAGTTTGTTGTGCGTCGATATCCACGTCTTTTGACTCAGACTTCAGCTTCAACGTTTAGTGGGTGCGTATTTTCGTCTTCCAATGTCGGTGTCTTCCGAATTCTGGAAGTATTTCGTGTAGGGGATTCAGTTCGGTTAGGCGCTGTTAGTCGATCTGGTGCGTTGGATTTTTGATGAAGTTGTTATTTCGTCGTCCCTTGAGCGTTTCTTCCCTACTTTTTGTGGAGACTTGGCGTAACCGGGGTTCTGTGAACGGCTCAGAATTTCATTTATGCATGGTTTCTACTAGTTTGACCCGTGGGAAATTTGGCGATGATGATGGCACCAAGTCAAGAAGGAATGCATCTCTTGTCCGTCGTCCGTGAAGGATTCAAAGAATCACGATTTCAGAAGACTCTACTATTTTCCCTGTTCCTTCAACGTTATATGCATCTTCTACGTTAACTTACATCACAAACGAGACTCGATTTAACGCGACTCAACGCGACTTACGGCTACATTTATCACATAAACGAAACCATCAACGACAATGCCAGTAACACCAGCGCAAAAGGCCGCTATTGAAGAGGTTATTAGCGCCATTCTGGCTGCACAGGCACCCCGTGGAAGACGTCAGCTAGCTGCAATGTTTATGGACTTAGTTGATCGAGGGTCATGGCCGCAGTACTACGAGGTTCGTTTCGTCCTGATTCAGGCTCTTATGGAAAGCTGACACCGGTGCAGGTTATACCTGAGCCCAGGTGCTTGAAGAATATCCAATCAGGCGTGGCGAAAGGAAGATACAAGGAAGCGACAGATGTATACACCGATCTCTCGCTTGTTTTCTGGAACGCGTTATTCTACAATGAGTCCGACAGCCAGATTGCATTGGACGCGCAGACACTAAAAGTAGGTGCCCGTTTATACGCTCCGTATTTGTGCTGAGGTTGCAGGGCTAGGATATCTTGGAGGCAGAATGGAAGAAACGCACAGTGCTTCCAACTACACGTTCTTCTCCCCCACCTTCCTCCGCACAAAAGGTACATGGGGTAGCAGAAGATACCACCGCAGGAGCAAAGGAAGTGAAGCCATCATCGACAGGGGCCAAGGAAGTGAAAACATCGACACCGGCAGCACCGACACCGGCTCCTTCAACGCCGGCGCCCCCAACACCAGCTCCATTACCTGTTGCTGCCACAGCAGCACGCACAACAACACCAGCCTCTCAGACCCAACCTCAGCCGACAGCCAGTGCGAGTACTTCCAATTATGCCTACTCAAAACCCGTGCCCATTCGCCCCAAATCTACGCAACGTCAGACGCCTGAAATCGAAGTGGACGTCGTGTCGCCAGAATCTGATGAAGCAGAATCTGATGGTGCTGCATTACAGGCGGAACGGGACCCGCAAAGTGAAGAGATTGTGAAGCAGTTGGAGAAAGGTCTGCCGAGATGGCCTGGTTTTGGAGAGGAGGGTTGGATGACTGATACTAAACCTGTGCGTCATTGTTATACCATCATCGATATGACTTTGTTCTCAATGGATAATAAAGGAACGTTTGTCGGACATCGTTCATGCTCTCAAAACATTCAAAGATATTATGCAAGTAATTCACACCTCGATACAATTTAGAGACTTATTTTTTTCACTAGTGGGAATCGCCTTGCTGTCTGTCTCGAATCGGTGCCCGAAGAATCATCTCCAACGTTGCACCTCGCATCTACTTCCCCAATTTCTCTGAAGCAGATAGAAGTACGTAATATAGAAGACTTCCTTTTCTCTAAATTCTGACTTCTTTTTGCAGACTCGAACAAGACACAAACTTTACAAAAGCGCCAAAGATTTTGACCACGATATGGCACGGCTTTTCGAGAAAGCGCGGCGATGGCATGACCCTGGCACAGAAGCATACGGTCGAACTCTTCTTCTCCAGGTAATTATCGCACCATCTTTGTGGTAATCCTTCTGGTTTCTGAACATTTCCCAGCGTCTGTATCAAGCACTGACATCTCCCAATCCTCCTGCTGCGCCATATGTATCAAATACAAACTTTGCGGCGCTTCGAGCTGGCCCAGGAAACGTCAGACCTGTCCATGGGTCAGATGGCGAGGGCATCCCGAACGTCACGACTCATCGCGTTCTCTCACGAGATCGAACATTCGTTGACGAGCTGAATTACAAGGGATGGAAGATCAAATTGGCCGATTGGGTGCATTTGAGCAACCCCGATGATCCCAGTCGGCCAATTATTGGGCAGGTCTTCAGGTGCTGGGTGTCGGATAACTTGTGGGTATTCCGCAAATATGGACGTAATGCGCTTGATTGACGCTCGTGCGGCTGTTTTTAGTGGCAAACCAGGGCCCCCAGGTATCACTGTCTCATGGTACTATAGACCCGAGCAGGTCGGTAACAACATCCAAAATAGCGTCTGTCCCACAAACTCAATCTTTTGCACGTAGACGTTCCATCCGTCAAACAGAATGTTTTGGGAGGGAGAGGTATTCAAAACAAGTACGTTAACGGCATGTCTACGGTTTTATCATTGTCAAGTTTACCGAAACGACACCCCCTTAACTTTCTAGGTCACTTTGCGGACCATCCTCTGGAAGATATCATCGAAAAAATTGCGTGTCAATTCACCGCACGACATATCAGAGGACGGCCTCGACCGCCCTTCTGGTATGTCGGCTTCCCCTTGTATGTGTGTGATTCGCGGTACAACGACCGTGACCGCGTCTTTGTGAGGATCAAGAACTGGAACTCGTGTGTTCCTGAAGAGGTCAGACAGAGCACCGAATTTATGCCGATCTACCCATTCGAGAGAACTGTTTATCCCGTGCGCCATCCGAGCCCGTTCATTTCGAAAGGTGCTGGTGGGAAAGGCGTACCGAAAGGCCCTGGGGGGCTTTTAGAGCCATCGCCTGACCTTGTGGATGGGATGGAGGAGGGGGCCTATGGTAAGAAAAAGTCACGAACCGATAGCGCGCGAGTTGCTGCAAGCGTGACTGGTGGCGTTGCATATCCATCAACATATCAAAACATACAGCTTCCGTATGTTCAGCAACAGCAGTATCAACAGCAGCAGCAATTCAGCCAGCGGATAGGTCCTGACAGGTCGGTAGTTACAGCAGCGGGGGGATTGGCTTCGATAGGCGGTCCCACACAGGTAGAGAAACTTCCACCAGATACAGGTGCGTTTTCCTTTCGCACGCAGAAGACTTTCAGCTCTTCTGGCGTGCGGAGCAGTATTTTGAGCTGATGATCATGTCTTTCCATGCATTCACCCTTTCTATGTCTGCTCCTGTCAATACTGCGCGTGAACTGGACCTGTACCGCCATATATGTTGTCTTTCGCCGAACACAACAGCCAAATTGGTCGACCGTGACCCAGAAACGAATGAAGTCCTATGGTTCGCGGCACCGCCCTTGAATATGGCGCGCGCCAAAGGGCCTCGGCATAGCCTTGCGTATCTCGAATTTTTAGCCGCCAAACGCAAGAAAAGGCATACAGCTGGCGAGAGCGACGACAAAATGGATTGTGAAGAAGATTCAAGCCAAGCTGCGAAACGCGCGCGTACCTACGTCGCACCCACTGTGATGGAGACGATGCAAGCCGTCTGGAAGGAAATGGCTCTTGATGCGCGTTGATCAAACACGGCATCCGTTCCCCTTGTTCATTTAATTCTTTGCGAGATTCAGATTTGCAACGCCGCGCGCGCTTTGTATGTTGATTATACTTTATATTTGCTTATTCTAATTCTAGTATGTTAGACGCAACTGATTTCATGTTGTTGTTACCCCATGTTTGTGATTTTGGTTCAGTAATGTATCAATATCTTATCAGGATTGGCAAGCCACCTCCATGATGACGGCAAGCAAAAAGATCTAATCATTCCCCGGTTTAGGTCGGGATGGCGCTGCTAACGCTTCCCCGGAAACCGGTGACCAACACAGATGACCGTGATGACCTACCAGATTTGAGTTGCTCGTTGGCAGATTGACCGCCCTCCAGCGGGCACTGACTCCAATGGGTAGCATACGTTCCAATGAAACAGTTTGAGGTATCTGTAATGTTTCAGGAGGTTTTTAGCTTGAATACGCGACATCATGCTGCGTCGAAAGCTCATTGAAAACGATTCGATGGTCCTTTCGACGTACGATTCAGAGGTTATTAATCTAGGTTTGGTAGGTTCATGCTCCTAGCTTGACTTGTTTATCCTTAGGAGAACGTGCTGTCGAGAACTTTTAAACCGTCGGCGGACGTGCTGAAATTCAAATCGCGGCTATCAGTTTCGGTTAATATCGGGGATGCAATAAAATGGTGGATTGTCGCTCTGCGTCGCTGTGCCGCCCGGACGCAACTGAGGAGAAAATATGCAAACTATGACGACGGGTCCGTAAGTCCTGCTTTTTAAAAAAATACATTTACTCCAGTAACAATCTAACACGGTCTCCCTTTTTTAATTGATTGTCAGCTGCCGTTTTCTTTGCAAAATGAAGAACCCAAGAACCATGCATGGACATTCCTCTTCGGCAAAAGAATTTTTAGACCTTGGGTGAATACTTTGCCGCATGGGGTGCATTGATCCAGACAAATGTCGGAGGTGCCGATGACCTAGGCGGTGCCATCGCTTGGCCTTGCCGCGTATCTGCATTTAGCACAACGGCACGACAGGGCGCCTACCTAGATCTCGATTGGCTGCGAAGTAAATCTTCTCACACAGAACACCGTAAAACTCACATGTTTATACAGAGCATATTATAGCCCCTGGCTTCGCTTTATCAGCCTGGTCCTTTCTGCTCGGAACCCTCACAGACCACTGCGAAATCGACGACTGCGATGCTGTCAATTCTCTGCACGCTGGCTGCTTCGACATCCCTTGTTCTCGGGTATGGCGTAGGTGGTCTACAACGACGGGCCGGGCAAACCACGGCGACATGCACTAAGGATTTTGTTTGGATGGACAATGCGCACAACGCATCACCGTGTCAAGTTGTTGCTCAGTTGGACGCACTCTGTAATGGCGGCAGTAAGTTTGATCTGTGTTCACATACTTGGCTTGTCGCATTAAAAAAATTCAATAGATTGGGTTATCCCTTCCCTCACCTCTGGTCGATACAACAATCCCGATCCGAGTGCTGGTACCGCAACGTTATGTACATGGTATGAAGGCACTATTCTAGCAGTGAATTGCTCTGTTGACTATTTTCAAAGTTCATGGGCTTCCTATAACCTGATTAGTGCATGTACTATGTGCCAAAATGCAACTTCGACTGTCGCAATGTAGGACCTTGTCTAAAAATCAGCATACCTTCAAACATTAACTTTGCGTTTGGTTAGGTGGGATGATTATTCTTCTATGTGCTCTGGAAAACTGTCTACTACGTGCGTATTTTGGTCGTTTTTAGACATCCCCAATTTGACTGACTCCACCAATAGATACTTCCCTTCCAACTACACGCTTCCTACCGATCTTACTATACCATTCTGGGCTGGGACAGATCGTAAGTCATATTTGCCTTATCTAGGCCAAGATCTCCCTTACATGTATTATTTAGCCACGACCTGGCCCAGCAGACAGTTCAATGTTGCAAGCGCACAGCAGATAGCTAGAGAAAGTCAGTGTTGACGTTTGTATTCTCTCAATCGTCCTCAATATTCATCATTCGAGCAGATCACGCCGACTTAGGTCAGGCTCCTCCTCCTTCTAACAAAAAATCAACAAATGTGGGTGCAATAGTCGGAGGTGTCATCGGAGGTTTGGTAGTTATCGCTGCCGCCGTCGCCGCTGCGCTCTACATCCTTCGCCGACAACGAAAGTCTGCTCCTGGCACTGTTCCGCTCTCAGGCATGCCTGGCCACATGCGCTCGATGTCAGATGTTACTACTTCCTCCCAAGCATATACTACCCTTGGATCTGCACCTTTCAGACCTCCGACGAGCCCCACAATCTTTACTCATAACACCAGCGTGCGGTCTGTTCCTTTCATGAGCTCAGTCGCGCCCACCGCTGCCCCTTACGGAGCGACAAATCTACCTCCAGTTACCCCACCCGTGACCACTTCACCACCTCCCGGTAATCGCGTTGAAGATGTAATCGAACCATTCGTTACTCCACCACAACAGGCAAATATCGGTCACGACAGAAAACAATCAAACGGCAGTGGATTCCCGATATATGACTCTCCTTCTGCTCCTCCGGTCGGAGGAATGAGAATGGATGTCACTCGTCCGACCACGCCCAGCCAAAGCCAAAGAACAGGACGATATAATCCACCAGCCTATTCGGAATCTTCACGAAACGGTGGTAATCGACCCGCCCACCGAGGTAAACAAGCGTCTAGCGACACCCTCCAGTCTCTTACATCAAGCAGAAACCACGGAGCGCGGACGACACCCGCCCATAGTCCAAACTCTAGTGCTTCGGGTATGGCTAACATATCTGGGCAGCTGCCTGTAACCAACAATGAATCTACCAGCAACCGTGCCAATACACCCGGCCATGGCCGCCAAGTCAGCGCTTCCAACGATTCAAAACGGCATCCGTCGGGGAGCGAATCTATCAGCGGCCGGGACATCGCCTAAAATATGTCTTGCTTTGTTTGCTTCATCTATCTTTATTAGGGATTCTGGTCATACAGTCACCCCTCTTTCGCATGGACATCATCTATTTTTCGATCCTTTTGTAAACACACTCTGTACGATTGCCTGTCATTTTTGTATTAGTAGAAATCGTGATTATCTTTACGATGGACTGTATCAATCAGGAATGATCCCAGCATTCTCTCTTTCTGGCCAAGTCACTGTATATATTCAAGTAATACTCACCTATACTTGCTGCAATCTATCATCCCTTAGTTAACACTGAAAATAGAATAATATCATGATATCTAATAGCTGATCATGACGGAGTAAGGGCCCGACATCTTCAGGCGGGAGAAAATCATTGATTTGATGCATGCTGCTATCATTGTGTAAAAAATACTGTGATTAAAGGTATTTTCGAAAAAAGCAACGCATGGCTATGTGAATGAAAGATGATGCCCTCGTGGTTGTAGGATTAAATGCGTTCGCCGACAGAGCGATATTGGGAATTTCTCGATCTAATTATCTTGTCGAGGCTTACACGCGATGCAGGTCTCCCAGCTTTAGTTGCCTTAACTTCCGCAGGCACGAACCGAGTACATACTGTTGTCAGTTTGATGTCAATGTTATATGGGGATGGTAATACTAATAGTCAAAAACGATTTGAAGCTTTCCACCTTCAAATTGGAAATAATATAGCAGATGAAATCGATCATACATGTACTAGGCACTGATAGAATAAGCCCATGGTGTCTAGCATGGCATCGATGTCCAGTCTGTACATCAACTCGACAGTGCAGTATGGACTGGGGCCGATCATCAATGTCAGCCTGATGTCAATTGTTCATTAACCGTGACGTCATTATTTATAGTATATAGCACGGTTCCTTCGTGAAAAACAGTGTTGTAGCCCCCTTGTGTTTTAACTTTTGGCACCAGTACCTGTAATTCTCATAATGGTCGCCCCAGTGGATGGTCCTTCAGCAGCCCCTGGAACAGGATTTGAGGTTGGCAAGCACAACACTGCCCTCCAAGCCCACGTCGCCTTTTTCGACAGGGACGATGATGGTATTATTTGGCCTGGTGATACGTACGAAAATTCCATTTTTACTTGGGCGCCAACAGCGATTTCATATCGAAACTCACGTAAATCACTGACAGATATAGAGGATTTCGAGAACTCAAGTTCGGCGTGTTGCTCTCCATTCTGGCGATGCTTGTTATTCATAGCGGGTTCTCGTAAGTGTGAACATATCTCATGACAATGACCGCCTCTGATCGCCTAAATCTCGTAACCCGCCATGCGTTTGTTTGTTTTTACAGTTACATAACCTGGGGAAGCATCCTTCCCGACCCTTTTTTCCGCTTGAAAGTAAAGTACATGCATAGGGTACGTACCTTTTTGACCGCTCCACTGACAGGCGTTATGATTCCAACTGTTCTAACCGTACCTTTGATGTCAGGCAAAGCATGGATCAGATTCTGGTGTCTACACCACACTCGGCGAGTTCGATGACAATAGGTTCGAATACATTTTCAACATGTATTCCACTGAACCGCATACCCACCTTACGTTCACTGAGGGTGTCAGAATGGTTCACGGGAATCGAAACCCATACGATCCTGTCAGTTCGCTTAACATATTTTGCATTCAAACTTGCTGCTTATCATTCCTGTCAGTTTGGCTGGTTTTCTGCCGTGTTTGAATGGCTTTCTACATATCTCCTCCTTTGGCCAGTCGATGGTCGAGGCATGAGAAAGGAGGATGTGAAAGCTATCTATAATGTGAGTCCATTTATCTGACAGGACAGTAATGATATGAAATGTCTCTGATAATTTATGGTCCTTCATTTATAGGGATCGTTGTTCTATAGAGTTTCTGGCAAAAAGCCAAAGTATTAAGCCTTTTACCTCGCGTCGCTGGAGGCGGAAAGAATAACTATTCCAAAGCACACTTCTAGACTATAGATATCATGTACAGGGACTATTTCACAGTTTGTATACCAGATCGATATTTAATATGTAGGATTGAGAACATTGGATGCCGTTATAGCAATTACCAGCTGTGCTCCTGAATTGAAATCACGGGCGCTTATGTTTTCAAAGCAATGATTCGTAGAGTAGTCAATCCTGGAAACAGCTAGCTCCAAACGATACAGCATCCTATCCATTTTAAGCGCACACATCTTCCACTCGTCAAGTGGCATTAAAGAATGTGTGTGACTACTTCTGAGTAATGGTCATAATCAAAAATTGGGATGCTCCACGAATGATCCATGAAGACCTTGCGGTGATCTCGGATCAGCGTTGGTTTCTGAATCCCTTGTTAGAGTTAGCCTCACAATGATTAAATCCATGATCCATTGAGGACTTTGCATCCGCCTTCGAGTTTAAAGAAGGACTCACGACGTAACAGGCAAAAAGTTCTATCAATGAGAAGTACGCTGAAACTCACCCTGAAGCAGAGCCTGTTGTCGTTATATTTAGACAAGGATTGTATGTCCCGCTTAGCTCAGCGGTAGAGCGCGTCACTAGTAATCACGAGGATATTCAACTTCCAAATTAGGGATTCTTCCATTTCAGGATATGACGAGGTCAGTCGTTCAAATCGGCTAGTGGGAATGCATTTTTGCGTAAATGGACAAGCTGTCTGCAGTGACTGTTGAGCGTCGAAAGCTTGACGGTTTAAGATTTAGTCTATTTTAACGGCTTATTTCTTCGATTTTTTCGAGTGTACAAACACGTTCATATTGACAGTCAATTTTGATAGAAGATAGTAGTCCAACAAAGTAACCATCCATGTATAGAATGGCAATACGCTAAGTTCTAACCAACAATAACCGATAGACATCCGCAGGATAGAGAATTGAGTGAGGATAAGAGGGCAAGAAAATGTGATGTGGAGATGGATATATGAAAGGGTCCTCTATAACGCCCGTCTGAGCGAGGAAAAGAAGTAACCAAGATCCACCATAGTTTCATCAGTTTCGTTATTTATGGTCGTGGAAATCGAGAGGGTATCTGAAGGGGTCCAATATAGTAGCCCAGTGATGTACGAGACGATATGTTGGTGCAAGATATGCTAACAGGATGACGTTCTAAGGTCAGTGGTGGTGGTCAACAAACGAGCACACGGCCTAGGATAACACCTCCTCTGCCGCCGAATTCCATGTTCTTGAGGTCTTTTCCTCCCAAACCGATCCCGTGGCCTAAACCCGGACCAGGGAGCGTCCCGGTCCATGAAATCGGGTGATAAGGGGAGACTCCGACGTTCTCATCCCAGGAATCGCGCTCCTCTTTCGGGTAATTGCGTCGAACAGGGGGCAACGGAACGCATGTCGCGCGGTGGAGGTCTTCGGACGAAAGGTTAAGATTCTGGAGAGTGATGGGGACCCATTGCGAAGGCGAAGGCGCGCGTCGGCGGCGTTTCTGGGTTGGGTGCTTGGGTGCCCTGACCGAGGGTATTTCTCCAGAAACTCTGGAATTATGAGCGGGGTTCATGGAATGAGCAGAGCTTCTTGATGCAGTGAGAGCGCTTGAATGTATACGGGTTGCTCGTCTGAGCTCTTGGCCTTGTGCACCGCTTTCTGCAGACGAAGTGGTTGGGGTTGAGGGATTGGGAATCGAAGAATTCATGGTATCAGTGGGGGAATCAGCAGTGGACTTTGATGGAGAAGGGGTGTTAACAGGTTTTAAGGCGCAACGCTTGACGTGTCTGTTCAAATTGGAAGCGACTCCAAATCGGCGACCACAAATATCACACACAAAAGCTAAGGAAGGCAGGGGCAGGAGAACGCTGTCAGGACGCGTAACGAGTATTTTAAAATTCCAACGCGACATACCTTTCTCTCCGGTGTGTACCAGAAGATGCTGTATCAAAAAGTATAAGTTATAAACGCAAGAAAGTTTGAAATCATCAGGTGAATATCTTACTTTACGAAGTGTAGAAGGGCGATCGAAGCTGGGGTTTTGGGAGCGAACGATCAACAGGCTGCATTTATGGTAAATGGATACGCCTCTAGCTCACCGTTTATGGCACATGGTGCATGCATGTTTCTTCTCCCGCGATATTGATTCAGGAATACCTTCCTGGCTAGCAACCACCTGTTCCACGAGACGATTGGATTTAGCTGTGGCGGGTGAGCGGTTGGCGACGAGTTCGGAGGGAAGAGGGAATTGGCAACCAGGCTGCGATGGTTCTGCTTCAGATCGGCCATTCGGATTAAGGAGGATAGCCATTGCTGCAGGAGTTGGAAGCTGAGGCGCTGGAGAACGAAGACTAGATTCATGATCTGCCGGCGTTTTAGAAATCCTGAAGTACGCATCCTCAGCAGACGGTGAGGCATAGATAGGCGAAGAGGACGCGTTTGTTTCTCCCTCAGGGGCACTACTCCAGTCCCACGGCTGCTGGTTGTAGCTTGCTATATCCTCGGCGCCTGCAAAGGCACCAGTGGTAACCAGAGAGTTCCCGGCGAATCCCAAGCCGGTGGCGTCAGCAGTAGAGTCCACAAGACCTGAAGTGCATAGTCTGGAGTGCTCTCCGCGGTCAAGCAAGTAAGGATAGTTTTGTTGGTAAGCTAAGGATGATCCTCTGGAGAAGTTTGCGATATTTTGTGCATCATTTGACGAAAGATATGCCTCGTGATAGAAAGTTTGGGAGGAGTAGTAGTTGTGATGTGGGGGAACGGCGTATTGTGTATGCATCGTAACAGCGTCGAAAAAAGCGGGAGGTGAAATCGAGCTTGACTTGATGTTATATATTTTTTTCCGATCCAATACGTCTCTTCATGCGAACGAGATGTGAATTTCGGAAGTCCAGGCACCTGCCATTGAGCAATTGACCTTCGCTCAGTCTTTACGTAGACCGTCGCGGAGCTCAGTCCGAACCGGGCCTTTCTCTGAGCCTTCCCTTTCGCACGACTCTTCAGCTTCAGATACGATCAAACTTGCTTCACATTCATAGGAGTCTATGCAGTCTAACCAATCTGTAACCATCCGGTCTATTCTTCATCTGATATCTATCCATACTTGTGATCATATGCCTCTCTCCAGCTCGATTTCCCCTTGTGTACCAACCCCATCCACTTTTATGGTACTCCTCATGTTTTTACACATGTTGATTGACAGCAGGCGCTGCATCGCAAAGCAGCTCACGGATCTCTGGTTTCTAGAACAATGGCACCCAGAAAGAAACAATGAGGTCTCCTCCAAAGGCACCCCAGGACTTTTTCTTTCTTTTGTCCAAGCCGTTTTGTATGTATTGCTGTCCGTCCACTACCATCCATTCTTCTTTTACCTCATCGTTGCTGAGGCGTCAATTTATCAAATACCGTGCCTTTAAACCTTATTACCATGAGCCAGGGTTTGTTGACTTCATATTATCCCGCGTCAATTTACTGTCAACGGGAATGTATGGCCGTTGACTTCAAGAAAATTCAAGGACCATGCAGTCTAATCGATGCGTGTTATCGACAACAACAACCAACAGACAAAGCTTTTAGCGACATAGCAATGTGATTTCACAGTTTTACAATATCACTCGCCAACCTAGACACTTAATAGAACATTCATTGTCATAAAAATGGATCGAAGGTTTTCCATGTCTAACTGACGCAAAGAAAAGGGTTATCTATCACATCGTGCAGGTAGAATGCAGTACACGAACTGCGCTTCCGAACGAGCAGAAAATAGTCGCCGCGATAGAATATCTAACCGATCCCTGAACTAAAGCGAAAAAAAAAAGAGTCGATCGGGTCCGTGCAAAGCCTACCTTATCGCAATCCATCGTAATTTATTTATTTATATACTTGTTGAACAGCTTATTTCCAGCTAATCGATAACAGCGAAGTCAGCACTTAATACTGAACTCTGGAAAAAGTAGAAAAAAAAACGAAGGGGTACTCACTTTGAGCGATACCGGCGACCTGACTTTCGAGCTGCTCTCTCGTCTTCTTACCTGCGACCTTGTCGACCGCGCTTAATGCGAGTTTCCCGAATCCACTGCTGACGGAGCTTGTGCCTCCCGAAGAAGAAGGAAAGGCAGGCACATTCGAAGGTTTACCGTACCCAGAATGTGTAGGAGGACCTATAAATAAATAGATTAATCATTAATCATATAACCCAAAAAGAAGACGAGCATTCAACAGAAAACGTGGGGGGTTGTTACATAGAGAGAAAGAAAAGACTGCTCACGGGGAGGGAGAGACGGGGGGCCCCACGCAGCAGAAGATGTCGCCGGTTGTGGATACTCAAAATTAGACGGTCCGTTTGGTCCAGGGAAAGACGGTGTAGACGACCCGTATTGTGAAGGGTAGGGATACGCAGACGGGGAGCTTGTAGGCATACTGATACCACTGCTCACATTGTTGCTGTGACCGTAGTAGCTCCCTTCAGCGCCAGGAGTTGGAGCTTGAGCTTGAGGGAAATACACATCGGGACTCTGAGGTTGGTAAGGGCTCGATCCTCCTGGAGGAGAGGAAGGGAATGAAGGCCCTGTGTATTGTTGCGGTATGGGAGGTTGTGATGGATTGTACGGTGATGGGGAATACGTTGAATGAGCGGGGAACGAAGAGGCGCTTACGCCAAGTGGGCTGTGTGGAGGAGATGCATGGGAGCTCGGGCCACTTGACCATGTATAGTTTGAACCGTGCATAGGTTGATATCCCGAACCCGAAGATTGTCCAGGATAAGAAGTCCCACCTTCACCCGAATATGCAGACGCCGTAGGTGGGTACGATGGCCCGTTGGGGAAGCTGTAAGGCGCAGATGTCTGTCCGGGTGGATGGGGACTGTTCGATGGCTTAGGCGGATACGGTGATACAGAGTGCGGGGGATAAGGAGTGGAATTATAGGTATTAGGTGGGCTTTGAGTTCTGGAATAGGGAGACGCTGGACGGTGTCCGGAATTAGATGCTCCAGTGTAGGTTCCAGCAGAAATGGGATTAGAAGCTGCCGAGGATGGTCGCCCACTAATCGTAGAATTCGGGCGCAGAGACGCCCCTACAACTACGTTTGAAGAAGCAGAGAACGACTGAGGCCTCGTCAAATTCGCCCCACCGGACTGAGTTGGGTACGTTGAATGAGGTACACTAGGGGGAGCGTTTACCGTCTGATTGGGACGCACATTCCAGTCTGGAGGCGGCCACTGGCCTTGAGACCATGAGCCTGTCGCATTAGCCTGACCTGATGGCCGCACATGAACAGCAGAGGAAACAGGAGAATTATGTTGGTAATTTTGCTGCGATGAGGGTCTCGGAACCGGGGAAATGGTGCCTGATTGACTAGAAGGACGCGAATGCCTACCGCTGACATGCATAGGAGGTGCGTGTGCATGGTCATAAGCCACCGAGTGAGATGTATGGGTCGGTGAAGATGTTCCAGCAGATGAATTTCCACCAATTGCAGCACCTCCGCTATTTTGATATACCGAATCTGAGATACTTTGCCGTTCAAAACCATGCGTAAGGTTTGCGATTGGATCTTGCTGATGGTGTTGAGGTGCCCCGGGACCGCTGGCAATAGGGACGGAAGAATCAGAAGATCTCACATACCCTGACGAATTGGCAGCTAGTGACCCTGTACTCTGAGGGTGAGGTGTGGAAGATTGGGGTGCATTTGCCATCGTAGCGGTTGATGTATGTCCGACAGGAGCTAGAGGAGCAGATCCAGATGACATACCAAGAGGGGTCGCAGCAGGGACAAACACGTTCGCTTGTGCTGCTGCATTAGTAGGAGCTACAGTTGAGCTAGATGGTTCCTCTTCAGCTTCAAGACTATACGGTGGAGGAGGAAGTTCCTCCTTTTCTTCCTTCTGCGCCGCAAGCCATTCTGCGTAACTCTGCCCTTCGACATCAACTGTCGGTGCGCCGCTGCCACCTGCGCCAGCAACACTACCAGCTGCATATGATGGACCAGAAACAAAATCGCCAGATTTGTGGCTCACTTCCTCATACCTGGGACGCGAAGACCAATAGTCTTGCAATTCTTTCACTGGAAACGTCTCATGTATCCTTCTTTCACTGCGTAAACCTTCTCCAGCAAACCCACAAATCCTCATATACCTATTTTCGTATTGCACAGAAGATGTCATCAATATGTGCGGAGATGTGAAGCAAAGAGTTGTGACGAACCAATCAGATGGCACATCATATCCATCCTCATCAAGGGCCATAAATCGATAGTTGTCTGATTCAGGAAGATCTCGTTTATGTTCAACGATAGGCATGAAGGCCGTGCCTTCGTCGTACCTGTTTAGGTGCATTGGAGGGTCAGCATGTATTATGTCGAAAAAACAAACTGGTTTCCTTACTCATCCCACATTGCACCGTATAGTGTACGAACTCCGAGTCGCTTTGCGTTGAATATTTGCTTCCACAAAAAACGGCCACCGTTTCGTTTGATATTATTGAATCCCCACTTGCCTTCTGATAAGTTACATCCCTGTTCATAGTGTCATTCCAATGTATCATATGCACCAGCAGAGACTTTGTACGCACCGATCCTCCTGGGAATACTACTGGAATATAATCCACCTTTCTTCCTCTACCTTCGTCATTATGTCTCTTGATCATGTCAACATCTCCCTTCATCTTTGACTCTGCAAATCCATCTGCTTCCTGCTCAGTACAATACCTCCCAATCGTCCATGGGGAAATAGCATCAAAGTCATTTAGCCATACATTCAAGAAATTTGGATTCCTATCTGCATCTCCTTCCGCAGTTCGCCAACTCGCAGGTGTACCGCCCATGATATAAGCACCGCCTGGCGTCGTGTCTCGGAAAAACTGGGTTATTGCATGCACGAGCTCGGGTGTGTGTCCAGAGTTGTCGAAACCGAAGCCTACGTTATGTATAAGTCAAGTTCAGGTGAAATACACGTCTAAATGAACGCACCCCATAGTGCGACGACAGGCTTCCCTTTCTCCCTAAGGTAGTTTGGACTGTCCAAGACACCTTTATTACGAATAAGATGCACCCAATCGCGCTCGAGAATACGTTGTATGCGGTCTGGAGCTACGCCTGACACGTCGTACCTGGGTTTGATGATGGATCATGGCATATGTCAGGGGAAAGCTCGAGGAGCGCCGAGAAGATGAACAGTTGTTAATGGGACTCACATAATTGCAAACACGCGGCCTTCTTTCTCTGCTGCTTCCCGAACGCGCTCTCCGACCTCATCTCGAATACGCATGATGCCTTCGTTGCCAGCTTCGAGGTCGCACTGTCCGGCAAATCTCTGCAGGAACGCACCGTCCACTCCATGTTCGGCCATCCAATGAAAATGCCTATAAAGTTGAGATGAATTGATTGATAGCAGTTACTGTAGGGCGCCCATGTACCTTTGGACGGTTTTTGCATTGCGCGATGAGAACAAGAAGACGGGTTCTCCAGCCTTTGTCTTGAGCCCTGGTGCAGGGTAGAGTTCGGAGGGGGAGTAGGATGAGACATCTGGCCAGACATCGGTGTTGGGTCTTCCACCATCAGGTATTGGGTAATTGAACCAGTGTAGCCAACCATGGTGGCCTGGTCCAACAGGTTCTCCATCGCCGTGGCAAGTAAACCTATAACATTGATAAAGGACGAGGACAAGTGAGAGGCCTATCTTCAGAGAGACCCTACACCTAACTACTCGAAACTTTTCACTCACCATCCTTGGTACCCAACGAGAAATTTGTCTTGGATGGTAGAGGGGTGCGCTCTGTCCAGCGTCGACCACAATCAGGACATCGTAGAATATCAGAAAGATCTCTATCGCCGCACCTTTTTAACACTCTGCCAGTGGTATTAGTTGAGCTGGAGCTCGCCATTACAAATGTATTATGTAGTTCTTGAATAGGATCCCGAAAGTTTCAATAGAAGAATTAGTTGAAAAGTAGGAGTCACGGTCAAAGAATGTTTCCAGGATACTTAGAGAAGTTTTTGGACATATAAGTGACAGATGGCACGTCAGAGCCTCACACCGCAGGTCATCCAATTCAAGCTGTGCAAGCGACGATACCTACCCCTGTATAACTGAATCGGCCTTCTCCCATATTATCGATGCTGCCTATAGGAACCGAGACGGAGATCTAAACCAATTAAAACACAGCTTTACTCTCTTCACACAGCCCATCTCATCCTCTCACCACCTGCATCGAAAGAGAGTATCGGCACAGTAACTATACCCGTAATGGAGGAAGATGTTGAAGAGTTGGCGCGCTACTTGCTCCATAAGTTAGACTGGTATGCAACCTAAACCATTTCTTTGCTATATAGAACCGCAATAATGCATGCATCTCCACAAGCACGCCTGCTGCGCAGCGTCTCATTGTAGGAATAGCAGGAATACCAGCCTCCGGGAAATCGACGTTTTCTCATCTATTAGTGGAGCGCGTCAACAGTCTTCTAAGAGAACGTTGGGTTACCAATTCAACGACCAGCGGAGAAACTCCTGCAAACATCCAGAACGCAAGTGGTGACATTGGTTTCCCCGAGCACGAGCAAGCCATCCTTGTTGGACTTGATGGATGGCACCTTTCCCGTGCTCAACTGGACCTTCTTCCTGACCCACGTACAGCTCACGATCGAAGAGGAATTCACTGGACCTTTGATGGTGCTGCATACATCACATTTCTAAAGAAAGTTCGCGATACCAGCTTTGCTGGTGTAATCACAGCACCTTCTTTCGATCATGCTTTGAAGGACCCAACCCTGGACGCAGTGTCTATACACCCTTATCATCGAATTGTGATTATAGAAGGATTATATGTGTTCCTGTCCATTCCACCTTGGAGTGAAGGTGGCCTCCTATTGGATGAGAGATGGTTCATCGAAGTTGATAAAGCCGAAGCCAGGAGGAGGTTGGCTGTACGCCATGTGCTCACAGGGATCACAGAAAATACGATTGAAGCCGAGAAGAGGGCCGATCTCAACGACTTGCCCAGTAGGTTTCTCATTATTTCATTATCACAAGGAATCGCCCTGCGTACTCATGAGATACGCTTGTCGGTAGATGGCGAGTTTATCGTTTCTAACTTGTTAAAGCCGACTAGGGTCATCCAGAGCAAGCCCATCTCAACATCAGTTAGGTGATGATCGTTTTTAGACGACGACACTATGTTTCCTTAGCTAGCCTACTAACTATCATCATTGGTGCAATAGCGCGCACCGAGATAAATCGGCTGCCCGGACTCCGTCAAAAGTTCCAGCCAGGTAAGTTGCATTAAATCAGATAATCGGAATTGACTGCGTCGCGGTAAGTTAAAGTAGAAAAGTGCACCTAGTACTCGTACAGCCTGGTTACATCCTCTGCTCTAGGCGCCAATTACTGCGAAGCCGGAACGGATCTTTTAGTACTTCAGCTAGCAGGTTCGATTCTTGAGGCTAAGTTTCTGGCGCTGTCTGTAATGAAGACGAGATGCTTTCGGTCCAAGCTTGATTACAATAATGAGTTCCAGATCCTTGTTAGCGACTTAATCTACCCGTATTTCTAGCAAGTGTATGGTTTGATTTGATGAGAAGCCTCAGTGTCAGACATGATGGAAATGAAATCGAAGGGTCTCATCAAAACTGTTCTTCTTTGTATTTTCATCTTGTATGCGCATTGCGATGATATGGCATCTCCATAATGACATAAAATATACCAATCTAACTATGTGGTTGATCTACAACTATTGATTATTGCAGTGCATTTCTACTCAGAAGATAGATTTGTCGGTTGAAAATCTCTCTTCGATGACAACTCTGGGAAATAGAACTCTGGGAAATAGAGTAACTTACTAAGTACCATAGACAGATCGCCTTCTACTATTTAAAAAAGCACGGAATCCAGATGACGGAAGCGACATCATCTGTGCGCTAAATGAAAGCCTTTCATAGTCTGGGTGTCCATACACTATGAAACAGCGAGCGCCAAAAATAGATTCCCACTAGCCGATTTGAACGACTGACCTCGTCATAACCACGTGATGGTTACTAGTGACGCGCTCTACCGCTGAGCTAAGCGGGACATAGTTGGGTTTCCTATTTTGCAATTATGCCCCGCAAGGCAACTCCCGAGGCCCAGTCAAAGACTCAAATTTGACTCGCACTTGTCCTTCTTGTCGTTTCACTTATTCTTTTCTCTAACATGAACCATCTAGTGTCGTGACATTCAAACCCTTGGAAGATACACGCGCTGGATTTCTTTCACTGAATCCGCTGCTGGCTCGAGACAATGGCGATACTCTTTGCACATCAGTTCGACGTTGTGGTCAACTTCTCCGTCCATTTTCAAACCCCCAAAGGTTCTCTAGAAACAGAAAAGTCTTTCTCTCAATGCGTCTCCCGGTACAATCCTTAACAAGCCAAACCTTTCCAAATCAATGCTGCTAGTTGAACATCTCTCATGTGCTCCCACCACACCTACTTGTCGAGATACTGCTTCACGTATTATCGTTCCTTGAACTCAAGCCTTATCTCATCTCAGTAGATTCTGCAAGATTGGCAACGTCTGCTGCCGTTGACCGAAATTCACCCAACCGGACTCTGTGTGCTGATTTTGTAACGCAAGATGATATCGACACCCGTGGTATCAAAGGCACTACAACTGACACTGGAAAACTTGCAAGCGCTCGGTGGACAAGGCTATATCGACCCCCTCTTTGCCCAATAGCCAATTATTCCAGATGAATTCCATCGACAGCTTTTCCTACTAATATCCAACTCAATACATTTTACGATACAAGTCTTCCGATTTATCCTTGGTCATTCTGTGACTGTTTTACATCATGGGCAGACATATGACATATGAAGGTGAGTCCTGATATCCCTTTCGTTCAAAATTACACTGACGATATTCATCGTATATTCATACAAAAAGAAGCTCTGTCTCCGATGAAAATACAGCAACACATATACACCCGCGCTCACCCGCGAGTTCAAGTTATCATACACAATTACATCCAAAGCATATCATCACTGTTTAATCCACAACTTCTTATTTGCCACAAAATATTCAAAAAGCGTACGCTTCCCCACGTACTTTCGACCATTTTTTTCCGTTTCTGGGTCGACAAACACCGCCTCTTCGGACCCCTGGGCGATCTTTGTGTCCAGCTCCGCTAGAAACTTGGCGTATTTGGGGTCCCACTTGAGGCTGATGTAGAACGCAGCCTGCTCTTCGAGGGTGTATCGTTTAAATCTTATGGGCCGTTCGAGGACTTTCGATGCGATAGCTGCAACCTGTATAGCATCAATCAGTGTCTGGCTTCGACGAGAAGGAAGAATGGAAGAGGAGTCGGGGAGTCTTGACTGACGTCTTCGTAAGATAGCAATTCAGGGCCAACGACGAAAATGTCTTTGTTGGGGCTTTGCGTAGCGGTGAGGCACTCGAATGCAACTTGTGCGATGTCGTCCGTGGACACCCATGGTATTTTGCCGTCGTGCGTCGCAGAGAAAATGTAATCGTAGTCTCTGATGCTTCTCTTGAAATTCGCATCGAAATTTTCTGGATGATATAATGCATGGATCAGCTAGTAAGTACATGCAGAGTCTACAGATTTCTCCATGCGAAGGGTTGTATAGCAAAAGAGAAGGACACGTACGCATGAACCACGTTGGCCGTAGAACGGCGTACTCGACTCCTCTGTCGATTAGGTACTGGTGTATCACGCTCCCGGGCGAATTAGAACTTGGATCAGGCCCAACCTGCGTCGACGACAATAGCACGAAGCGCGTGACGCCCTTTGAAATCGCCAGGTCGATAAAGGAGGTGACGACCACCGCGTCAGTGGTGAGCGGCGGTTTGACTATATACACCCGGTCGATCTTTGATGTTGGTGTGGCATTATCATGGGCGGAAAGCGCGGCTACGTGTGAGTCGAAGTCATACCATTCAAATCTGACGGCGGTGAATGGTGCGGGCGCCGCTCCGGCGCGCGTCGCGATGACGAGTGGACGCTTCGCGTCGTGCAATAAATGGGCGAGTGCGAGTCCGGTCCGCCCTGTCCCTCCTGTTATTAAAGTCGTCATGTTGGATGTACTCAGATGGATGGATGATCGATGGTAGTCGGAATAGTCGGTATGAGTTGTTGTTATTGTAGTTCTGAGAGGGTCGAGGTCTCCAGTAAACAAGAGAAGCTCTTCGTTCACAATGGTAATATAATTTATACGGTCTCCGGTGACTTCGAACTCGTGAGGTCAGTTAACAGCATTGGATGTTATTGGTATTATTCAGATATTGTCTTGTACATTACGCATCCCCGAGCATTGATAATCTCATACTTTCCAAAAATCACCCAAAGAACCAAATTTTACTGGATTGCATCCCAAAGAAGTACAAGCTGAGAATTTTGACTGTTAGCTTGTGTGAAAATGGGAGGTTTGGTAGGTGGGAATTTCTAATTAGAGGGGATTTGGGAGATAAAGTGGGGGTAAAATATATTTTCTTGCCTTCAAGCCTAAAGGTGGACGTGATTATGATTTCAACGCCTAGTCCCAAGTTCTATTTTATTTTGCTCACGACTGCGATAAAAAACTTCAACAAATTCCTTATACATAGGTTGAGATGTTACGCTCATCTACATCACGCCCGGCTTAGCTCAACCATAGAGCGCGTCACTAGACGAGGTCAGTCGTTCCAATCCGCTAGTGGGTACGCATGCTTGACTCTGTCTTCCTGAACAGGACGGATATACAGAGCAACTGGAGGTGAAATGACTTTTTATTACAGGCACCCATCGATCATTGGGGTACACAGCAAACTGGAATTCAATAGTCCCAGAAAAGTCAGCGGTACTGGCGGATGATCACACTTATATCATGGTTTCAAAAAGGTCAGTAAGTACCTGACCGTTAATTAAGCAGGTTGTTGCAAACACAGCGCATAGAAAGGGAAAAAAGGATTCCCACTAGCCGATTTGAACGACTGACCTCGTCATTCCCAAGGTGGAAAGAATCCAACATAGAAATATAATCATGAGGAGATTACTAGTGACGCGCTCTACCGCTGAGCTAAGCGGGACTCATGATCAAGCATTGTTTCTGAGGTCGGCAGTCCACTGTTCAATTGTCAGCTGCGAGTAGATAATCGTTCTATAGAATTAGAACTTGAAGCTTGACTCGGAAGCTTGATGAGTCAAAGAGAAATATATTTGTAGGTTGGTGAGACGCGTATATCATATTCAATGACGCGTCCCGATGAACACGTTATGAGGTAAGGTCAGGTGGCAAAGAATACACATCACATGTGCGTGTCTTATATTACGACTCTTGCCCTTCGACGATAACCTTCTTCGTTCCAAGTCCCTTCGAGATTTTGGCTTTATTACAGCTAGAACAATCTCTGCATTGAAACAGTTAGGTACTGGTAAGACACTCAAACCTTCCCATTGCTTATGATGTCTATATTGTGCAAGATCAACTTGATGTGAAACAAACATCATTGCAAAAAATGGATATAGAGCATAAAATGATACAAAGTGACGATATCAAAGGAGAGATTGAGCGCGTTATTTATCTACATTGAGATGAACTAAGACCCCCAGTTTTCGACCTAGTACTCGACTTGGATCGACGCCCTGTCGTAGAATTTCCCGGTGTTGGATTGCCTCCAATATTTGAGCCGCTGATTGAGTTGGGATCATCCTGCGTTTTGATGCGCTTAGACGTGTAGCTACGAGGTCTTTTTTAGCCGAGCATGGTTTAAAAGATTCTGGGGATGCCGCCTTGCCAATGTTTGGATTGGGTCTCTTACGACCAGGAAAAAGTGGGGGAGTACTGGGCGCTGCTGTAGCGGCATCAGCAGGTTGAACAGAGTTGGGGCCATTGGCGGAGATGTTCACATCACAAGAGGTGTTTCCTCCCAAGGGGCGCCGGAGACACTCTCGAGTTGTTGAAAACATAAATGAAAGCGGTCTACAGTGATGGCATAAGACAGCGTGTCTCTGAATGTGTCGCCCCTTTCAAGCTCTGAATACGCAATATTCATGACAGATCTTATGAGTTCCACCAGGACATGCAGAAATGAGATTGATGGGAGCATGATATCTTCAAGCGTGATCCTGGACAAAGCCCTCAGAAAGCGTACCCTCTCAGGAGTAGGCACGACATCATGTTGAAAAACTTGGTTGGCCCAGGTCCTGGAAGGTTGATGGCTGACACGTGCGGTTAGAGACCACACTAAAACCCACCAAAGCGACTCGAGATCATGTTGAAAATTATAGATCACCGGTTTTTCTAAGATATTGTTCTGCGTAGTATTTTTTCGGGGGCCACCAAGATCGTGTTGTTGTTTGGCAATAAAAAGAGTCGGGTTGTGAATTGCAAATTCTAGGTCGTCATCGTTGACGATTTGACTATATAGATAAACGTCTTGCATTATTTCGACAGGCATAAAAAAAGGAGTGCCCTGGAATTTTGTTAGGACAGCAACACGGTTAGAAAAGTAAAATAACAAAGTACGATTTTGGGATTAACATTGCCTTCATAGTCTTCAGGTAGAGGAAACCTCTTGGCATATTCAAGGTCTGACAATTTGGCCCGCAAGATCCTGCCTTCTTGATGAGCAAGAATATTCCCTGAGCTGATGTCTCTGTGTACCCAGCCAGCACAGTACAGGAGCGAAAGGGCTACGAATGTCTACATGAATAAATGTAGAAATTTAATCGAGGTTGGAGCTTACGTATGAGAGTTTGTTTAAGTATATTAAGCACTTTCCCCAAAGTAGGCAGATCGCCCACAGCCTGGCAGACTTCTTTGAAGATGACGCGATATTGTTTCCGGGGGGTAAATGTTCGCTTGTGTTGCTGTCCACTCTTTATAAAAGGTGTCGATCCTACCGGTCGAATAGAATTGTCGTTCAAAGATGCAATCCTATCTGCATCGGCGTTCTGAAACAAGCCTGTGACGGGAGTACATCCCTCCAAAACGTCTTTGGATGGCTTCCCAGAATAATCACTTTCAATGTCAAGAAAGTACTGCTTGTACTTGCCAGACTTAACGAGCTCGGCATTTCGCATCTTGATAGCATTGAGAGAGGCCTCGGGAGAGTCTTCAGGAGGATCCAATGCCAGGTTGTAATCTGGCTTGTTGGGGTGACAGTATTTTTCGATATCTGCAAAGATGGCCGTCTGGATCTCCTTTTCAGTGAGAGCATTTACGGCAAGCCAGACGTCTTTCAAGACGCATTGCGGGCCAATCTTGTTGCCTTCAGAATCAACCCGATCGACCAACCATACACGCGCCATGCGACCAGAAATGTTGTTCGAGCGATATTCAGAAATAACTTTGACAGTGCGGTAGAACTTGGCCGATTTCCCATCAGAACTGGGGATTGTGAAAGTGTACTGACGCTTCTTGCCTTCGACCAGAGTGACGTTGGGATCGTAGCCGAGTTCTTCGTCTGTTGCGAATAGAAATGACAGGAACACCTTGACAAGTAATTTCGGATTCTAGAGATTAATAGATCAGTAATGTTCGCCGATTCAAAAGAACCTCACAAGCATACCTCGACAAAGTTAAATTGTCTCGAAACAGCAGAATGAGAGCGACAGTGATACCACAGCGTTGCCTTGTCGCCTTCAAAGGTCATCTGAAACCACTAAAAATCAGAAATATTGCCTTTTCACAGTCTATTTCTACTACGTAACCCCATAGGTGAACATTCGCCGCACGTCATCGTTCATGATTTGAACATTTGCCGATACTACCTGACGGTTGTTCTTAAAGGAAAGGTTGGCAAAAAGCATGTGTAAAAATATTGCATAACACTTACTGAATTCCTGTTGGCGGCGGAGACGTTCTGCTCAATAGGCACAGCAATATACTTGGTGTGTAAATCACTTCCTTCATGGGAAAAGCAGGCATCTATCCTGCTTTTAGAGTCCCCTATATCCGATGAAATGACTGTCTGCGGACAATGGAGATACTGGAAATTGTTGCGAGCCCTGCCGTCACATGTCTCGCTATAGCCCCCAACGGCATCAGCAATAGTCTTCAAGGGAGCAAATACTGTCTTTTCCACAGAGCCGTGGCTACCAGGCCGTTTCATGTAGTCGGTGAATCGAAGACCAGGAGTATCCGGATACCCAACCGTTAGCACAACTTCCGACAATATGGGGTGGCCTGTGTTGTCGTCAAGTTTATGAAGTGGCTTAATTTGTGCGCATTGTCTAGGCGTCATAGGAGCCTGTTTGGGATGGAAACATTCACCAGCGTCGCCATTGGGAGCATGATCCTTGCAGAGAAGTCTCAGGACACATTCTTCAACAGCTGCTTCTGAAGGCTCAAATGGAAGGTAATGCTTGAAGAAAACATCGACACTGCACTCGATGAACTCGTCATTCATTTCTAATGCAATCTGTGACTGAAGGATGGAAAGATTTTCGTTTGTGTTATCCGCGCAATTGGTTTGGGGTGTTTCCGAGCGTCTACTGAAGTCTTGTCACCCTGAAGGAAGAAAGAGCAATGGCTGAAGCCACACACCTCGGCTCATTGGAGTCGGCATCCACTTTCGTTGCCAAAGCAGCATCTGCGGAAATCTTGGATGCTGTGACTCCTTTATCGCTTGTAGAGTCATTTGAGTCGTTGTTGATGGCGTGTTCTACCAGAAAGCCTGCATCAGGGGTGGTGCTAGTATATGTAATTGTTGAAGGTGCGGCAGCAGTGGCACCATCGTGATTTAAACCAGTTACAGACAACGTGCTGGTAGAGGTACCCTCAGAGGTAGACATAGAAAAGAATGAACGGGAATATTACTGTTATGTGCTGGATACTTATTCAAGGGGAGAGGAGACGCGTAGAGTTGCCAGTGCCTGTTTGGTTTAGTCTGAATCCCGTGACGGCGCAAACCAGGTGTCAACGAAATTTCTCGGTGTTTCTTGTCTCCTCCGACAGCGAGACAGTGAAATACCGTTTATGCCCACTTTCAATGTTCCAGTTCTAATCATACCACCACAATGTATTTTGTTGGTTTATCTGTATTGTCGTTTTAAGTCACTGCTCTGACTTCATGTCAATGTAATAAACTAGCCGAGGTCCAGGCGGTCGTTTCAATGGGGATAAGAGAAGGAGCAACAGACACTCAGCGGGTTGGGTTTCTTCCTTCCAAGTCCCTTCGATATTTTCACTTTATTGCAGCTAGAACGCTCTCTGCGTTGAAGCGGTTAGCTATTGGTAAGACATTCAACCCATTCCATTTCAAACTAAAAAGCCACTAAATCAACTTGTCCTAATGTACAGTCATTATTAACAACTTTCTACAGTTCACATCCACTCGTTATTTGGCTTGCACATTCTTCCCTTCCTTAAAGAATTCAAGCAGTGTGTGCTTCCCGACAAAGAGGCGGCCTTTTGCAGCGGCCTCCGCATCATTAAACACAGCCTCTTCAGTCCCTTTAGCCACATCCGCGTCCAAGGCTGCCAATAATTTGGCGTAATCGGCTGGTGCCCCGACTTGGGTGTACAAGGCCGCTTGCTCTTCGATAGTGTTGCGTTTGTAAGTGATCGTTCGGCCCAGCACAGAAGATATGATTTTTGCCGCCTGTTTTCAGAGGGATGATATGATTAGCACCAGTAGATTGCTGACAAGTGCATGAAACTCACATCTTCGTAGGTGAGGAGCTCGGGCCCCACGACGAAGATACTGTCGTTTGGACTTTTCTCCGCGGTTAAACCCTCGAATACCGCTTGGGAGATATCCTCTGTCGAGACAAAAGGTACTTTCCCATCTTGCGCCGCTGAGAATATTGTGCTGAAATTCGTGATGCCCAAGTTGTCGAAATTTTCTACATGTTCAAAGCGGGAGGCAAGGAATATTCATGGTTAAAATCTGTCACTATAGGAGAGAGAAACGATGTATTGCTTACGAATGAACCAAGTAGGCCTCACTACCACAAAGTCAACACCAGCATCAATCAACTGCTGATGCACGACACCAGCCGGGAACGGCGAGTTCGCATCTGGCCCAACGACAGTGGCCGACATTAGCGCGAAGCGCTTCACCCCTTTCGATATCGCAAGCTCGACGAACTTGGTGTGCAACGCGACGTCGGTGCTCGCAGGCGGGCCGACGATGTACACCCGGTCGACCGGGGGGTCAGCGGTGTCGAACGCGGCTTCGTGCGTCGAGGCGTCGTTCCAGTCGAATTTGACGGCTTTGAATGGCGCGGGGGCGACCCCTGTGCGTGTCGCGATGAGCACTGGGTAGTTCGCGGCGTGCAGAAGCTTTGCGAGGCCCAGTCCGGTCCTGCCAGTTCCGCCTGTGATGAGAGTGGTCATGGTCCTAGGTTTAACGTTTATGTTCTTGCTTGGTTTGCTTGGAGGTAGGGGCTGATGAAGATGGGGTTTAAATTGGCTTAAGCCAGATGTATTTTATAGTTTGCGGGGTGTGGGGCAAGCACAACAAACACTTGCGCGATCGCGTTTATGCGATGACAAATTCATATATTGTTCCGTTCTCAGCAGCTTCCCTTTCGGTTGAATTGCTCGATAAGCACGTAGGCCATAAGACTGCGAATTGTGATCTTGATAAAACAAACAAACAAGCAACACTTGAAATGGAAACTAAACATCGACCATAGATTCCGCATGCGCAGAAGAGCATTTTACGTTTGTCACAACATTACCTGTTGCCGTCGCCGAAAAGAATGTCGTCATCCGTATTCAACTCGCAGTTTCGTGGCTGTTACACAGTTACAGTACCCTTTGCATGGCGCTCCGAGATACAGACCTCGACGTCCGACCCCGGGCCCTCACGCTCGATCAAAAAGGCTTACTCACCCTACAACAGTTACGTCGAATTGACAGGATTCAGAAGGTGGAAGCTGCGGTGAGAGTTGCCCAAAGCTTACAGATGCATCAGGTACTAATGAGTAATTGAAGGTGGATAATTTTAGATCCATCGGACTGAATGTGGATACCGTAGATACTTAGAAAAATTAAGCGCTGAGGGTACTCAAATTTCTTAACTTTAAAGTATTTTCGATATATCGGAGTGAATGTGGATACCGTAGATGCCACCTTTAGGTAGATTAAGCGCTGAAGATACTCAACTTCAAGGTCAATTGTCAATTTCCAACCATGTCATTGCACATTGTGAAAAGTTCAAGAAAAAAATTGAGATTAATTGAGATGCATGCAAAGGGAGGTATGGGTATACTGTACAAAATAAAATGAGGGGTAGCTAGTGCTAATGCTAATGCTAATGCTAAGTAGCAGCGGTATAAATGCTATGATGATCGATGACGGTAAAAAGAGAGAGAGAGGTGGATTTTAGTGACTATGAGATTCGAGTATTAGATCAATAGAGTAAAAATTAAGCGATAAACAAGCAAGGAACAGAAAGGAAAGGAAAGGAAAGAAAGGAGAGTGTGGGATATTGTTCATACGCGTCAAAAAAAAAAAAAAAAAAGAAGAAGAAGAAGAAATGCGACGGAAGTAGAGGTTGGTATAATACAGACGTTTCTTACAATTTTGCGGATCGACGAAAGCAAAAAGAAGCCAAGAAAAAATGAGAGGCGGTGAGGTTATCTGAATCCAATGGCACGGCGATTAAAGAAAAAAAGGAAAAGGAGAAAACAAATGATTGTACATGTGCATGAAGCTTCGAAACAAGAAAAGAAAAAAAGGAGAAGAAACAGACAAAGCACGGAAATTCACAACACCACACCACGATCTGCACCAACATCCACATCCAACATCCACCACTCACTCCCACGAACTAACAACATCCCCAGTCAACGCACTCGTAAAGCTCGACCGCGCGCTATAATACTCCCCCGAAAAACTCGAGTCGGAAAAGTACACGTCGTTTGAGTTGCTGACCACGCTGAGCACCGAGTCATGCTGGGCATGGACAGCACGGAACGACGTCGGCGAGGGCGAGGGCGACGGGGATGGGGATGGAGATGGAGACAACGATGGCAGAGTCTGCGGCGCAGTCATAGTTGTAGTCATAGTCATAGTCGTAGTTGTAGTATTTGTAGTCATTGGCTGCTGCTGCTACTGCTGCTGAGAAGATATCAAAACCACCTTTGACAATCCCGAAACCGGAGAGAGCGCCGTGGGCGTAACCTCCGCAGACGACACAGACACAGCCGATTTCGCCGACGAACTCGACGGCATCCTGTGTAGATTGCATGTACCACTATCACCATCATCATCACTAGCACTAGCAGGAGCACTAGCAGCCACAGACGACGAGGTGTCGATCCGCAACGTCGCGGTCGAGTTCAGCCTGCGCGCGCGCGAGACCGGCGCAGCCAGCATCGTCGTCCTCGCCGTCGTCGCTGTCGTTGTGGTGTTTAGGGCATCGCCGAACACCTCCACGCTGCGCAACACTGCATTTTTGGGCGGCGGCTCGTCGACGCCTGGTAACACACCGCACGACTTGGTATGTCTCAACCCACCAGCACCAACACCCGCGCCAACCGCAACAGCCGCACGCGCAACCGAGCTGGACGAAAGCGACGCCGAGCGCGCGCGCGAGGCCCACATCTCCATCTCCATCTCCATCTCCATCGACGCCGACGCCGACGTCGACATGTACGCAGAGGACGACGAGCTGGCGGAAACGGCGGAAGCGAACGACGCCGACGCCGCGGACGAGGACAAGAGCAGCGAAAGCGAAAGCGACGAGCGCGCTGTCAATGCTACTGGGAATCCAGTGCTCGATACCGTTGACGCGCTATTTCTCCGCTGCGCCTGCGCCTGTGCCTGCTTCTGCGTCTGCGTCTGCGTCTGCGTCTGCGTCTGCGTCTGCGTCTGCGTCTGCGTCTGCGTCTGCGTCTGCGTCTGCGTCTGCGTCTGCGTCTGCGTCTGCGTCTGCGTCTGCGTCTGCGTCTGCGTCTGCGTCTGCGTCTGACTGTGATTCTTACACTGACTCTGAGCCTGATTCGAATTCAAATTCAAATTCAAATTGGACGCCACCAACGAAGGCGAAAGCGACGCGCGTCTCTGTTCCCTCTGCTGCTGCTGCTGTTGATGCAAAAGAGGCAGCGGCAAAGGCAACGGCCCCATAGGTGGCGGCGAGAGCGGTACAGCGCTACAGCGGCATGTACCGCCATACTATTACTCTGCCTGGAGCGGGTTTTGACTCGTTTCAGCGAGTGCGCTGAGTGCGCTTGTGTGTGCGCTTGTGCGTGTGCTTGTGCGTGTGCGTGTACATGTGTGTGTGCGTGCGTGTGCGTATGTGGAGGTTTGTGTAGAGGTTTGCGTCTGTGGTGAGGATGGCGGGGACGCTGTACAGGCGTTTGCTTGTTGTTGTGGTTGTGATTGTGATTGTGGTTGAGTTTGGTGTTGGACAGACGGAGCGCCCGATGGATCTAAAGCTAGGGCAGGGCTAGCCGTAGCCGTAGACGTACGCGCCGCGAAGAAATGCTGCTGCTGTACCGTCGGCGACGCAGACGCAGGCGGGATCGCGAACGCAATAGGCCGCGACACCCCTATCTGCCTAGCCTGCTACACGTAGGGAAAGAGAAAAAAAAACCATAAAGATATGATGTCAGCTTTTGAGTCTACTTTTTCCTCATAGAAATGAAGATGATGATGAAAGAGGTGAAACGGGAATGTAGGATAAAGTGGAAGAAATGGAACGAGAGAGAAAACGAAAGGGAAAACGAAAACGAAAAAGAAAGGAAAGACTAACTTTCACTCCATGCCCATCTCTATCTCTATCCACTGTACTCGCTTTGTGCACTTCACCCACTCTCCACACCCACCACACCCACCTCGCCATCATCATTCTCATCCTCGTCACCTACACCATCTTTCCCCTGCACAGCACGCGAACTCCGTCCATCCGCCTCCGTAATAACGAACAAAGGCGTGCACGGCGTAACAGGCGCGCCGCTCTCTGTGCTTGATAGGGAGAGAGAGCGTGAAAATCTCGGTGGGAGCTGCTGCTGCTGCTGATGTTGATGCGGCTGGTGTTGGTACTGTTGTTGGAGTGGAAGAACAGGGCTCGGACTTGTAGGCGATGGCGATGGGGAAAGCGAAAGCCACGGCGAAGGCGAAAGCGGTGGCGAAGGAAGGATAGGGGACGATAGGGCTGCTATTGCTGATGACAATGGCAATGGTAGCGGATGAGGCACGTTTGCAGGTCTACGCCGTGAGGACGACGACGCTGACGCTGGTGATGGCGATGGTGCTGGCGACAGAGACGAACGCGTCGATTTCACAGACATCGACGTCGACATCGACGCCCTCTCTTCATATCCCACGCCTGCGCGCGCTCGCGGTCGTGCTGGATAACGAGCGGGACGTACGGCGTGAACGTGTTCGCGTCCGCGTTCGCATTTGAACTTGAATTTGAGTTCGAGTTTGATATCCCGCCTTCGTTGACTTGTTCCACAGAGCCAGCTCCTAGATCTTCATACTCCGCACCTCCACCCGAAGGCGAATACAAAGACGAAGATAACCCAAACTCGGCTCCAAAATCCCGCGCCGCATCCTTCCTAGCACAGAGCGCGACAAAATACGAGGACGACGAGCCGATGAGGGAGTGTGCGTCGTCGTGGTCGTAGTCGTGGTCATGGTCATGCTCTTCTTCATGTTCATGTTCGTGTCTTTCGTCCACCTCTGCCTCGCCATCTGCATTTACACCCCCACACACATCAACATCAACACCGACACCACCATCCGCTCTCACAGCACTCTCACACGAATACACCGACGGCGACTCTTCCGACCTGCCTGACCCGCCTGGCCCCGACTCGTACCCGCGCCCATCATACTCGTAGTCCCTCTCATACAGCGCATACCCTTTGTTGAAGTTCTTAAAGCCAAAGATGGGACCGTCGAGTGCGCGCGCTGGGAGTGTTGTCTTTGTCTTTGGTCTTGTGGTAGTAGTGGTGGTGTTGGGTGTGGTGGTGGTAGTTAGATGCTGATGACGTTGCTGGTGGAAGGAAAGGGAGTGCGGAGAACCAATATCGATAACCGCGCGCAGATCCGCGCGTGGTGCGTATTTGCCTCCGCGTGCGTGTGCGTGCGCGTGCATTTTCACGTGCACTTGCACTTGCATCTCCATCTCCCTCTCTCTCTCTTCCTCTTCCATCATCATCACCACCCCCACCGCACCCCGCCCCTTACTCCTCCTCCTACTGCGCAACATCCCACCCCTCGAAGTCGACATCGACACGTCCGACACTGAAGCTGAAGCTGAAGCTGCACATGTCGTTCCATGGGTAGGAAACGGGATCGGGGGTGGGGTTGGTGATATGTCTTTCTGTTCTTGTTCTTGTTGTTTACCGTGCGCTGGTGTTGAGGATGGTGCTAGGCTGAGGCTGGTGCGGTCGCGGTTGTGGTTGCAGATACGCTCGATAACACCGGCAAAGGCGACGGAGCCAGCGCCGGCGAAGCAAAAGACGGCGAAGAGGGCGAAGTCGACGCAAAATCCGGCGAAGAAGGCGAAACCGAAACCGAAACTGAAGGCGAAAACGAAGCGGGAAGCTCAAACTGATACTCGAACGCCGTGTCGTGTTTATACTCCAGCGCGAGCTCGAGCTCTAGTTCCTGTCCATCCGCATCCTTCTGTTCATCCTTACACACACACACGCTCGACGCAGACCCAGAACCAGACTCAAATCCAACCCCCGCCCCCGTCCCCGTCCCCGTCCCCGCTCCTCCTCTCATCACCACCAATCCCGCCTGACATCCACCCGCACCCACTCCCACTCCCACACCCACACCCACACCCACACCCCACCTTCCACCCCCACTTCCACTTCCACTCGCACCCGTGCCTGATGCGTGGGTATGTTCTGTTTTATAAACTGATTTCAATCTGTCTTCATACCTTTGCTGCTGGGTCGGCGGCCTCGCACAAAGCATGAGGCATGGACGCGTGATTGATTGACCAAGGTGCGCGACAGGTGGATGTAGTCGTAGTTTTTCCTCACGATGAGACCGTGTGGAAAATTTAAATTCGTGGTATGAGTCTTCCCAATTCGGAACTTGACAATCAGAACGTGCTAACCTCATCCACCTGTAATTTCCATTGTTCTTTGAGGCATGTCTTTTCTTTTGAACGTACTTGTCAGGTGGCTGAGCATCCGACTTCCAAGGTGACCTCGTACGTCGAATACTCGCTTGGAGAAACTTCGTTTAATACTCAGAAATATTTCTCGTTGCTTTCTAAATCGAAAGAATTATTCAGTCTGGAACACCTGGAAGGCGACCCCATATTGAAAACGGAATGACATGTACAGCTGGTAAAATTTGTACACATAGCGCACCATAAATTATTGTCGAGAAAAATACGGATGCAATGGCATGCCTCAGACCACAGGTTTGAACTTCCAAAATAAGTTGACAGCGAGCACAAAGAACTTCAAGCGGCTATATCCATGATCTGGATAGAGTTTGCATGGATGCTATGCTATTTGTGTCTACTTGTGTGCTATAGAACACACTGCTATATGAATGACATATCTCACGAATCATATTGCCACGACAAATAATATCTTGGATACATAGAGCTTCAATGTGGCAGCCTTACACATAATGACAGTATTCATGTCTGTGATAGCATTCCATTTATTTTCCAATGCCATAATAGTTGACAACTATCACTGAGCTAAAAGCATTATCTATTGAGCTTGGAGGACAATCGATTGTAGATCACCGTTTAGCTTGAGTCTATATAGTAATGGCGGTGTAGCGAACGCGTGACGTCAGTCTATACTCTAAATCTAAATTAACCCCTAATGTGATCACATGATGCAAATATGTAGCAACACCGGATTCTCTAAAGGACTAACAACTTATTCCTGGACGTCATCATCGACATTCTCAACTCCAACAACCCCAGATCTTTAAGCCTCGGAACATTGTAGACAATTTTATTCACTTAACATCCGTAGAAATCAAATGGGCGATCAAAACGCTTCACAGGGGCAAAGTTTTGGCGTGGCTCTTCCGGTAAAGTAGTCCACATTAAACGAACTTCATCCTTACTTGGTCTATTCTTAGGAACAAGTAGAGAGAATATCCAGTTTTTTTGACGCACACCTTGAGGTCATTAGCGATGCAAGTAGTCTGATGCACTTCATTTCAATAAACTACTGATATTGCAATCATCAGCAAAAGTGCTCGGATCCCCAAATGCCTTGACAAGGCATTTGGAGGCGTCCAAAGGCCCCAATGCCCGAAAGGCATTGTGCGGTTCGTAACGAGAGACTCCGAAGACTGAAAGGCTTCGAATTATTTATTCCAAGCAAATGATTTAGGTAGTACTAAATATAGCCAAATCATTTGGTTAAAATTTGAGTGTCCGTAACATTTAGGCAACATTTGGGAGTCCCAAAAACATTTGGCAAACATTTGCCAGTGTTTAAATGTTTTACACAGTTCACATGGTTCATTATTTAGTGGATCCCTCAGATTATCATAGCAAGTAAAAAGAACTTGTTGCATTAAGAAAACTTATACTACAACATGACTCCAAAAGGTACAGAGAAGCGAGAAAGTGGTTAAATAACAAAATGATGCTGAGACGATGTCATCAATAGATGGTACCCATGAATTATAGGAGCTACTTTGGTCGCATAATGTAAGCAAGGTGTGTGTGCAGAAGTGCGCATATACTCACCTAAAAGTTTGGGAACTAGTGAATGATTATATACCAAGCCGGATATCCAGTAGATCTAAGGCAGAAGGAGAACGGTCTACGGAAAGGCAGATACATGGTCAGTTGAGGATGATCTAATCAGAAAGGAAGTGGCAGAATTACCTGTGAGTTAGATTCAGCTATGATATACGAAGACTTAGAGTTGAAAAGTCCAAGCCCAAGTCCCACCAAGCGTCGCCGGAGTAGTGAACATGAGAGTATGTGGAAAGAAAGAAACGGGGGTTGAAAGAGATTATTATGCACAAACAAACAAATATTTGATCTCCGATTCACTCCGATTCACGCTGATCGCATTGTGACTTCGTTGACAGTCGAGAAATTGTACAGACCGGGTGACCAACTGTACAGAATTCTAATTAGAACTAATGTGGCTGTATAGCCAGTAAATTTTGGTGTGGATGAATTATTTCATCAGCATTTGAAAGTCCTGTAAACATTTCTCATAACCGAAGTGTAAAACCAAATGTTTTGTGACCTCTTTTAATTTTGTTAAATGATTCCTTCAAGGTTGCACAGTGTACAAATTTTTTTTTGTAAATTGTAGTTACTAGAAATTATTTGGTGCTTGTTTTGTGATTCAAAAATGTTTGTGGGGCCTCCAAATGACCACCAAATGATTTGAGTGTTCCCAAATGTTGCCCAAATGTTTTGCGTGACATTACTGTGTCACGTAAAACATTGGCATGCCTTATAAGGCTCCCAAGGCATTTGGGGGTCTGGTCACTTTTGCTGATGATGCAACATACAGATGCGGGAGCTTTACACGGCCCACATCGCCTTGGAACGAGAGTTTGCCTCCAAGCTTCAAGTTTTGGCTCGTAAAGCTTCGGAGAAGAAAACTAAAGTGTTTGTCAGGGTACGTATTGGTGCCACCCCTATCCGTTATCGTTATCTGTTACGGTCCCACGCTGTCATGCCTTGTTCTATCTTTGTGTTCGGTCCCACGTCTATCGTTCTCCTGTTTCATCTATTGATAGTTGTCATATGTCGAGTACTCTGGTCCGGGAAGTAGTTACTCCGGTCTCCATGTATATATAGGGTCCTGGGGTCAGTAGTCAGACCCCAGCTTCGATATCAACTTGGTCTTTGGGCACTCTTCTCTCTTGACTTAAGTCGATTCCTAACAGCATATCGAAGCTACCCAACGTTGCCCTGGTACTCTATCCACTGCAGCGCTCGTCTACTCCACTCTACCTTGCCCCCACCTACTATACTCTATGGCCGACCCTCCTTCGCCTTACGATGGGTTCATGACGATGTCCCTTGAGGACCGTTTCGCCCTTCTCTTTAGGGCGCAGCAAGTCCGGTTTGACGCCGATAAAAAGGTTGATGACCGACTGTCTGCCATCGAGTCTAAACTTGAACGCCTCACAGCCTCCCTACCCAAACCGCCTGCCGCTCCCACTCCCTCTGCTCGCGCATCTCGCGCTCGACGCACCTCTAGGAAGGAACGCCCGGCTGCACCTACCTCTACCCCTACTACAGGGCCCCCGCACTCCCAATCCATCCGCTCTACTACTACCAAAGCCGCCCTCGAGAAGATCGTCGCTACCCTGTCTATTGCGGACGAACAGGCTGGCCATGTCATAGGGCGCGCGGGAACTGGCTTACGCCAAATCCACGACATCTCGCACGCAAAGATCTCGGTCTCCCCCGTCGTCACCTCCGGTTTGCGTGCCGTCACTATCAGGGGCACCGCTCGTGAAGTTGGTGATGCTCTTTCTGCTATCAGCAAGCGGATTGCCCGTCGTCGCATCCGCAACCCTAGGTCCAAGAAGCCTAAACAGCCTCCTGCGCCCACTGCCGCCCCTCCTACCCTCGTCGTTGAACCTCCTTCTCCTACTCCAACCTCGAGCTCTACCCCAACTACGCGGACATCCCGTTCCGGGACGGCTTCTCCGCATTTGCCCACTCCTACGGCTGTCGACACTCGCTCCAGCCCATCCTCGTCGCTCGCCCCTGGTTCGCCTATGGAGGTGGACGCTCTCAGGGCTCCGCAGCAACACTCTGACGGTTACTCTCGCCCCGGGCCTGTTCAGCCTAGGGAGGGAATTCAGACCGCGCGTCGTGGCGGTGGACCGCCTCGTGTCTTTGGTGCAAACCGTCCACGGTGAAGACCAGGTCGTTGGGACACCGACCTTTAGAGGGGAGGTGATGTCAGGGTACGTATTGGTGCCACCCCTATCCGTTATCGTTATCTGTTACGGTCCCACGCTGTCATGCCTTGTTCTATCTTTGTGTTCGGTCCCACGTCTATCGTTCTCCTGTTTCATCTATTGATAGTTGTCATATGTCGAGTACTCTGGTCCGGGAAGTAGTTACTCCGGTCTCCATGTATATATAGGGTCCTGGGGTCAGTAGTCAGACCCCAGCTTCGATATCAACTTGGTCTTTGGGCACTCTTCTCTCTTGACTTAAGTCGATTCCTAACAGTGTTGTTGGTTTACGTGTTTGGCAGCAATCCCACCAAATCACAGGATACCAATATGCTCAAACAATGGTTAGAAATCAGTTTCATCTATTGTCATTCATCCAAGAAACTGAACATTCATAAGCACCCTAGAAAACACTTATGAGGGACTCATAACATCCTTAAGTACCACTGCTCAAGATCATATCAACTTTGCGGACAGGATGACGTCCCGGACAGTTGAAATCTTGAGAATACTCGAGAAGAGAAATGAAGAATCAAAGAAAAAAGTGCGTCATTATCAGGCATTCCATCTAATATATCCAATCTTTCTTCTTGTGCAGAAGATGGCATTTTTTCAAAAGTTGCTTTTTTGATCGGGATTGCGTTTATGCCGACCACATTAAGGTTTGTAGATCTTTCTCTGATCAATGGTCTGTCAAACCCTGAATACTTCATTTAATAGAATAAACAGAAGGCAAGCAATCCGCAATTACAGATAACCACAGGGATGGCTTCTAACTCTTTATCTTAAGTTGAATCATTCTGACAGAAGGAGATAGACAGGCAATTACTTTGGGAATTACCTTCTTCTAACCCCTCTTTCTTGGTTGTTATTAGGGGCGTGCAAGCAACAATAAACATGCCGAACGTGCAGCAAGGCAAGCCAAACAGCAACAAAACAATATGTTGAACTCTAAAAAGTAAGTAAATACGATACCATTAATAATGTGTAAGCTAAAGTCAACATTTTGGACATTTAAGCTCTTACTTGATTTTAATTGCCATTGCTAATTAAGCGAAGGGAAAATTCTACAATGAAAACGTGCCTAATTTTGAGAATGTGGGTATACTATGGTTCAATTTGGAAGATTACTACTCTAGGCTAACTTCTGCAATCAAAATCAGGAGCTTTGTAGGTTGTGTTATGTGAAACATTTCTGGACCCTGACTTTTTATTGCTAGAGTCTCTTCAGCGCCGTCTCATAGAATGTTTTGTCAAGATTGTCGTTCATTGTCAAAATTTGCAATTGATGCATCTTGACACACTCAAATCGCAAATCATTGATACACTTGCCAAATTTGAACAAGTTGACATTGTCAAGGATCAGGATCTTTTTATCGACCATAACAGAAGGGTGTTCATTGCACCTGAAGGTTGGACTTTTGAACCCTGTTCTGTGCACTATGACATGGTAATTCTTTCCAATAATACAGTAGCATAATTTTAATACTTTATCTAGGATGCAATGAGCATAGAACCGGCGCCGAAGGTCTTCATCCAGAATAAATTGAGACGTACCCGGGAAAAATTGGAGGAATTCACACCCTTGACAGAGTCTAAGCATATGGAAGAAGACATAATTATAATTACTGTGCACTGATTAAATTGATCCTTAGGTGCCAAATACAATAAACTGTTGTTACAACTGTTGTCCTACACAGTGGATATCTTAGTGGGACCTATCGACGATTTGACAGATGTAACTAAAAACATACTTATTTTTGGTGCCTTTACTGACCTGGATAGAATCATTTGGAAGCTGAACACCAGCTGGTATTTTACACAACTTTGGAACAAATTTTGAAGACGGAAATTTAAACAATTGCCAATATACTTGGTGGTAGGTCTCACTTGGATGTCATGAAATGTCTTCTTTGTCAATCTTTATTCAAACTATTTTAGATGACAAAAGTGCCTCTCACCCTTATTCCTTCAAAAGTTCTTCATTTTCAATTCCAACTTCATGTGCTTATTGTAAGGTGGGTAACCCCAGCTAATATTTAGATGCCTGATGAACCTAAAATGCTTTTCAGTCATTGATATGGGGTCTCAGCAAACAGGGAAAAACCTGTTGAACATGCGGAGTTTCTGTACATGCTAAATGTGAGCTCAAGGTAAGTTGATTTCTGTCTCTGGATCAAGTGCCACAAACCAAAAATCTGGCGATTGGCCAGATCCCTGCAAACTGCGAAAAAGGAGCAGAAAAAAAGGCAACCTCATTTCTCAGGTGAAGTGTAAACACTGGTCCGGGTGGTAAAAATACCTTCAAATTGAAATTATAATAAGCTCCCGCTAACATGAATTAATAGAATCCACACCGGCGATAACACCGTCAGCGTCGTCCTTTGTTCAATTGATTTCATCCGACCAGCTTCCTAAAGAAGATATTAATGCAAAGGTTTTGTTTGATTTCACACCCACGTCCGAATTTGAACTTGGAGTACATGATGCGTCACTGTAGTACCAATATGGGCCACTGGTCCGGGAATTATGATCTGTTGACAATTGGTGGATTAGAGGGCACAATGGTCCGTGTAGTTGAACCAGACAATGGGTCTGGATGGGTGAAAGTATCTGATGGCACAGGGGATAGTGGGTTGGTACCGGCCTCATACATAGAAACAATCCATGACAATCAGGGGCAAAAAGGAACTCCTGAAAAGGATGTTGCAAGGCGGGGTATATCATAATGAACTAAGTCAGAAGGTAAACTAGCAGACAGCTGACCGTTCACGTCCTAGTTCGGGCGTTATACTCTTATATATCCCAAGGAAGTGACTAACTCAGTATTGAGCCAGGGGATGTACTGACGCTGACAATGGGTGGCAAGAACTATAGTAATGGGTGGTGGGAAGGTATGTATGAATTATAGAGCGCAGGAACCTTGCTGACTGGCAATCTAGGTTTCGATGCATATGGAAAGAAGAGTATTTTTCTGAGCAACTACGTGAGTTGCCTTGTTGTCAAATTAAATTTTGCACGACAAGAATGACAAGACTTACACGCTTCATAGGTTGAATCAATGTAGAGTAGAGTAAATGTAGTCCTTGTAGATAGTCTGGGGATACGCATGGTTCGTTATCCGCTTAAGTCTTGAGAGAAAGAAATCCGATTTTGATTGTTTACATTCGAACATAAGTGCCTTAGTGCCCCTCGTCCATGCCCCAGCCAGAAAGGAATAAATTAAAGGCAATGCCAGCAGGTGAAAACGAGTAGCGACCCAAGGTTGGTTTTGGCCATGAAGGATAAGCCAGGTGGGCAGAAATTAACCTTATTGTGAGATGTTTTTCTATGTCCGATTCTATAAGGAGGATGAGTCAAACTAAACAATTAAATACTATCTTTTTGAAAGTACATTCACTAACCGTTCAGCCACAAGATAAGCAGTACCCAAACCCTGACACAGAAGGGACCACAAAAGGTCCTTTAATTTAACCACCCATAGACAGAACATGTCTATGGATAGAGGTCGTGTCAATGGTCAGTCTTTTACAATTGTGGCCAGCATACGTAGATCGCTGCATCACCATTTGCCTAAGCAATTGTATGGGTTTTCGGGGAAATACTAATAATTTCAAGGAACAGCAATGACAGAGCTTCTTAAGTGTTGACAGTTACTAGACTGCACGATATGCAATCAGCCTCAGGGTAAAATTTTTTTTGCCCGTTTTGTTGTTGCCAAGTGAGGCTGAAAAACCAATCCGCTTTCTTGAAATTATAGAAGGAAGAAGAAGAAGCTACAGCTGAAAATTCATGGCACACAATATGGCATACAATACACTATAAAGCGTATGAGAGGCACCCTAATTGGTGACATAGAATTCTTTTCTTGAAACACTCCAAAGCCAGGGAAAAAGACAAAACCTTGGTCATACGTCATATCGACGGGGATGCAGCCTTGTCTCTAACAGATGTGGCTGAACTGCATTGCGGTTATTATGGGCCACAAAAGGTAGGTGGATTGCAGATGGGGAAAACAGGATTCTTTCTGGAATTCCATCACACAGGGTATGTGTTTTTTGAACACAGATGACAGGCCAAAATTTTCTGGAGCATAAAAAGGACGAGACAAGGTATAGTCAAGGTCAACAGATTCCCTTACTCTCACAGGCAAAGGATTCCTAGGAGCCAAGGCATCTCTCTCCGATATTCTAGCTTCGGATTTCCCCCAACCATCGCACGCTGTGCCCTTGCTGCTGTTTAGGAGGTATGCTCTCCGTGTCTGCTATAACAATAGACAAATTTAACAATGATCAAATGACAGTGCCCAAATCCCAGTGCAAGTATACTCTGACAACCTCGGGGGCAAGTTAGTTAAAGGTGTCCGGCATTACGACGGGCGTGCCATCCATGTCGTCCATGCCGGCCTACCCCTTCTATTGCATTGAACAGGCTTTACTGCTGATTCCAGACAGCTCATCCCGCTATCCCTAGGTATTGAGTAACGACTGTAGTTGGCACTAACAGTGATTATTGTTTAGATCCTTCAGCAGCGTTTGGGGTCTGATCCAGGACAGTCGACAACCAGAATCTAGCAGGACCAATACCGACATAGTCTCCAATCTGTGTGTCACTGTCCATCTCCGACCCATCAGCCCATACGCAGTCAGTGTCTCAAGACCATGAGGTTTGCTGCCGATTGTACAAAGTTCAGCCCAGTATCCCAAGGTATTTGATAACAGTTGTAGCTAACTGTTAGGAATCGACTTAAGTCAAGAGAGAAGAATGCCCAAAGACCAAGTTGATATTAAAGCTGGGGTCTGACTACTAACCCCAGGACCTTATATATACATGGAGACCAGAGTAACTACTTCCTGGACCAGAGTACTCAATATATGACAACTATCAATAGATGAAACAGGGGAACGATAGACATAGGACTGAACACAAAGATAGAACAAGGCATGACAGCGTGGGACCGTAACAGATAACAATAACGGATAGGGGTGGCACCAATACGTACCCTGACACTAACACCAGCAGTGTTCATTCTTGATATCCTCTAGCAGCATCTCAAGCCCTCAGCCCGGCATAGCCAGCATCCAGGACCCAACTGTCCGACCACTGACCTATATTCCAATGCTCCCGTCACTCCTCATTTCCAATATAGCATCAATGTAGTCACAGTCCCGAGTACTATGCGCACCTTGATAATCTGTATCCAGAATGTCAGATTCTGGTACTCTTGCGATAGATGACTATGATGACGCCTCCTCGGATGAGGGAGTGCATAACCAATATGTAGATTCATCTGTGCATTGGGAAAATGGACAAAGGATGAAGATCTTTGCTTTTGGTTGGTCCAGTTTATCTGCTTTCCAAGTGCTCTCCACACCATCCATCCTAGGCCAGTCCCTTTTTTATTTGCCTGGTCCCCAGTTGGTTTTTTTGCTTTGCTTTTGCTGTGCTTTCCAACAAGAAATTGTGGGGCGCCATTAATTGGGCAACCACCCCAGCATCATTCCAGATGATGAATGACAAGGGCTAGGCTGCCAGTTACAATACTGGTGTTGCATTGGGTCGTCCATTGGATTCTTCTTGTATGTTTTCTTCATGTAATTCTTGCTGTTCTTCCGAACAAGGAATTGGTCTATCGAATAAGCCATTGCTATAGGACCGTTCCCAATGTCGTGCAACAAGGATTGTCCAGTGTCGAATACGTGTTGAGTCGTTATTGTCCTACTCCTCAAGCGTCTTGGACCTGACAAGCTCGAAAAACTACAGGTCAAGAGTCTGTCCATAGGTGTTATCTTCTCCAACCATTTTCAGACCACTCCTGACAGCAACATTGATTTCTGTATGAAAGGCTAGGAAATGTATCTGGTAAGAATATTCTTTCTCGCAAAGAGCTTTCACTGACTATGATTTGTTTGTTCACTCACTGGCAGGAAATTGAATGGCGAATGGCGGGAGATAAAGGAATGTACACCTGTCCTGAGAAGCTCCTTTCTCATACCTTTCTTCCTAAGGACCGGCACTGAGGCGCTCTCACAAGCAATATTTTGTTACTCTGATTGGATGTCACCTTGAAGGTATCTCGTCCTTAGAATGGAGAGAGAAAAGATATTTGGAGCTGGTTTTTAGGGAGCTTGCATATACAGAAAAAGTGGCCCTATTCAGGGTTCTAACGCTCATAATTTATTAGGCTCAATTGTATTATTTTCTTTTTGGAAAATTTCGGTACTTTGGTCGATGTAAAGTTAGAGTTTGATTATCACGTGAACCACCGCGGTGGACAAGTAGATGAAATCCGGATCTGAGAATGGTTCTTGTACATAACCTGTCCTGACATAAGTATGGCCAATTTCGAGTGGTTAGGAGTTTACAGAAAATGCCATTTATCTATCTAGCAATACAGTAATACAGATATACATGCCACACAATTCCGAGAGTAGAAATACGCAATGGGGTAGCCCAGGTATACATTAACGCCCTCCCCCTACCATCGTCCGCATGTATGCTTGTGGTCCATTGTTCATGGAGCCATATCCACCAGGTGTCATGGCAGGTTGTATACCAGCTGTCATAGGACCCAACGTCATCGACGTCGGCTGTGTTTGCTGGCTGCTACCATTGTTGGGTCCAGGTGTTTGGTTGTGAGCGTCCCTTACTGAACCTCTATCTTCTCTCTCGGCGATCGTAACCCCTCCTCTTGCGGGATCAGTCAACCTATTTGACATCGAAAAGGTTTGTCCAAGACCGTATAGCTTCCCTGAATACTCTGCGTCATCAATGTGATCATCGAAGTAAATTTCTTGCATCTTGAAGAAAATTGAAGCTGTCAGGAGAGAGTCAGAGCCAGTTTGCTCATGCTGACCCGTGCTGATGCGCATGACCTATGATGGTTTTTGAGAAATCAATAAATAAATCATGTTTGAATACGTACGCCGAGGTCGTCTGCAACTTCTTGCAAGCCACCTTTGAGGGCCTTAGACGCCCTCATCAGGAACTTGATGTCGTAAACGGTGGGAAATCATATTTTGAGAAGTAAAAAGAAGGCATCTTCGTTTGTCGGTAGAGATTCCGCTGTCAAAACTTTCACGAAATATCCAAAATCATAGCCGCTAGAATCCAATAATTGTCAGCAAGCTCTGTAAAACAAACTGTTCAGAAGACACGAAGCCTAAAGAAGGCTCTTCCAATAGCGCGTTGTGCGGTGGATGTCGGAATGGCTAACAGCAACTAGTTAGGGCAGACCACACACCTGCGGAAAGATATCCATTTTGTATCGTGCGATAGCACCATGCCCGACGTAATCATAAGTTCGGCGAAATCATTGGGAAGGATCCCAAACTCCTCATGGCGTCCGAAATCAATACCAGCTTTTTGCAATTGTTCCACAGAGTCAGGCGTGAACATATCATCACTGGGTTGTTAAATAACAGGTTCGTCAGTGTGGTTACAGTATAAACAGAACAGAAGAACACACGTCAAACTGAATCAAAAATTAAACTGCCATGTTGAGATTTCCTGTGGAAACTCCCCGTCCTCGTTCGCCAGCGTGATCCCAACTTGAATGATCTTGAGCAGGTCAACATTACACCGCATAGTTTGATAATGGTAGTCCGAGGAAGTCTTAAAGTTTCCTATTTGACGAGCGACGACTCCCAGAAATTCGGTGTCCTACTAGTGGCATTGGATGAGCGATGTGTTGGAAATATATGTGGACTGAGATACGACCATTGCGACATACGGGAAATGTTCTATCAGATCGCGGATGACTCTCATTTCCGCCTCTAGATTAGGTGCCCATACATCGCGTATTCCCGTGAGGGAGGACAAAAGGTAGAGGACAAGTTTGGTGCTGGAGTTGCCGGGAGAGCAATTACGAACGTTACAGGATTAATTACATAATTTTTTTTGCTCGCGATAAGCTACATATATAATTAAATATTTGTGTAAATTTAATGTATTGCGGCCAAAGATTCAACTTTGACGACGCTTTGTGTGCGGTTGGGGTAGGTGTAGATTGTTCTTCCGTCTTTTCTGTTGTCTTTTCAGTTGCCTTGTCCACTTTCTTCGTCTTCGTCTTTCCTTTTGTCTTTCCCGTTTTCTTTCCTTTTGTTTTTCCTTTATGTGTTTAGTTGACGGGATGAGGATGTGAATGAGGATGAGGACGGTGGCGCGGACACCCAACCAGATAGAGGTACACGCAGAGTATCGCGGGCCGCCTCAGCGCGCGTGAGCGTGCGCTCCCTCTCCTTCCCTTGTTCCTTCGACCTCTCCCTCTCCTTTTCCTTTTCCTTATCCCTCGACCTCGACTCCGCCCTCATCCTGTGTAGATTGCCTGTACCACTACTGTACCACTAGCACTAGCAGCTGCAGATGACGAGGTGTCTATCCGCAACGTCGCCACAACCTGGGTATTCGGAAGACTCCGAAAGACGCTGTTTAAATGATTGTCGATTGTCAGCGAGAGAAAAGTTATGTCGTCGTTAATCCAGTATGATGAGCATGTTGTGCAGGGTCAACCTTGATGTGAAACAAACTTCATTGCAGGAAATGGATATAGTGCATAAAATGATACAAAGTGACGATATCAAAAAGAGAGATTGAGGGTGTTATTTATCTACATCGAAATGAGCTACGGACCTCCAGTTTTTGACCTAGTGCCCAACTTGGATCGACGCCCTGTCGTCTATTGTCCCGGTGTTGGATTGCCTTCCGGCATTTGAGCCGCCGCCTGCGTTAGGATCATCCCGCGTTTTGATGCGCTTAGCCCTTTGCCGTTCCAGGGTAGCTTCTACGTCTTCGTCAGTCGGGCCTGGTTTAAAAGATTCTGAGGGTGCCGCCTTGCCAATGTCTGGATTGGGTCTCTTACGACTAGAAAAAAGTGAGGGAGCACCGGGCGCTGCTGTAGCGCCATCGGCAGGCTGAACAGAGTTGGGGCCATCAGCGGGGATGTTCATCACAAGAGGCGTTTCCTCCCAAGCGGAGCCGGCGACACTCTCGAGTAGTTTAAAGCAAAAATGGAAGCGGTCTACAATGATAGCATAAGATAGCGTGTCTCTGAGTGTGTCGTCCCTTGCTCGTTCTGAATACGCAATATTCATGGCAGATCGTATGTAGTCCACCATGAGATGCATAAATGAGATTGATGGGAGCATGATATCTTCAAGCGTGATGCTGGACGAAGCCCTCAGAAAGCGTATCCTCTCAGAAGTAGGCACGACATCATGTTGAAAAACTTCGTTGGCCCAGGTCCTGGAAGGTTGGTGGCTGACACGTGCGGTTAGAGACCACACTAAAACCCACCAAAGCGACTCAAGATCATGTTGAAAATTATAGATCACCGAGTTACAAGACATATCGTTCTGCGAAGTATTTTTCCTGCGGGCACCAAGCTGGGCGAGTTGTTGTTTGGCGACAAAAAGAGATGGATCGCGAATTGCAAATTCTATGTCGTTCTTGTTGTCGATTCGATTATATATATAAAATTCTTGCATTATTTCGATAGGCATGAAAAAAGGAGTACCCTGGAATTTTGTTGAGACAACAAGACCCATAGAAGAGTGAAATAACAAAGTACCGTTTTGGCGTCACCGTTGGCTTCATAATCTTCAGGTGGAGGAAACCTCTTGGCATATTCAAGGTCTGACAATTTGGCCCGCAAGATCCTGCCTTCTTGATGAGCAAGAATATTCCCTGAGCTGATGTCTCTGTGTACACAGCCAGCACAGTACAGGAGCGAAAGGGCTACGGATGTATACATGAATAAATGTAGAAATTTAATCGAGGTTGGAGCTTACGTATGAGAGTTTGTTTAAGTATATTAAGCACCTTCCCCAAAGTAGGTAGATCGCCCACAGCCTGGCAGACTTCTTTAA